>NC_046375.1:24837103-25137597 GCF_011125445.2 Fundulus heteroclitus
CGTGGAGATCTCCAGCAAAGAGCTGCTGCTGTGCTTCAGCTCCATCGGGGTGTACGTGGACTCTCAGGGCCGCAGGTCCCGCCAGCAGGAGCTCATGTGGCCGGCTCCTCCCAACGCTGCCTGTGAGCGCCGGAGCTTCACCGGGTCCGCCGCACGTTCAGGGACCGCGCTGTTTCCCCTAAGCTGACGGCACGCTGTCTTCCTTCTGCGCAGGCTACAACGCCCCCTACCTGTCGGTGTACAGCGAGAACGCCGTGGACGTGTTTGACGTGAACACCATGGACTGGATCCAGACCATCCCTCTGAAGAAGGTCTGTGGTCTGCTGAAGCGTCCCGAGGCCTTGTCTTTTCTCCCAGGTGTGCAATATGTCGGGATGACAGAGTTCTCCTCTTCTCCTGTAGGTGCGACCTCTGAATGTTGACGGATCCTTGAACCTGCTGGGCCTGGAGACGGTGCGCCTCATCTACTTCAGAAACAAGACGGCCGGTAAGAAACCTGCAGCTTCATTCAGATCTGTTAGCAACGAGAGGAAAGCTCAGAGGAAACCTGAAACCAACGTCTGGGACCAAGATGTTTAGAGTAGCTGGAAAGTTATTCACCCCCTTTAAACCAGGGCCCCTAAAACGCGGGACAGTGGGTGCTACTAAATAATATCCTGCCCAACCAGTAATAATATTCCAAAAAGGTGAGTCCTTTTTCTTCTTTTCTGGGAGGGCCTCAGAGGTTTTCTCATCCGGTCTTGGATCACAACATGGAGGAGGTGGCAGGATCATGCTTTGGGGACGCAGCAGAGGAAGGGAAGCTGGTCGGAGGTGAAAAGGATGATGGGTGGAGCTGAGTATGGGACCAGTCTGGAAGAAAACCTGTTAGATGTCTCAAGAGACTTAACAGCACTAAACATGCACCCAGAGCTACAGGGGAATGGTTTAGATCAAAGCATATTCATGTTTTGGAGCGGCCTAGTTAAAGTCCAGACCTAAATACAACTGAGAATCGGTGGCGAAAACTCTGCTTCTAATCCAGTCTCTGCCACCTGCCAGTCAGACCAGCACCAAGTGGTACATAAGACCCTGCAGCACACTGAGGGTTCTGGTTGTTACGCGGCTAAATGATGAAGAACGTTTAAGGGGTGTGAATACTTTAGCGTAGCCTAAGCTGAAAGCGGGTGGAGCTGAGTGAGATGTGTTCATGTCTGTGTCGGGTTGTAAGGCCGGGGGTCTCTCTTGCTTGACTGTTTCAGAGGGCGATGAGCTGGTGGTCCCGGAGACGTCGGACAACAGCAGGAAGCAGATGGTGCGCAGCGTCAACAACAAGAGGCGCTTCTCCTTCCGGGTACCGGAGGAGGAGCGCCTGCAGCAGAGGAGGTAGGGTGCCCGGCGGGTGGCTCGGCGCTGCGGCGGACCCCATGGTGGCCCCGCTCATCGCTCTGCTGCTCTGCTTCCAGGGAGATGCTGCGAGATCCAGAGATGAGGAACAAGTTGATCTCTAACCCCACCAACTTCAACCACGTCGCCCACATGGGGCCAGGAGACGGGATTCAGATCCTGAAAGACCTCCCTATGGTACACACACACAGGGACCATCACCTCCTATCATCTCCCTTTTCACCTGTTTGAAGCTGTGCCCCTCACTCCTCTCCCCCCCGCCCTCCTCTGTGTCCGCATATAAAGCAGAACGTCCGAGTTCAGGAGGCCCGAGCAGGATTCAGCGGTTCGGTCAGCATCCCCTCCATCACAAAGAACCGGGCCGAGCCGGGCCGCTCCATGAGTGCCAGCAGCGGGCTGGGCATACGTGAGTATCAGTAGCTCCTGCTTCCCCGGTCGTGGTTCTGTGGTTCTGAGCTCATGTCCTCTGTCCTCTGGGTCCAGGCCCGCTGTCTCAGAACGGCAGCGCGCTGCGCAGGGAGCTGTCCGGAGGGAGCTACGGATCCAAGCGGCAGGCCATGACCTCCCCCTCAGAGAGCTCCCTGTCCTCTGGGGGGGGGATGGACTGCGTTGACGCCCCTCTCTCCCAGTTCGACAGAGAGGTCAGTAACTCGCTGCGACGGCGTTCAGCCGCATGCCGGGTTGGTTCTCCACATCCGATCCATTCAACTTTGGTTCCATTAAGACCCGACTTAAAGCTTCTGAGCAGTTTGCTTAAACTAAGCTGATCTGAAGAACGAACCAAGCCGAGCTCCTTCAGACGCCTCTGTGGGGGCCGCTGCGTAGACGTGATCAGCCTTTGCTCTCCAGCCAGTCCTGTCCGGACCTCCTTCACGTTCTGTCACGGCCAGCAGCCCCAGCGCGTCCTGTCTGGATTTTATGTGACCAGAGACCCATGTGAGCGGGGCGTAGCGTTGTCTTTAGCGCCCCCATCAGGCAGTGCCCTGTAGACGCGCTGCTGTCTCTGCCAGCCTGTAGAGACTCAGTGTTAGCATGATGCTAACGCCGCCATGTTTAGAAACAGAGACGTGGAGCTCAGACCACGATTTCCTGGTTTCATTTATTGTTTGAACCCGGACGTCGCCTCCCCTCCTGCTACTTCTCTCTCGGTCACATAAAATCCCAGTGAGGTGGGCCGACGGCTGTGGATGCAACATGACAGATGTGAAGAAGCTCAGGAGCTGTGAACGCTTTAGGCCGGCGCTGTGAGTAGGACCCACACGGAGGTCGCAAACCTTTCTAGAGGCTCCCATCCCAGCTTCCGACACCCATTTCGCCACATTTGTCGCCCGACCCCTACCCCGACCCGGCTGTACAGTGCGCTCCCCATGCCTGTCCCCTCCCCGCCACCCCAGCATGTTGTCTGGGTGCTGAGTGTGAACTCTCCTCTGCAGTGGCAGGCTGTGTCGCCGTCGGAGAAGACCCCCGATCTGAAAAGGGCTTTAAGGACCCTGCTTAGTAAGATGAAGGTAA
This sequence comes from Fundulus heteroclitus, assembly GCF_011125445.2. Lineage (NCBI taxonomy): Eukaryota > Metazoa > Chordata > Actinopteri > Cyprinodontiformes > Fundulidae > Fundulus > Fundulus heteroclitus. The sequence goes on from NC_046375.1 coordinate 24,840,002, forward strand.
TGTGCTCAGCTGCAACGACTGCACCAAACACACAACACGTGAGAGAGCACCGTGTTGCTGGACATGCCGATCACACACACACTCACACACACGTGTTATCACTGGAAATATGCCGCCTCCCCTCCCTCTCTTTCTCTGCACCATCTCAGACTCGTCACCTCAGCAGCAGCTGATGGTTCGTTGCATCTTTTACTGGAACATCAGCTGCACCATCAGTCACTCTGTGAGTCTCCTGGCTTTCATTGTGATCTTTGGTCGCTGGTTGAATGGTGCGACGCTGCTTCTCATTGCTGCATCACAGAGCATGTCTGCCTCCATGCCGCCCCCTGCTGGGCCCCCTCGTCTTTCTAACCAGGATCAAATGAAAAGCTCGGGCTTGCATCAGGATCTCCCCGGTGTTCACTGACCGCACCAGACATCAGTTCACAGGAAGTGAGTGCAGACTGGTTGGAAGTGAGGTTGCATGCTCCAGGTGAATCCTGCTGCACGTTTTCCTGGTACATTACGGCGCAAAAAGGCCGTCTGGCACTCCGGCTGCTGCGGTGTTTCCCCTCCAGACGGGCCAGAGCGCCACGCTGCCATTGTTTGGCGCTCCGCGGTGTGCCGCGTCGTAGCCACGGTCGGGCGGTGACTGGGTTCTGTTTCTGTGCGACTCCGAGCAGAAGGAGCGCCGCATCGCTGGCCTGGAAACGACGAGCGGCGTACGCTGACCTGAGGACGCCTCTGGAGTGGGAAGAGAATCACTCTGACGCAGCCAGACTCTGCTGGACGGTCCCGTTTGGCCCCACAGCTTCACGGCCGCAGGGCCAGAGACCGCGTCGGTGTTGGTCTCCCTGCGAGTCGGAACCGTGTGATCATAGTGAAGTTAAAGCCTTGCTCTCCTCCTCCATCGGCTCAGCCTGCATGTTTGTTTCTCCTCAGCTGCTCACCTCTGGTCAGCTGAGCTGCTGATCTGCTGGGGAGGTGGAGGACGGCAGCTTCCCCCCGCCTGAACGCCCCCCTCCCAGCAGATCAACGGGTCATTGTGACGGACCACCATCACGGTGCCTTGGCACCTATAGGAGAGACCGACACAAAGCAGAGCATCCCTGCAAAGCGACATGAAAACGGTGCAAAGCGTTGCTCTTGTCGAGGCGGAACATGCTCAGAGTTTGTGTCAGCGTCCGTTCTGGGGTCACGGGGCGGGTTTTTTGTACAGGGTTCGGGTCACGGGGCGTGTAACTGGACCAGGCTAACACGTGAACACGCTTTGACTCGCAGCGTCCTGTTGCTCCGGTTGCCTGGGTAACGTCGCCGTCCTGCTGGAAGGGAGAAAAGCACCCCCACCGCATGACGTCTCCCGGTGTGGGCGGTGCCATCGGGGCGATGTGCAGCGTTGGGTCTCCGTCACATAGCAACGGGTTTGATTTTCGTCTCGACTGCTCGCTGAATGTGATTTTATTTCAGGGCGTTAGGCTACGGGGGGGCAGCGTGTCCCTGCCATGCTCTGCTTAGTGTCGGTCAGTCACATGAACTCCCAGGGAGCGTTGGGGCTTGTGGGCGGGGCAGAATGTTGGTCGGGGGTGTGAACACCTGGCAAGGCACTGTGCTGTAGACACGTGACAGGCACCATCTCCGCTTTCATAAACCACAAGAGCTTGTCAAACCGGGACGTCTCGTTTTAGGGAACCTCCTCCTGTCGGGTTCTTTTCACCCCTCTATGTGTTTTTTTGACTCCCTCTCTCCTTCTCCTTCTCCTCCAGGACTCGGACTCCCCCCGTCACTCCACGGCCTCCAACAGCTCCACCTTCAGCAGCCCCCCAAGTCCGGCCTCCCCACACAAGACCAAGTCCCTGTCCCTGGAGAGCACAGACAGGACGGGCTGGGACACATGAGTCCTCCCAACGCCCCCTCCTCCCCCCCCACTCGTCTCCCCCTCCCATCCAGCACAGGACTCCTCCATTCCCCCCCTGCAGCCTCCCCTCCTCTGCCCAGAGAACTGCACCTCCCACCCGCCGCTCCCTCCAGACAAACGCGCGTCCCGCTCTGCGTCCCGGTGTCCCTTCCTGGACTCCACGGCTACACATCTGGGCCTCCTGCTGGCGGAGGACATGTGGGACGCTCCGTTCAGCTGGTGTGACTCTTCACGACGGGCGTAGGCTGTAGGGAAACCCCGTAGACACTGACCCCCCCGCCAGCCACCCCCCTCCCCTTTAGAGATTCATGTAGAGACGCTAAACTTTACGATGCAACAGAAAAGGAGGCGGATTGTTCATGAGAGGAAAGGATTTGTACTTGTACATAGGACCAGCTGGGCTTCAGGGGACAATTTTAATTTATTTATCGATCTTAGACCGGGAAGGTTGGCTTTGCTTCGGCGTGACGTGAGGCGAAGCGTTTCCCACAGTCGCTTTTTCTTTGGGTGCAGCAAAAAATGTAAAAAATGAAAAAATGTAAAAAAAAAAAAATCTGATATGAAAAAAAAAGGTGGGAGGAAGAAAAGGAATGAGTTTTAGTTTTCTCCTGACACTAAGTGCAGTGACTTTATTTTCTGCTCTAATTCTGCTATTTTGAGCGTTAGCTAAAGAGCCGAGAGCGGCGGCTCTCGTCACCCCCCCCCCACCTCCCACCCCCCCCGCCCTCCTCGGTTCCTGCGGCAGCCGGGACGGCGCCCTCCGCCGTAGCGCCGACGTTCCACTTTGCTGTACAACCAAACTGACCAGCTCACTGACTCCCATCGCCATGATGTACATAGGTTCAAAGTAGAGAGTAATATATGATAAGGAAAATACTATAGAGAACTACACGGGCAAAGAAATCCTGATTATTTTTCTTCTCTTTGTTTTGAGTGATTTCAGTTTGTATTCTCACAAAAAGCCATTTTTAAACCACTTTGTTGCTTTCTTTTTTTTTTTAATCGGTTAGTTTTATGAGTTTGTTTTATATGACACGTGTTGTGATGCTTCATTTGTGTTTCCCCCTTGGTTTGCGTGCAGTGGAGCGGCTCTTCACGGACTGCCGCTACCGTCTAGTGGAAATGTGCATTTCTCACCGCCCTGCTACCGACACGTGCGCCGACGCCCCCCTCGCACGCCGAGGCGGGGCTTTTACGCAGCAGACGCCTTGTTCCCGCCCCTCCTCTGGCCGTCTGATCGGCCGTGGTACCAGGATGGAAAAGGCCGGTCCCTCCGCACACGGATAAGCTCCGTTTAACCAAAAATGGACAAAAGAGGGACGCGTTTTTTTTTTTTTTTTGTGTCGCGACCTTTGCCTGTTAAACATGTTCATTAAAAGCTCTCGATGGACAAGAGCCCACTCAAGAAGAGAATGTATGAGAGTGGCCGGCCGGCTGTGGGGGCTCTGATTGTTTATGAATGAGCCGAGTGCTGCCCGCCGTCTGTAGAACCCACCGGGCCGGAGCTCGCTCCCCCGGTCGGCTTTTTTTTTCCTCTTCATTTGGGAACTGTTAGCAGTTCTTCCCGTCTTCTCTGTCTTTACCCGTAGAGCCACGTTTTTCACGAGGAACAAGTCATGGAGCAGAATCTGACAGAACCGTAGAAAGGCGCCGTCTACCACGGTTTACTGTTTTTATTTGCAGAGAAACGGCCATTGTTCTGACTGCAGCAGCTGCTTTCTTTGGGATGAATAATCTTAAACTAATATAAAATAATCCACCAACGTCCCTAGCGGGAACACCAATGCTCTTTTCTGCCGTTCTGCTCTTTGTAGAGTAACTGGAGCCGAACCTCCCTGGTTAGTCAGGCTGTCTGCAGTCGTAGCTTGCCTTACAGTAAAATGACTAAAGGAACACCCTGGTGTTCCTTTAGTTTCTTTTTTTAGTTTTTTTTCTAATCAGACAAACTTGTCTTCCTTGGAAGCGAGAGACGAGCATGGCTGCCTCCTTTCAGCCAGCTGAGCAGCAGTGTGTAGCAGCTGGTGGAGTGTTGCCACTTTCAATGCCAACACACCCGACAGTGCGGTGGAAGGTTTTAGCTATTTTGAAACATTTTATTTGTTTCTGTGATGCCGGCTCGCGCCTAGTGTGGAGGTGACAGGAGGTTTTATCTGCAGGTTCTGCTCTCTCGCTGTGGCCATACAGTCCAGGTTAAAGCCCATCAGGATCCGCTCCATATAAGGGAAACAAGCATTATGTACTTCAGTGGTCATTCCTGTTCGGACGCAGCAGATTCGCCCGCCGTACCCGATTCCAAGCGTTGTTTGTGTTTTTTATTTTATTTTCTGTGGTGATTTGAAGCTCAAAGCTCCGTTTTAGACCCCCTGCACCTTTAAAGCTCTCCTCCGTTCTCCCCGGGGCTCGCCTGTAGGGCGAGGCAGCAGACCCGTTGGGTGGGGCTTAAACATTGGCCAATATTGTTGAAAACGACTGATCCCACAAGTCCTGGAGCGAGGAAGGAAATCTCAGGAAATGTTCCAATCAGCGACTTCTTTGGCGTGCGCGAGGGAAGGAGTGCAGGCGTGGTGGAGGGTGGCGGCTGATCCCGTGGCCGAAAGTCTAAAACAAATCAAACGCCTTTACATTTCAGTGAGGTCTTATCTACAGTACCTTCTATATTATTGTTTGCTCTTGTCATATCATATTACACTACTTTTATTTTTTTCTAGGATTGCTTTGTAATAATTTGTACAGTTTTGCATGTTCTAGATGTAATCATTTTGTTTTTGGTTTGTTGTTTTACTTGCTTTTTTTTATTTTGGACGGTTTGGGCGTCTTACTGAGGATAACCCACTACAGGTGATGTAGATTCCTTTTTGCACAAAAATATTTAAGGTGTAAGGTCAAAAATAATGTATGGAACTGGCTGCCACTGATGTGGAGAACTCATATTAACCTGACTCCGATGTATTTCAATAAAGCGGAGGGCTGTTACGAATACACACCTGGAGTGCTACTGTGTGGTCATTTCTTCTGCAAAACACAGATGCTGTTTTTTATTAAAAAAAGCTTTTATTACAAATGAAAAAGCCAAAGTGTTTACATCTATGAACATTTTAGAGGAAACGTCAATCTAACATTTACAGTAGCTGGAAGTAAGGGCACATTTAAACAGACTGAGGATTTCACTTTACAGGATCAAGGTGGTCTGGTTGGTCTGACGGGCCCCGCGCTCAGCGAGCCTCGCTCCTACGAGCCCAGAGCAACCTATAGGTCTCAGAAACACACACCTCCCTGGTAAAGTCTCCTTTTTAGGATGTGAGACAATGATGTTTTTCATCTACATAAATAAATGAATCCTCTGACACATGTCAGCACGCACCCCTACAGTTTTATGGAAGCGCAGCATTTAGCGGCCTTGAATTCCCACCTTCCATCAATGATGCCGGATCAGCCTGAAAGGTTCTGCTAGATCAATTGGACCTTTCTGCATTTGCACCCAGAGAGGATCTCACTGCGCACCCAGATCACCATCAGTAGTTGGGAGACAGGATCCAAAAGAAAAGTCCAGAACTGAGACGCAGTAATGATCTGATCAGATTAAAGGCAGATAACTAAATATAACCGGACCAGCAGACCCAGAGGGAAAGATGGTGGTAGCAGCTCTGAACTCCTCAGATGGAGCTAGTGCTTTTAAATCGACGTGGATAGTTAGAATTGGTAGCAGGAAAAGTCCGTTTGGACCCCAGACCTGCAGGTCTTCTGGTACATTACGGATGGATTTGATTTTTCAGCATCCCAGTGAATTTAAAGGTCTGGTCAGTGTCCAGATCCCAACCTATGAAAGATGACAGAGCTGCTTTTGATGTAAAACATGGTGCTTCTACAAAAACTAGGTTTTCTCCGTTGAATTGTACAGGATGTGTTACATTATAGGTTGGAAAATGTCAATTCTGATAGTTTCTAGTGATGGACCAGGTGTGCATCATTACATTTATTTATTGATCATATCCCCACACGCTTCCTGCTTCCTGGCAGACGCGGTTGTGTCTAAGTGCTGGACTACAGATCAGAGTGAAGCTCAGGAGACGCCTGAGAAAGAGACAGATCTCTGAGCTGGAGGGGAAAATCCTGCTTTAATATCTTGAGCGGCAGGAAGTCCACACTGGAGGACAGAGCTGCTTTCTCGTATGTTTCACCCTTTTTAAAGTCACAGATTATAAAAGTAAAAAAAAAAATTCACATTTTGTTTTTGTCAGGCTCAGAAGTTTAGGTCCAGATGTAAAGTTTTAGTCTCCATTTGTCAGTAAACCTGGCAACAATCAGCTGGAAGGGTTACTTTTTGGATCAGCTGGGCTGGCAGATAGAGCTGAGACACATTAAGGCAACCATCCAGACGGTCCGACTGCATGGAGGGTCTGGTGGCGAGGTCCCAATCCGACCCCGGACAGATCTCCACGGGTCTGGTTCTCCTCGTACATTCTTTACGTTGTAGAACCCGAGCTTTGCCTGCCTTCCTGCTCTCACCGCCGCGTCGCTCGGTTCCAGCACGCTGCGGGTCACTTTAGGCCGCAGCTCCATCATCCCCCAGCATCCTGAGGATCCCGTTCCCGGGGACGCCGAGAGCCGCCTGCGTGGCGCCGCTCAGGTCTCTGATGCTGCTGTACCGTGACTGGCTGTCCAGTCGTAGGGTGGAGTCGTGCCTGGACAGGCTGTCCAGCCGGTTGGTGCTGAGGCGGGGCGTGGTGCCGTAGGGCCGCTCCTCTGCCGCCTGCAGGCTGGCCGCTGTGTGTCTGCCGGGGAGAGCAGAGATGAGCTCGAGGAGGGACTGGCTGTGCAGACGAGGGTGCGGGGTGGGATGCTCACCTGCCGTCTCTGGAGCGCTGCAGGCTGCCATGGTAGCTGCTCATCTTGGAGCGCCCGCTGCGTACCGACCCCGCCCGGCTGGTGCTGGCGCTGGGGGGCTCGTCCAGCATAGCCAGGTGGGTGGAGGAGGCGTGGGTGGAGGTCCCCTGGGTGGACGTGCCCCTGGACTTCCTGACGATGGGCGTGTTGGGGTCCCTGTACAGCAGCTGGGCGAAGTCGGGCTCCTGGAGCACGTGGCGGCTGTCGTTGACCATCCCCCTGCAGCGGGGGAGGGAGGAGGCCAGTGAGGAAGACGAGGAGGAGGAGGGGAGAATGGGGAGGGAGAGACGCAGGAGGGTGGGGAGGGAGAGGGGGAAGGTGGTAGGGAGGTGGGTGTGGTAGGAGAGGATGGAGGAGTGGGTGGAGCAGGCGGTGGGACAGGGGGTTAATGCTCTGAGTGGGGAGGGAGGGGGTGCAGAGAAGGGCCTGTGTTCACCAACAAGCCTCACTGAGGAGCACGTCTACACGCAGCAGAACCCCAACCAGACCAGGCTGGTCCCCCCCCACCAACCCACCCGTGTGACGCCTGGCTGGTGACCTGTGTCCTGCCTAATCACACCAACCCTTAAGGACCCCCGTCTACGGCCCGGGAAACCCTGCAGTGGGTACGTACTCTTTGCGTCTCTTGCCGTGGAAGAAGCTGGCCCACTCGAAGCAGGTCTTCTTGCTGCCCACCCAGAACACCGAGGGGATCCCCACGATCAGCATCATCAGGTATTTGATGAGGAAGAGGGCCAGGTCGGGCCGGCTGGTGCTCTCCACCTGAAACCAGACGAACACAAGGCTGGTGACGGCGGAGGCAGGAGGAGGGACTCCTCGGCACCAACTGGGTTGGAGGAACGTCATCAGTGGGGAGGCAGGAGGGGGGCCAGGCTGAAGCTCAGCACACATCCAAACCAGACTAGTGAAAAAGCTTTCATGGATTTATAAATGTTAATGTGGCCAGAACCACAGGGTGCAGCCATAGACATATAAACGTAGACGCCTCATTGGGCGCAGGTTTGCACGTCGACGTCACCGCCATATTGTATGTGGCAGAGAGTAGTGAATGTCTATGTTCCCTGTGTTTACTCTCTCTCTCTCTCTCTCTCTCAGAGAGAGAGAGAGAGAGAGAGAGAGTGTGTGTATGTGTTATGAATATAGCATGAATATAACATTGTGGTCTTCATTATTTCATTAAGCCGTGTCACATGTGAACCTATAGTCACAGATTAGCAACAGACCTTTTGGGGAAGTATTAGAGATAAAATTAATAATATGAGAAAAAAGTGAAAGGAGAATAAAGTAAAAAAAAAAGAAGCCAAAAGTGGTAATATTATGAGAAAAACGTCATATTACGAGAAATTAAGGGGGAACATTTCCAGAATAGTCACAGTTTGCAGAAATATTTTAGTCCTGGAGTAATAGGGTCAGATTATATTTTTTTAATTATTATTTTTATTATTTACAAGAATAAAGTCAGGAGAATGAAGCCAAAGGGATACAAAAATAAACTTGTAATATTACAAAAATAAAAACATTACGAATATAAAGTATATTCTGAGATTAAAGTCCCTCTCATACTGTTTAAGTGTCTGAGTCTAACAGCAGATTTGCCACATTCAACATGGCGGATGCTCTGACTCATCTGCAGCATAGGCAGAACTCGCCCAACGACGAGTCTACATATATGATGTCTATGGGTGCACCCACATCAGATATAAATCATCCCATCCTACTGATGGGACGATTTACGACGTGTTGCAGCTTGACCACAGTGACCCAGTGAGGATTACAGCACCGCTCTCCACACGGCAGCCTTCCACACTAAAGCTTGGTTATTTCTTTTGAAAAAGCTCACCAAGCCTTTGTAATATCAAGCATCCAACAACAGGCACTCAGGGAGGGCTTGTTAGGTGATACTGGCTGAAAGGAAGCGAGCAGAAAACAGACAAAGGGCTGAGTTTAAATTATTAACAGCTTTATTATCTCCGGTGCGCCGATGCTGGAGGCTGCAGCAGCTCCCCGGAGACCAACGTCTCTGCTAGCTAACACGCTTCCACCCAGCTGGCACCTCGCACGCCAGCCTCCTCTCCAACACCACAGTAAGACTTTTCTTTTCATTTTGTTCAAGGGCATCTGTGCAACCTGCCCCCCACAGCGACAGGCTGGTTATTATCGAGACGAGAGTGGTGAAATGAAGTCAGAAATGGCTTGTTAACCTGTGTGAAGCTGTTGTTGCCAGTATTTAGCAGTTTAAGTCATGCTCCTGCAGAGGCTGTCTGTCACTGATCGCTGGATCAAGACCTGGCTGCTGCTCTATTAGACACTCAAAGATCCTTTTTTTTGTTCTGGCCATTGAATGCACCTTACCTGAGCTCTTTGGCGTTTTGGAGCAGTTTTGGTCGTTATCTACCCGCCGTAGATACCGGGAAGGCTGACAATATTATAGCGCAGTTGCTCTGTTTGATTAGTTCGGCCTTTTGATCTCCAGCAACATGCTAGATCTGGAAATGCTGGCAGCGTTTGGCAAATCACAAAGTTTACTAGGGGTCTGCATTCTCTGGAGGACACCTCTGGAGACCACTGTTCACTCAGTAATGCTAGCTGCAAAAGAAAAGTGAACCAGCTTAAATAGTCAGCTCTAGATCCTTTCATCTGTGCTTTAAAATGTTAGTAAAACCCCGTTTTACACCCAGTCCTCTCACACAGCTCCTAACAGAAATAACCATCATGATTTCCAAGTTCAGTCAATTAGTTCCTCACAGGATCCACATCAGCAGCTCAACAGCCTGAGAAGATCTCTGACTGATGAAACTCTTAACTAGTTTAATGCGTTTCAAGTTGACTTTTATGCACGATGCAAAAAAAAAAGAAAAAAAAAGAGATCCACCGCCTCACCTGAGAAGAAAAAGTCATGAGAACTGAAAAAGATGGACAAAATCTTCTCTTTCCTATGATTAGCTTCTTTAAAGCACACATCTGTGACTATTAAACAACTCTTTCCATTAGTTTCTTTGTCACACTGAACCGTCTCTGGGACTTTCCAAACTAACGCTGATTTCTGAGCTGTGTGGAAACGTTGGTAGAAACATTTCTTCAGCCTCACACGCAGGGTCTGAGATTAACACTCGCCAGACGCCAAATGCGAGTAAATTTTCTGTTTGGCGAGGGCTAGCTGCCACATGGCGAGTAAATGTAAAAAGACAATAAAAGTAAAAGAAAATGACCAAGTAAGCCGTGTTTTTCAGTCATCATTTCCGTGGATGCTTCTTTACGCTCCTCTGCTTTCAACAAACACACACCTACACAGACACTCGCACATGTGACGCAAGAACAACAGCAGCGACGTCATGTCTGCTTGCTAACAACTAGCGCTTAGCTCAGGCTAATTATGTAGCAGGGTTATGTGGAGATATTTAGCAGAATTAATATTTTGGCTGGTAAAAAATATACTTGGCCCATGAATCAGGAAGTTCCTCCTGTCCTCCGCTATTCAACTCTGCAGTGTTTCAAAAACAAGAGATGCGATGACAGGAACAAGTTTCACTCTGAGTGACACGGGGACTTATTTTAACGCCACACCTCCAGTAAAAGCTAAAGTCGTGGCTGGCGGTAGCGGCTCATTGCTGTTGCTTCGGGAACAGATGCTATGAGCCACTACCGCCAGAGACCAGATGCCTTAAAACAGGACAGAAAGAGGCTGCTGTGTAAAAGAGAGCGAGAAGGAAACAACTTCCTGAGTTATTAGGTGACAGTGAGGTGGTTTTAACCCAGCTAGCGGAGCTCACCTTATACGGGCAGGGGATGTGGTAGTCTCTGCACTTCTCCTGCACCCAGGTTGTCTCCCAGATGGTGCGGTAGCTGCTCTCGTAAAGGTAGCAGGCGATGACGGTCAGCAGAGGAACCAGGTAGAGGACGGAGAACACGCCGATACGAATCATGAATTTCACCAGCTTCTCCTGGTTCTCCTTCTCCAGCGGGATCTCCATGCGGACGCGGTTAAGCGCAGCGATGCCGGCCAGCAACAGGACGACGCCCACCTGGGAGAGGGGAGGCGGCCATGTTTAAATCCTCCTTACAGCAGGCGAACCTTCTACCATGTACCGCTTTACAGCTGTAAGCTAGCACTGCCTCAGGAGGGCGAAACACCACAACATGTCTGCTCTGTGTTGGTCTGCTACATAAAACACATGGCGTCCCTTTACAAAGGCTGCCTACTTCAAACCAAAGTCACTGTATTAGTAGAACTTGTGGCTACCTGTGAAGCTTACCGTATTTTTTGGACCATAAGGGGCACTGGATTATAAAGCGCACCATGAATTAATGTGTCTGTGTCTTTGTCACATATAAGGTGATTATAAGGCGCTCTAAATATTCTTCCCAAGTGTGTAATATCACTCCGCCCCTCCGCGTACACAGCTCTATCCGTCTCTGTCAGGAGGACAGAGTAGTTGGACTACACTGCCCTGTTTCTAACATAAAGCCAAAATCAACATAACTTTTATATTGAATTAAATTACTAGGTTTATTGTTGCTAGCACGTACTCTGGGCTAGTCTCTCTGCCTAAAGACTCCCACATACTCTGCTGTACTGTACGCATACTATGAGCTGTGTGGACTCCACGCTGACTCTGTGCAGACGTTTTACCCTTCATAGTCCAGCGTACTGTTGCCTACATTTCTTGTGGTAAATTCCTACAATTCCCAGACTTTCTGCCAGTGGGACAAAGCGGTGGAACGGATGGTAAAATGTGAGATTAGCTAGCTGAGCACCTAGAGCCGTTTCTTTTCTAGCAGGCTCCCACCTGTTGGTGAGAACAAAGATGAACTGTGATAGAGCAGCTCAGTGTCACATATAAAACAGTTTGATGTAAAGACTTCATGCAGCAGACAAGCTGTAAAAATTAAGCTGTACGTGTGGACCTCCTCAGAGTGAACTATGCCTGAGTACCTGGGGCCTTTACATGACTGGACTTCTAGTTTAGACATTACAGTCAGGCAGTCTTGTAGACAGTTCAGTGGTCCAATCAGGTAGTGACACAGTGTACCGTAATGCTCCGAATATCCATTGAGCAGAGCGGCTTCATTGATAACCAAAGTCGTACATCCACATTTTAACAGATTTTGAGCGCATTGTACCAGATAAAATCAGTCAGTAAGCACAATGGTAACCATATATAATGCGTACTGGATTATAAGGCGCACCTTAAATTTTTGAGAAAATTTAAGGATTTTAAGTGCACCTTACAGTCCAAAAAAATACAGCACATAAACAAAGAGGTGTGTCTAACAGGGTTCCCACACCTTGGTGAACATCAAATTCAAGGGCCTTTCAAGAACTTTCCAGGACCAATTTCCTCAAATTCAAGGACCACACGTGGCGGCATTTACCTACTGTGACCGCTGAATAGGTTATCATATTTTAATACAATGCAAATTCAATAAAAGACTAAACGGCATAGAAGTTGTTGGGTCAGAAGCAATGCAAGAAAGTGGACTTATGGATTTATAGCCTACATTGATATTGATCAAATTCATAGCCTACATTTATATCCACAGTACATGGCTATGCCATACTACATTACATATAAGATGTACATTAGCCTACCGTTTCATGGAATTTTATGGAAAAAAGTGCAGCATTGAGATGTTCAGAATTATATCAATTTGTTTTACTTTCATCTTTGATTAAGCTAGTTTTTGACTTTGACCCTGAAAAGTTGCTAAATATAGCGCCAAGGTCGCTGAGTTGGCAACACTGTGTGAATGTAACCTATTGGACGCACGTAGGCCTAAACCGTAGCCTACCAACTAACGAAGAAGAGCGAACGTACTTTTGCAAATTAAAAGTCTGCAGAATAAACATAATTTTAAAAGATCGTGTGGTAGTAAAATAATGACACGAGTCGTCATCCGTGTGAACTTTCAACCCCACAAAATAATTCAAGGACTTTCAAGGACAAGATGTTTTTTTGGCAATTTTCAAGAACTTTCAAGGGCCTTGAATTAATTTTTTCAGATTCACAAACTTTCAAGGACCCGTGGGAACCCTGGTCTAAAGCGTCCTCCTCACCACCACATCCAGTCCCAGCGGTGCCAGCAGGAACCAGCGCAGAGCGGTCAGGTTGTAAAGGCCCACAAAGCACACGCCGCTCACGCTGTCTCCCTCGATCTTGTTCATGGCGAGCAGCGAGACGGTCAGGACGCCCGGGACGCCCCAGGCGCAGGCGTGGAAGAGAAGCGCCTTCTTCTCTATGGCCTCGCTGCCCCACTTAGGAACCGCTGCCAGGAACCAGGTGATGGTCAGGATGACCCACCACACGCTGCCGGCCATGGTGAAGAAGTACAGCACCATGAAGAGAAGAGTGCAGGCCTGAGAAAAACAGAGCAGGTGTTTGTTTTTTTATCAGCGTGTTGGGGGGGAGCAAGGCAGAGCACGACGTCCAGATCTGACCTTGTTGTGGGAGCCTTGAGTCACGGTGGAGGCCCTGAACCTGCCGGGCGTGGCTGCGTTACAGGAAACTCTGTCCTCCAGCAGGAAGCCCAGGAAGAAGACCAAGGACACCATCATGTAGCAGACGGCGTAGAAGATGATGGGCCGCTCCGGGTAGCGGAAGCGGGACACGTCGATGAGGAAGGTCAGGAAGGTGAAGAGCGTGGCGGACAGGCACACGATGGACACCACCCCGATGAAGTAGCGGGCGAACGTCAGCTCCTCGCGGGTGAAATACATGTTGGGGCACGGAGGGGAGCAGTCCCGGACGCCCATGAAGGAGTACCCCAGCTCGGGCTCGATTTTCAGCTCGCGGGGACACCAGAAGCCGTAGTCCCTGTGGACGGAGGCGGGCGACTCGGTGGCGTCTGAGCCGGACAGGAGGTCCACGGCTCGGGGGTAGGGCTCGTCGCAGTCCGGGAACCTGGGGAGGAAACAAAACGCGGCTGAGCTGTTCACACACGGCCAACATGACTTCCAAAGTATTCACACCCCTACAACCTTTCCTCGTCTTTCTCACATTAAAACCCAACTTCTACGTCTGTTATTGGGACTTAAACATTTATCACAATACTCTATCACTGTTTGACAAAAAGCACTTCAAGAGCCATTGGCCGCAGTCACGCAGCTTTAGGTAGGGACATTTTATTGCTAAGCATTCAATTATATTTCTAAAGATATTTATATTTTGTTCTGCTGTCACGGAACCAATGGGGAAAGTAAAAATCCATAACAATACTTTTAGTTTTCTGAGGTTTGTCGCCATCACCATAAATCAACATTTTTATCACCATAAAATAAATTTTTCCCAATACCTGCACAACATAGAGCAGTTGTCCTAGAAGAAGGATGAAGATAAATACAGGAAAGCCCTGGAATAGAGGCTGTTCCACAGAGGGAGGAGAGGGGGGGCTTAGATCAAGTCCGTCCTGAACGGTCCAGTCAAAGTCCAGACATGGACAGACATGAAAACCGACTGACCACAGAAGCTCTCCGTCTAAACGGAGCCTGGGTTCATTTGGAAAGAGGAAAAGGGAATAGAGGCCCATCTGCTTCTGTGCACATATACCTGTGTGGCCCAGCAGGCTTGACCCCAGGCAAATTGCGGACTTTTTATATTTCTTTTCTTTTTTGTTGCAGTTTCTATGTTTTTGTAATCGTTTGTAAAAATAAAGTATAAAAAAGAAGAAGGGGGAAAAGGTTTTGGTGTTTAGATGTGTAAAGATGGTGGAGAGACGGTCCAAAAGGTTCTGCAAAGCATCTGATAGTACTTTGGGGGGTGCTTAATACAAATGAATGCAAGACTAGAGATTTACTTGTTGAAAATTTTGAATATCATGCATGTTTTCCCTTCAATTAGTTCGTCTACCACTTAAAATCCCAAGGGGACCTGGAGAAGTTTAAGGAGTAGGAAGACTTTTGTTACAGCCAAGCAGCTCTACACTGGGACTACTCTACTCCTCCCACACACGTCCAGGGAAGGAGCCCCAGTCCTGCTCCCACCTGCTGCAGTCCATCTCCTCGGGCCAGCTGACGCCGAACATGTCCATCAGCTTGTAGCAGTCGCTCTTGGCCTGCAGGCAGAGGCGGCGGCAGGGCGAGGTCATCCGACCGTACTCGGTGCACACCGGGGCGTAGACGGCGCACAGGAACATCCTGAGGTCTGGAGAGCACTGCAGGTTCACCATGGGATGGAACGGCTGGGCGGCGAGACGGAGAAAAGCAGAAGTCAGGGCATTTGACAGGAAGGAGCTCATTTTAAAAAGACGAAGCCCAGGATTTGGAGCAAACAAGGGGGTCAGCGGAGCATGAACAGTGATGTTTTCTGGAGATGAGTCCATCAAAACAACTCTGGCCTCTTTCCTGATAATCCCCCCCATCTCTCCCCCTGCTCCTCCTTCCCTCTAACCTCCACGGCTCCCTGCGCTGCGGCAGACAGGCCCTTTGTGTTGCAGAGAGGACCACGCTGTGGCTGACTGACACTCACTGACAACATGCATACACTTGCTGACAACAAGGACTGCCGGCGGAAGTGTATTATTTACAGGCTGCCCGCCCCACGGGGCAGCGCCTCGCTTCCCTCGCACACTGACAAAATGTGCCAGGAGGCGGAGGGAGAGCAGTCGGCATCTGGGGACCGGGATGAGGGCGAGACACGCAGACACTCCCATCATCTGCATCCCCACCTACAAGGGTTTGTGTTGCATCAAGGCCCCCCGACCACGCCCAGTCGATCACAGGAGCACAGCGTGGACCCTCCCCCCGAAATGTAAAGACGGAAGGGCTGTACGGGCCCAGAGACGGGGGGATGGGGACAGTAAATGGCTCGTTAGAAGGACGGGGATTAAGTAAGGGATGATGCCCCTCGACGTGTCCACTATCAGGAATTAATGGATGACGCAGAGTCCATTCATTTACGATAAAGGACACCTTGTTGGGTATTATCCCGCTTACACCATGGTCACTTACGAAAGAACGAAATATTAAATCAATTAATACTGTAATGGTTTTTTTCACCGTTAAAAACGTACGTTTTTCCACAAGAAGCGGCTGAGAGAACGACTTAATGTCTCGTTGTGACGTGTTGCCGAGGTAACCAGCGTCAATTATCTCACCATTACTGTCTAACGTTTGAGATAATTTAGCACAACCTGGACTTTTCTACAGGTGTCCTATGACACTTTGTAACGGACACCCAGCAGCCAATCAGAATCGAGCATTCACCCAGACCACGGTGTGAGAAAATGTCCCCGCCGTCTGGCGTTTCCATCCACCCCTCATCGCTATGAGCCCCGCGCTCGTGTTTCACATCTAATCGTCCATCATGTTTTCCAGCCAGGGCGGAACAACGTCTCTCTTCCATCAAGAAGCTTGTTCTGGCTCCACAATATCAACCAAATATGTGATTGCAATACTATTATGGAGAATTGTGGTGCCGGCATAAATTACAACTAACATTTTTGACCACTACACAACGATCTCACCATAAACGCTCATCATCATGTGGACATGGCAGTGAGGCGGTGGTGGTTTGGGTCAACCCGTCTCAGAGGAAAGGAAACTGAACCAGCAGGACAGCGTCACTGCTCACATCGATTCAGGTTCGACATCGACACGCGTTGCCGAGGCGTGATCTCAACCCTCTGGACGGCACAGCTGCTCACACGGACGGGCCTAACCCCCCTCTGGGGAAAGGTGGGACGGCCGACCGAGACCAGGATCGGTCCGTTTGGAGACAGTGACAAGTTTGGAGAAGTGGTTTGTGAGGTTTTTAAATCATAAGCCACAGCATCATGTGGCAGCATCATGCTGCGGGGCGGCTCTGCTGCCAGTGGAAACGGTGCAAGCAGGCGGACTGACTTCCTCTCACATCAGCAGCTGGACGGTGGAAACCTGGACTCGGTTTGGTGTCCCGACAGGACAGTGATCCAAACAGAGCTAGGCATGGATGAACAAGGCTGACACTGAGCTTCTTGATGGTTCTTAATCCTACTGACCAGATGTGGGCCGTGCTTAAAAGAACAGCCAATAATAACGAGTACAAGTGGCCCTCAGACCGCCTCGGTATCTTGATTGTGACCGGAAAACAACCTCTGCAGCATCTTTTCTGTTCTCATCTTCTAGCTCACAACCCAAGAATAAAAGAATTTAGATGCGATGATGTAGGATTTTACAACTTTTATCCCCTTTTCTACAACGACAACATCGGACCTGAACAGACCCCCAGATGTCTGCCTCCCCTCCAGCCAATCACACGTGGCTGCTAGACTCTGTGTGAGAGCGTCGAGCAAAAATAAGTTTAACACTTAAAATATTTCTGCACAGTACGAACATCAGTCAGACAGACTGTTGTGGTCATTTATGTCCAATGTTGCCAAATCACAAGTTTTATTTATTTAGTTTTTTTCTCTAGACAGAATATACTTAAGTTAGTTTGGAACCAAAATCTGTAATTTTTATATTTAGAATTGTTTAGGTTTACTTTGGTAATTTTTAGTCCCTCCCATGAACTTAAAGATTAAGAGCACACCGGAAGGCGTGGTGGAGTTGGCTTTTGTTTGCCAAATATCCGGTGTGACGACGGCAGGTTGTAAAATGTATTTTTTTTTACCAACTTTTGATAAATTTTCTGAACATGTAACATCTGATTATGTTAACTTCCGTTTTTATCAGAGTTGTAAGATAGTTTTAGGTATTGTTTTGTCCATAAGTTGGCTGGAAATGAACAACATATATTGTTTTTCAAACCATCAAGTCCGAAGTGTGCTCAAGAAACAAACCACCTGTCGCCACCAACAGCCTTTATTGGACAATGTTGGTTTTTCGACTTTAGAAGGCCGCGATGCAGACTAATCTATGAGCTTACGTTGTGCTTTTTGTTATTGGCTGTCTAGTTAGAAACAAATAAACTAAAATTAAAGTGGCTTTACTTCAATGATCCTTAACATAACCAGCAAAGCTCCTCCTTTGGCTTCATATCAAAAGTTCAGCAAGCTGTTTGTCCTCATCCCTTCACTCAAATCTTAGTTAAAGGAGCGTAGTGCAAGTTCCAGGATTTTCCCAGAAGTCTGCCCCCTCTGGCGATAAACTGAAATGACATCAGTGTTGTGCACATACATGGGAGAAGAGGAAAAGCTTCTGCCGCTGCGACTGCATGGGGTCTTTTGTTTAGAGAAGTGATGTCTTCTGAGAAAAAAGGGGAACGAGTATACGTCCTTGTGACGCGCGCACTCAGAGGATTCGACCCGAATTACTCGACAACTGACTAATAGAGGCAACTGCGGTAAATAGAGGATAACTAATTTTACACGCCAGGCAAGTGCAAGGCCATGTACAGGAAAGAAAAGAAATAACATTTAACTTCATAACTTGCACTGTGCACCTTTAAATTAAACAGTATAAAAACATTTTAAAGACTGCCCTCCCACCCACAATGCCTTCTTCCACCAATGATCAGTTTAAGATCAGAAAACTCGAGGAAGATAGCCAGTTGACTGGCTGATCTGAAAAAAAAAAACTAACGTCATAGAGAGGAGCAGAACTCTGCTCCTCACATTTGGGTGAAGTCAGCCGCACCTTCTCTGTGTCTTCATTAGGCGAGGCACTTGTGTTTGGAAATCAAACTATTTTATCTATCTAGACCTGGCAATACTAGACCTGGCAATAATCCCATTCCAGATTTCTCTAGGCTGTAGAGTAAAACAGTAGAAAACCACTATGGTTTTATGGAGAAATAGGTGCAGAGAAACGGTGCATTTCATTTCAGACGACCAAAAGTGTGATTAGTCTCTACTTTAGTCCTGTGACATCTATTCCTCTAGCAGTGATGCCAAGACGGCGCAGCCTGACTGCTCAAACCCGATCTAACGTCTCCATTTCTGCGCTGTAGTTTTGCATCCTGCGGCTACTTCCATGCAGGACTCAGAACAATGCACCGCCCTGCACTGTGCCGCACAGAGACGCGGTAGCAGAGACGGTTCAGTAAATATGTAGGCTACTGGGAGCCATGATTCACTGCAGATCAGCTCCTATTCATTGTGCTCAGGCTATTTTTATACCTCGGCCTGTTTACCCTCCCGCATTTCTTCGCTATCAACGACAGGCTTTTATCCGGCAGTCAAGCCATCTTTAGGAGGCGGTTTAAGCGGACAGAACTGATCTAGCAGCCCGACATTTCGAAAGAAGAGGCCCACACTTTGAAAACAACTGCTTCAGCCGCTGGCTCGGTGAACGGCTCAAAGCTTCTTAGGCAGATTTTCACTTCAGCCTCGGCCAAAAGGGAATACCCCTTTCTGTCCTATGGTAGCTGATGTTTTCTGCATATACCCCACTGCCACAGTCATTAAGTGCTCATATGGTCTCTGTAACGCTGTTTTGAAACCATAATTGGTAAGCTATGCTTCATGCCTGTTAAGCAGCCAAAGGCACGCTGGCTTCCTGATCTGACAGCTTGCCATAAAAATAAAACTTCTCTTTAAAGAGAAGAAGAGCCAACAGAGATAACATTCTGCACAATAAGCAAAAACTGCTACTAAATGGAGCTTTATTTCATTCAATCCATACGATCACAACAACAAAAAACTATTGTTATACGTAGCATTATCATAGCTAGAGAAATAGTTTTTATCTTAATCGAACACGATGAACACAACCTGAGGCGGTGTTGAAGGACTTCGCTCTGCAGGACGGCGCTAACGAAAGGCGCCGTCAGACCGCTGTTAGTTAGCACACCTCACGGGAATCTTGAAGCAGTGGCTACAAAAACAAAAGCCACAAGGTCTCTGAGATGTTGAGCCCTATTTTATCCAGAGTCTGCAGGACGGGCAGAAAAATAAGCCTCATGTGCAGATACTGCATGCGTTTCACAGCCAGACAATACAGGACAGTGTGACAGGTGATGTGTCCATGTTTGCAGAGGGATGGACAACATTTAATGCTGGACTCTACCCATCAGAGTCATCTGTTCACATCTGCAACAAGAACTCATTACAGTTTTCACTATGCTGCACATAACACAGTATCAATGTGTGCAATAGAGAAGGACCATTGCTTGCCGAGCTCGGCCAAACATTCACGCTCCGCTCACCAATAGAATCGTTTGTAGGGACAGGCGACGTAGGCTTCATATCATCACTGTGTTTTATGCATTCAGATGAAAAATAACAGCTTTTGCTATAAATGTATCACCGGGTGGGACTCTTTCACAAAAACAAATTGCTCTAAATATGAAATGTATCCAGTGTCGGAAGAAAAACAAAGTTATTAACCTTCCCCAGTTACACTTGCTGCCGCTAAACAACACAAAATAGTCCCAGTCAACCTCGTGATGAGAAGCTCGCTCAGTACTTGCATCTCACCGGACCATCGGTGGGACGAGTGAAGCTAACCACCGCCGCCGCTCAGCCACCTTTTCAGGTTTGCAAAATTATTCCTCACCACAATACCAACTAAAGGTCCAGTAAAGGTCCAGCTCTCACATCTGGCCACATGGACTTTCACTCTCCTTTACGGACACGCTGGCTCTAGATTTCAGTGACGGAGATCCTGAAGCGCGTGGACACATGCCCTGTTTTGCTTATCAGACCGATACCAATATGTTAAAAAGGACTAATATTGGCCGATGTCGCTGTTAATGGCGATAAATATCGTGCATCCGTAATTGTGATGACGGAAAAGATCCAGTGGGTTATTAGCCATCAGCTAATATTCACCAGTGTTAATATGTTGCCCTCATATTGTTCATTATTCTATTGATCGCCACAGACCGACGCTGTGATCTATCCGCAGAAGTTACGCCGCCATGTTTGCTGAATGGACTCCGCCTGAACCTCAGGCTGGACATCTGCCTGGTTTGTTTTCCTGGGACTCGTGTGACTAATTTATGAAACTGGTGGAGGTCATCTAAAACAAATGGTTTAAGTTGCCTCTGTTATATTACATACTGAGGTCAGGAAAGGGACGAGGAATATTATTTATAAATATAAATGGTTATACAATCGGTCTTTATTCATTGTGTTTAGCTGGTTTTGTTTTTTTTGCTTTAAGTCAGCTAAAAACAGAAGGCATTGGAAAACCAAAAACACAAAGTAACTCATACGCTAACCAGGACCAGAACTAGAATCGCGTTCACAGTTTTAAAGTATTTTTCTCTCCCTGAATTTATTTCCCATAAAAACTCAGTCCTGATGAGCTGGGAAAACGGTCTTCTATTCGTGGACCTACTACCCTAAAATACGGTTAACCAATCAGCTGCTGGTGGCGACATTAAGCTGTGTCATCAGCGTAGCTGTGAAAATTAATGCGCCTCTTAAATTACCACACAGAGCAGAGGGAATTAGCATCATTTCTTCCCCTTCCTCCTGCTGCACGTTTCTTCTGAACGCTGCGTGGTAAAACCCTCAGATCTTCTAGACGTGAAGGGAAAATAAAAAATAAAAACATTCCTGACCTCGGTTTCACCCCGCACACTTCTGATGCAGGCAGCCTGCTCTGAAGCGCGGCGACATTTACTGTGATTTTCATCGTTAATTCAACCAAGTCTAATTAAGAGCAGCCATCGGTGGCTGTGTGCGTTACCAACGCTGCAGTGATTGGTTTCTAATGAAGGCTCAGAGTCGGCTGCTGAGACTCGGTGAGCCGCCGACAATAGAGCCCAACGTGGCCGACTGGTCTGCGGTGATGTTCTTTTTCCCCGTCAGTCTCCTCCCTCCGTACCTCCCTCCCCTGTATTCCCACTGCTCCTCTACCGCCATTCCAGCGCTCCACATTTCCAAGCCCGCTGCCATGGCGACGAGAGATGCATCCACTGGGAGGAGGAGGGTTGGAGGAGGTCAGGGGTGCAGGGCGGAGGGGACCACCTCCTGGCAGGCCGGGGGGGTGGGGTGGGGGGGGGAAGCCCCTGCCTCCTTTGTTAACGGCACAATTGAGACTGTTTCCTGGGCAACGGTAGAGTCCTGCCAATGGGGGAGGTGGGGGGAGGACAAAGGAGGCGCAGGACTGAGGGGGGTCGAAGCGAGGGAGGGAGGAGTGATGGGTCGACCAAGCAGCCGTGTCATTCGCTGCTAAGAGAGTGTTTGTGTTTGACACTGTGTGATATCCACACACACACACACACACACACACACACACACACACACACACACACACACACACACACACACACACACACACACACACCGGCGTCTCACTCTCTGGATGTGCTCCGTATTCACTGCGCTGCCAATAAACACGGTGTTGGACATTAGATAAAACAAGAGGCTCTTTTATAGTGCGGGTCACGCTGGGTAGGATTTATCAGGCCTCGTTGTGTCTCCGTGTTGTGTGTATCTGCCTCGCTCGGGTACGTCTTCACTACAGCCACAGCAGGCGCGCTTCTCCGGGGAACCTTTTTTCCGCGCCGTCTCACCAGAGACGGAGCTGAAGCCTTGCGGCTCCTTCTGTAAACGCGCTCACACGCTGGCAGGGTGGAGTATGTGGGTTAGGCCACACAGCGGCTGAAACCTGACGCCGTTTATCTGGACGGGCCGCCAACCTGAGACGGGAGGCCGGCTGAACCGACTGAAAGGAAAAGGGGGCAGAACAGGGACGGGCCAGATTAGAGCCAGATTAGAGCGGGACTGCCCATTAGTCCTTGTTTCTGAGGCTTTTATTTACACCCAGCGCTGGATACACGTCAAAGCTGATCTGATGGAAACACTCGGCGTCCTGGGCCGGCTCTCGCCACGGTGGCTGTCGTTCTTTATCCATTCATCGTTACAGAGACCCGTCAGCGAGGCCCGGCCTCCGCCCAGTTATCACTCTGACGTGATTAGCATTTTCAGTTGGCCCCGACCCTCATTAGCATTTTGTACAGCCACTGCTTTTAAAATCGCTCACCAAAAGAAGATCTGAATCCAGTTTCTAACGTTCTGTCCATCGTTGGGGGAAGCGCCCCCCCCCCCCCCCCCCAATACCGCTGCAGCAGCGAGTCTTTTGGACACCTCTGCCCCGTAAAAACGCCTGCTAGCAGCAGCTTCAGGTCCTTCAGCATATTCTCACTGGATTTGGTGCTGGACTTTGACTAGGCCACTCACTGTAGCTCTGGCTGAACGATTAGTGCCGCTGTCGCGCTGCGAGCTGAGACTCTGTCAGCTCCATTTGTCTTCCCCTCAGCTTCCCTGTCCCTGCTCAGAAAACAGCAATCCCCGCAGCGTGATGCTGCCACCACCGTGGTGTGTTCATGGTCATGTGCAGTTTTGGTTCACCCATGGGTTTGGTATGGATGCCAGAACGTTCGGTTTCGGGTCTCCTTAGCCTTCGGCACCTTCGTCCACTGGTCTGTGGCACATCTTTCCTTCAGTGATGACTTCTTTCTTGTGGCTGGAGCTTAAAGGCCGGACTTGTCCTGCTCCTCTGGGCTAAAGCTCTCATTAATACTTCTTTCCCAGCCCTTCAGGTCGACGGCCATGTCTTAGCGGGTTCGCGGCTGTGCCACTCCCTTGCTATTGTCAGAGGAAACGTTCAAAGCTCTGGTTTTCCTTTCATAACCTAGCCTTGCTTCAACATTTCTCCCCCTACCTCCTCCCTGACCCGTCCTGCTGCGTTCCTTGACCGGGACCGACCACGCAGGAGGACTCTACTCCTGACGGTACGGGTCGTTCTTCTTCTGCGTCCCTCACGTAAAAGCCAAATAAGACGTTGGTGATTCTAACACGGCAAACAGCACCTACCGCTGTCCTCCACTGCGCCTAAAACACGCGGACTCTGGCGTTTCTATTGAAGCCACAAATGGAGGAAATGATCAGCGGCGGCGTATTGCTCTAAGTGTAGGTTAGCGGCGAGCAGAGGGTTTCTAGCGGCTTAACCGAGTTCCTGCCATGAATCCAGGCTGCTTTGGGAGCTGCGCAGAGCATCCATGTCTAAATAAGGGGATTTGAATCCATTTCAGGGTTTTTTTTTTTCTTTCAGCGATGCCATTAAAATCTGCCACGCTCTTACTTATGAGAGTGTGGCACAATATCGCTGTAGCAAAAAAAAAAAGATTCCCAAACCCTCGAGGCCCCTGTCCCATTAGAGCGGCGAGGTCATTCGGCGGTCAGCGATGACGGACGGGAACATAAACGTTTCAGCTTTGATTCGTTCAGAAATGAACATTTTTCTCTCTGCTCCAGCCTGCGACAAAAGGATTAATATAAACGCCGTTAAGGACTGGTTCTACACGTTTGTGTGGCTTTGTCGCTGACGGCACCGTGACAAACTGCCCTACTTTCCCATAAAACTAAAACCGGGGAAGATCTATGAAAAGAGGGCTTGAGAAAAACAACAACTTCAAGAGACAGCACTTCAGGCGGGGTTGAAGAGAAAGAGCAGAACCGGCAGGCGTTGGTTCCCGTCCAACTCCCGGCTTCTCCACGGTGCAGGGCATTCATCATTATGATCGGGGCTATTAAGCGGGCCTAATTCCCCTTTAAGAACCCGCTGTCGGCTCTCTCTTGGCTGCTATGGCGCCTTCTAAGCTGTGAATTCAGCCAGGGGCCGAGTTATCAGCAGGACAAGAGCCCAACAGAGGAGCCGTGTCCATGATGTGGAAACCGTCGGGTTTCTGGCTGACGAGCACCCCGGGGCGCTAAGAGAGACCTAACTGTGGATCCGTGACCGATCAAAGTGACCGCTGTCAGAACCAGGAGTGCGTCTTTCTGGTTGATTCGGCTTTCATCCAGAACGCGTTCACACAGTTTTTACAGCGTTCACACCGCTTGAATCGCTTTACTTTTTTTTCTGCGTTAGCCACACACTTCTATGTATTGTCCCAGGATTTAACGTGAGAGGACCTCAACCATCAAGAGACAGCCACCTCTGTGGACCCGCCGGCTGTGATGGAGAACATGTGGTTGCACATTGACCCGGCCTGGCGGGCGGGCCGTGTTCAGAGGTTACGTAACCCCGGCTTCTGAGCGCCATGCTGCTTCTCCCAGCAGCCCCTGCTGAGTGCAGCTAAGTGGACAGATGGATAGCAGGGTGTCCCACAGCCTCACCATCGCCATGTTAGCAGGGTGGGGCCGACGGCTGGATGGGACGCAGGGCCAACTGCAGCCTTTTCCTCAAATCTGGACAAATTTCTCCATGGGTCGACAGCCTAGAGGACCGACCCATCTGACAAGTGGATGCTTTTGTCTCCTGACTTTAAAATGCGTGTTTTAAAGAGGATGAGTGAGCCGTGATCTGCAGATGTCAACGGATCCACTAAACACAGAAATGTAAACTATAATCCATCGCTGGGACCAAAACACAGTATGTTCTGCTCCCTGCTTTACTGGTGCAGCTGGGTCGTTCCTCTAAAGCCTGTTATGTAAAATAGATTTGGTGAGCAGGTGCTGATGTGAAAAAAATCCCCCCATGTTGGGGTAAACCAGCGCTGCACATCTGTAAACATCCCAAATGTGCAGCCCGTCAGCCAGCACAGCGGCTCGGGTCACCGAGGACAACCCGAAGATGTAATCTGTCAATGAACGCGTCTGAAACCACGTCTGAAACCGCGGTGAGCCGTCCTCAGACATCCGCGCCCCGCCGCGCTCCCGGCAGACACGCTGAGGCCCTTACATAACCAGCGGTAGTTAGATTATGTACTCCTAATCTAACCTGGAATACGCCGCCTGCACGGATAGGAACGGGCAGTCTGCTGCCGTCTGACGAGGGCTCAGCACTCTGCAAAAGCCCGAAAGCTGAGCTGAAACAAAACCGTGCTTCACAGAAGGTCTGGGAGGCAGAGAGAGAGAGATGGTCACACGACTGAAAGGGGAGAAAAATGTCGCGTCGCTTTAAAAAGCCACAGTTTCTTTATTTTTGTGGCCGTTATTTGACGGCAGGCTGACAGGAAGTGGGGTGGAGAAGGAAGGGGAAGGCATGCGGCAACGGTCCACGGGCCGGGACTCGAACCCGGGACGGCCGCATTGAGAGCGTGGGTGTCGCCGGTTCTACCTCTGCGTCACCGCCGTGCCGAGAAAAAAAATAAAATAAAATAGCCGCATGTTTAAAAGATGGTAGAAACCCTCTGTAGGAATGTCCCTGCATACGCTAGCTAGTCGCACCTTGTTAAAAAAACGCTCTTTTACCATCTTTCTGGTTTTACGCAGCAAATATTGGTGTTTATCACGTACTGAGATGCACAACATCTTCATATATGATGCATTAATACATGCACTGATCAGGCTCTTATTGAGCAGCAACAGTTTCCTTCTTTTCTTTGAGGTCTGATTCACGTTCTGGGTCAATTTTTCTTCTGAGGAGAAAATTGTGCTGCGGGTTTCTGTGGTTAAAAAAATTCAAATAAAAGTAATTATGAGCCAAACAGAAACTGTAGGAATTACAAGACAAGAAAGACTTGCATCTAAAATTAAGAGTTCATAGAGCAGAATTATTTTTCTGGTTCTTTCTCACCGATATTTGATCCATCCATCAATCAAGGGAAAATCAGCCAATTTCAATCCCTAGCCAACCGACTGAAGCATCAGCTAATTTATAGTTAAAGATTTAAAACGGGACATTTTTATTACAGAAAAATTAACGGCTTACTGTTAATTCTTTTTTTTTTTTTTTAGCCATCAACTATTAAATGGATTGTCCTAGCTAACTTCATCTTTGTCAAAGTGAGCATGAATAATACTTTTAGACACAAAAGTCCATTTATTCGATGCATTTCTGCCTTAAATGGCAGAAATGAAGCTCGTCTCAAAGTGCATCAGGAAGAGAAATATTAACCATCACACCTTTTTTTCAAATATCTTTCAAATATTGGAAGAACAACTGGAAAAACGTTATTTCTGAGTCGTTTCTTTTTCCTGTATAAAACCTACAGCGTAGAAAATTCACCTCCGTATTTTATCATTGCCAGACGCTCCTGTGTTTAAATCAGACGTTGCAAGAAAAGTAAATCAAATGATCATCTAGAACAATTTTCAGAGGATTTTTGTTTTTGTACAATTTCTAGAATTCCTTCAGCCACCGCAAAACCCACATTTTATTTGTGCTTAAAACCTATTTTTCTCCTGAATTTCTTTGAAGGAAAACCTGCATTCCCGTTATGAAGCACACTAAAACCCTTCACCCGCACACAAACGAAGCGGCGCCGGGGGGGGGAAAGCTCTCCAACTGTACCTCCATGGCGAGGGCGGCCGTCTGCTGGTCGTAGTGGTTCAGGATGTTGGGCATGAAGGTGGAGTTATACGGCAGCCCCTGACACATGCGCAGGGTGATGGGCTCGCAGGTGAACAGGCTGTGGCTCCCCGCCGCCGCGTCCATGGGGATGGCCACGCAGGCGGCCAGCATCGACACGGAGAGCACCCACAGGAGATCCATCGCCCGGTCTGCACGGGGCCGAGGGGGGAGGAAGACACCCAGGAGACGGCCGGTTAGGATGAGGGGCTGCGCTCTGCTACCGTAGGGCTCATCCACCAGGTCAGAGGAGTGAGGAGGCTCGAGTTGACCGACTCAGATCACAGAGAAACGGTCCACCAGCATCCTCGCAGCTGAAGCCGGCAGCGTGGGGCATTGCTTTGGGTCCAGTCAGCCTCCACGGTGGGTGGCAGGGTGCCCACCAGCCTGAGGGAGGCCGTGCCGCTTCAGGAGGAGACTCACACAGGAAGAACCAAAGGTGGCGGCAGATGGAAACCAGACTCCGATCTGCAAACAGGAAAAAACATCAACACAAAACTAGTAAAAGGTGCAGAATTTAAAATAAAAAATAGTCAATCCGGACTACAAATTGGATTATAATATGAGGAAATATAGCTTAGATTATGATGTGTAGGTGGTTTCATGGTTGATTTTTTTAATGGTAATTAATCAGCAACAAACAGAACAGCACATACAATCAAATAAAAGGAAAATTGGTTATTTAAACCTTTAATATTGTTGTATAACGATCAGCTCGAGTGTATTCTCCAGCAGCTTTTATTATATGTGGCTTTAAGGTCTTTGCAGAAACAGATCTGATATTTTATATCGCCATTTTTTCCCCTTTATATTACAACTCATATTACCACGTCGGTGCACAACCCGCTACAACTCAACACAAATAATAAACTTCAAAGGAGCAGGTCATCCTTGTCCGTGTGTGTCATTTAACGCAGATGAGTGTAGCGTCTGTCCATCTGGTTATCAGCGGGAGCAGCTCCTCTGTGTCTCCTCAGAGCTCCTCTCTGATGGGGAATTAGCCGACGGACCGGACCGGGAGGCGGGTTGCTCCCCTTCTCCCCACCCA
The DNA here is from genome assembly GCF_011125445.2 of Fundulus heteroclitus. Lineage (NCBI taxonomy): Eukaryota > Metazoa > Chordata > Actinopteri > Cyprinodontiformes > Fundulidae > Fundulus > Fundulus heteroclitus. Next base: position 24,867,992 of record NC_046375.1, read on the forward strand.
ACACGCGGATTCAACCCGAGGGAAGCGGCGAGGAGCGAACAAAAGGAGACGGAGGGGGCTCCCGTCCTCCTGGCTGATGGTGAGCGGAGCGGAGGCGGACGGGGCTCCGCTCACCGGCGTTATCGTTCACCGCTGAGAGCGGCCGGCGGGGCGGAGGCGGCGGCCGGGAGGACGGGTCGCTCCGGAGGAACACCCCACACCCAGAAATGTACGGAGGAAATAAATTAACGGGGGAAAAGATATAAACTTTACCGGAAGGTCCTCCCGGGAGGTTCACGTGCAGCAACGGTGGTCTCAGCAGCTCGTCCACTCTCTAACAATGAGCCAACCTCCTCCTCCTCCAGCCTCCCTCACCTCTCCTCCTCCTCCTCCTTCACGCACGCGTACCTCCCTGCGTCAAGCCCACGAGACACTCAAGATGGCTTCCGCTCAAAACCTACCAAATTAAAAGAAAAACAGTCTCTCATAAAAGCCCCGATAGTCCACACGAGACACAAAAAGATATATTATATGTCACATTATTACCCATTCATGCCGGAGCAGAGTGGGTCACGGGGGTGTTGGTGCCCATCTCCAGGGGCCATTGAGTAAGAGAGGCGGGGTCCATCTTGGTCAGGTCGCCTGTCCGTCACAGGGCAACGCAGGACTAAATACACACGTCACCTCCCTACATTTAGAGATGCGTAACAGTCACGTTTAAAATAAACATGACTTCAGTCGCTCCAGGTTGTCAGGTTCCTGAAGATGCAAACAATAAACAGAACAATCATGTTTTCGGACTGTGGGAAGAAGTCGGAGTACCAAGAGAGAACGCACGCCAAACTCCATGTGGAAAGACCCCCAGCCTATATTATATTATATTATATTATATTATATTATATTATATTATATTATATTATATTATATTATATTATATTATATTATATTATATTATCCTCCATGAAGTGTTTGCAATAGCTACCGGTGAGTTTCCTGCAGTCACACTGGTGGATGTTTTCAAGCCACGAAGTCTCAAATCATTTCAAAGGCTAAGGATGCACACCTTCCAAAGAAGATGGAGTAAGAGGTTGTGGCAGACGGCGGCCAGCAGATGTCACTGTTGGCCACGGTGAAAGCAGGTCATTGTTGTTGGTAGGTTCAGCTCTGAAAACAGAACTTCTCCAGCCCGTTTCTCTCAGAGCGTTGGAAAACTTTGCCGTGTCCTGATATAACAGTAGCCTCAGCTCACATCTGAGGTCCATGGCTTTAAAAAGGCTGTTTAGTTATCCTCTACTTATGTCAAACTGTTTCTACTATAGGTTACTTTATGTAATAATAATAATAATAATAATAATAATAATAATAATAATAATAATAATAATAATAATTAATAATTAATAATAATAATTAATAAAAGAGAATAACGAGTTCAAGTTTTACTGTTGTTTTATTTTTCAGAACGCCTCTTCATACTACTTCCGGTCTTGCGCTATGTACACAAGCGTCACTTGACGTCACCCCCCTCTCCTCAGCAGCTTCTGTCCACGCTGCGCGTCCCCCATCGGGATGTTACGCTCAAGCTCTCTTCCCTCAAGTCTAACCTTTTGTTGCAGCACAGGCTCCAAGACACAAATGTAGTTTTATACAGAGGCCACGTTGAAAAGAAAAAACACCAACAATTGTACTTTCCTATTTGTCATCTGTACCACGTGTCAGGTAGAAAAAGTGTTTCAGAGGCTGATGGTCTACAGAGATTGCATGTTTTTTTTTTTGGCCTTTTGCCCCTACCTCTGTCATTGTTAGAACCGCTGCACACATTCCACTGTGCTTTGCATCTTGCATTGCAGCACTCCCTCCTGGTGTGTGGCAGGCTGTTGCAGCCAAGTCCATGCACCAAGAGTCCACACAACGTTACTATGGAAACATGTCAACTGTGCAGGGAGACATGGCAAGCACAGGAGCTGGGTCCATGAAGAGCGAGCAGGAGCTGGAATTTTTCAAATCTGCTGATGGTAAGGTTGAAAAATGTTTCAAATGCAAAGATAAACAGAATGCCAGGAAATTACACGACCTTTGCTCATTTTAGTAGGTTTAGTAGGATACAGTCAAGTAAAAAAAAAACACTAGGCTCTCCATCAGCTCTTTCAAAACATGTTTGATGTCTAATCTTTTCATTTACCTGTGGAGAAGAAGGCGTTAAATTAACAGGTAAACACCACAACTGGACCCTGTTTGACTTCATTGTCTGAAGATATCAAGGCACCCTCTGCTGCACATTGTGATTCGTGGTTGTTTCAATGACACTCAGCAGGTCGGGTGTTGCTGCAGCAAAGCATGCCCATACATACCGGGACACTTCTACCTCTGTGCTTCATAGGTGGCGTGTGCTTCTGCTCCTTGAATGCTGCTGTATATGGTTTATTCCAAACACGTCCTTTTCGCTGGTGTCCAAATAACTCTGTTATACAATGTCTGTGCAGGAGTGCATTGATCCAGACACCCTGACCTTTGTGGGCATTCCCTCTGTCAAACTATATTCTGGTTTTCATGCTTTCTGAGAGAATATATATATATATATATATATATATATATATATATATATATATATATATATATATATATATATATATATATATATATATATATATATATATATATACACACACTGCTGTTAGCACCTTGTGTTCTGCTTTCAGTTGTCAGACCTGGCCATGTGGGCCGTTGTTTTGAATGTCACCCACGTTTAGCCTATTTTCTGTAGAGTGAAATGATTTATATCTCATGCATTTACTTGTTAAAGGCTTCATCAGACTGATACTGTCTTCTTCCTGAATGCCTTAGCTTTTTGGATCTCACCGTGGCGTTCGTGCTCGCTTCAACAGCTGGGAGCAAACCAAACTAAGTCTTCTGGGCTTAGTCTTATTCAGCTTTTATTGCAGCAGCATCATCTCAAAATAGAAAGTGTAGTAAAATCAAATCTATTATTTCAGTACATTTACTCAGTGGAGATAAAACTTTCCACATCAGCAATTATTAAAAAAAACTAATTACCTGTGGCACAGTTATAACAACCTCCTTGAAATACATAAGCATAAACACAGAGGCATGTTTTCATAACTTCTTTTTAAAGGTGGATCATAATTTATTGGAGCTTTGAATCAGTTATCCATGAGTTCTTGTTTTTCTGGGGGTAAAAGACATGGTGACGCAGATGCCGGTCATTTGTTTTTGCCATTGGCCACAACGCTTCGTAAGGAGCCATGTGCATCCAGCGCAGCGAGCACTCGCTGCTGGAGAACAGCTACAAAGAGAAGCATCTTGGGTTCATCACGTCCTCATAACCACCGTTACTGGAGATTCCTAAACTCTCCTGGTACTGAGACTGTGTGCTCTGCTTTGAAGAAACTAAAACTGAGCTTTTCAGCAAAAACATGGAAGCTGTATTTGACACGGAGCAGCAGATGAATATCTGGAAAAACGGCTCTTGCCCGCTGTCAGTTACGGAGGAGGATCAGTGATGCTGTGGGCCTGCTTTTCTTTCAGAGACCTTGGGAACCTCGTTCGGAGTGCATGGCACCACAAACAGTTCCTAACAGGAGAACATTTTAGACAAAGACGTTTGTGGGCGAGAAGCATCAGAACAGTCTGCTACTGGGTCGTCATTGGGTCTTTTCACAAGACAGGGATCCAAAACATGCGAGCAGGTGAGTGCAGAAACGGTTCAGCAGACACAAAAGCAATTTACCAGTGGTGCCATTGTTCACGTTTGTGTTTCTGCGTCTCCTAAAGATGCTGCTTGAGTTATATCTGCCAGGAGGCCGTGCCAAGATGGACACCAAGCTCAGTGCCTGGACCCCTCTGAGCCACCCACTGATCAACAGCAAGGTCCGTTTTTCATCAACACCGCCTTTTGAGATTCAATCAAGTCCCATTCGGTTCTTGAAAACGTGTCAAACGGCTAAAAACAGCAGGATTCTTACGTCACTTAACCAAACTTGGTCTCCATCCCCAGCTGTTTGACGAGAGGAGACACCTTCTGGCAAAATGGGTCCGTTCAAGAGGGCGACCTCCGCCGAGTTCATCTCAAAGGGGTGTTTCTGGTAAGCGGAGTGACGTTCTGTGGTATCTGCGTTAGTTCGACAGGTGGTCCGACAGTCAGAGGAAGGCGGTGCTGCAGGACTTTGTGCTGAGCTGTTCTGTGGAGCAGCTCAGGTTCCTGAGCCTCAGCGTGAGCAGGATGCTCCCCCTGCAGGCCGCAGACTTTACCGGCCTGCTGCCCAGAGCCCTCTGCCTCTACTTGTTCTCCTTCCTGGACCCTCGCAGCCTCTGTCGATCTGCTCAGGTACGCAACCACTGAAGCAGCTCAGAAAGGCCGCGTTTCGGGTCCGTAAAAAGGAAGTTTGCCCTCTGTGTGAAAGGTGAGCTGGCGCTGGAAGGCCATAGTGGAGCTGGACCAGCTGTGGATGCCCAAGTGTCTGAAGCTCGGCTGGTGCATCGCCTTCTCGCCCTCACCGTTTGAGCAGGGCGTCTGGAAGAGACACTACATAGAGACTGTTCAGGAGCTCCGACTGCAGGTCAGAAAATTAGACCCCCCCCCCCCCCCCCATCCACATCTGTCCCATCACATCCACAAACTTTAATATATTCTATGTGACGGACCAACACAAAGTAGCGCCTAATTGTGCAAGGGGAGGAGAATGCTACATGAATACGAAATCCTTCTACAAGTGAGAATCTGAAAAGTGTACAGTGGTTTTGTATTTACCCTGAAAGAAAATCCAGTTCCAACAGTTGCCTCCAGCATTTTACTATATTTAGTGAACAGGGTCTACCTGTGTTTAATTTAATCAGCATAGATGGAACTGGTCCGCATCATCCCGCAATGAAAAGAGAATAGCAGGACGGAAAACTTACCAAGAAATGGCCAATAGGTCTGTTGTGACTCTGGAGGAGCTGCAGAGATCCACAGCTCAGGTGAGCGAAAACTTGCTAAATACAGCCACAGTGGTTTAGATCAGAGGTTCCCAACCCCGGTCCTCAAGTACCCCTGCCCTGCATGTTTCGGGCGTCTCCTTGCTGATACACACCTGACTTGTATCAATGAGGGATTGAGGGGCCTGTGGAAGTCATGCAATCATGTGAATCAGGTGTGCTGCAGCACAGACACGTGTAAAACATGCAGGGTAGGGGGACTTGAGGACCGGGGTTGGAAACCCCTGGTTTAGATCAAAACATTTCTTCCTTTGTTACAACGGCTCACTCAAATCCAGGCCTAAATTCAGCAGAGAATCTGTGGGAAGACTTGAACAATGCTTTTCACAGACGCTCCCCATCTGACCGGACTGAGCTCGAGCTGTTTCGCAAGAAAGGATGAGCCAAAATCGTCAGTGTCTTGATGTGGAGAGCTGGTGGGAACATGCCTCAAAGGGATGTTCAGCTCCGATCGCAGCCTAAGGTGGTTTCACTTCACAACTAGGGACTGCTTTGCGTTGGTCTTTCTGATAAGAATCCAAATCAAGTGGTTAGAACGTGACAAAATGTGAAAAAGGTTCAGCGGGACAGCTGAACAAATGGCCGTGTGTTTCCAGACATTGTCGACGCTCCAGGAGCCGGAGGTCCCTGTTGCTTCAGCGGGCAGCGGTGGACCCAAACAACCATCAGAACTGGCCTACGCCAGCGAGGAGCGTCCAGTGTCCAGCATCCAGCCCAGGTCAGGACTGAAAACAGCGGAGAAGCCAAAGGCCTTGCCACCATGGAGAGACTCGGACCGGCATCCTAAGGATATAATACGCTACAACTACCTGGACAACCTGGATCCCACGGAGCAGGTCCTGAGGGTGTAAGACAGCAATGAGTGCTGAGTTATAGGGCGATGTTAGGCATTCACCTTTTTGCTTTTTTTGACCTCTTGGACTACGGTTTAAATGCTGTAGCTGCCTAAATATATAGTTATTTAGAAATATCATTGTGACGATGATGTTTCACCAGTCGTCTCCCTCCAGCCAAATGAGACGTAAAGCCTCCCCAGGCTGCAGCGGTGCCTCCCAGAGCAGTGATGGAAAGTGGAAAACGCGGTCTGAGGCCACCTACAAGCTACGCAAGGCTAAATCACTGGTAAATCACACTGCGCCGCTCTCCACCATTAGCTCACAGTGACGGTGAGCTCCTTGTCTGAATATCAGGAAGCGTGCCGCCAGCGGGCATCATGCATTATGAAGTAGTCTGTGGAAATACATTGATGCTGATGAAGAGAAAGAAAGAGTTGTGCTGATTATGGTGTTTGAGGAGAGGAGGAAACCTTACCTAGCAAATGTATTCAACCCCCTTGAACCTTTTCACATTTTGTCATGTTACAAAATGTGAAAAAACAAACAAACTCAAAAGCATAATTTATGGGATTGTATGTAATAGAACATACCCATACCATGATGCTGCTACCACCATGTGTCAGGGATGGTGTGTTCAGCTGCCTTTAAGTGTATTTCAACCATAACTTTCTGCTTTTGTCCCTCTGTTCTGCCAGATGTTCCTCAGAACCAGGGACTCCTCTCCGCCTCCTCCTTCTAACCCTCTCCCCTCAGATCATCAGACCCGGACTCGGCCCTCGTGGGCATCTCCTACTCCGAAGCACCCAATCACCAGGGAGAAAGCTGTGAGCCTGCTCAACAAGACCCAGTGGAATGCGGGGATCCGACCCGGACCAGTCAGGACCCCGGTGCCTCCTTTGAGTTCGGAGGCCCTCAGGGCATCCCGGCGCTCTCGGCGGAGCACTCCCAGTAAGTTTTCGCACTCGCTCTGCTCCTTTGGGCAGAATCTGATGTAACGGCACTGTAAGAGAAACATTCATGGGAAAATATAGTATGCATCTGACTAACCCTGGGAGAGAACAACGGTGAGCAGCTTGTGACCCGATTAGAAATGTTAGAGCCTTGCTGGAATTAAATGCTTAACTGCAATACCTGAGACAATATTTAACTTTTAAGACTAGGTTAGCAAAGCCAAAGTTCATTAAGAGGAAGCATTTTAAATGATTTCTTGATTAATACATACATATATATATATATATATATACACATATATATATATATATATATATATATATATATATATATATATATATATATATATATATATATATATATAGAATTACTTTTGGCAAATATGATGAAAGACTATGTTCAACCTTCAGTTGTCATTTTAGATGTAAAGATATTGCTTGTTTGCTTTTTAAAAGTGGAAATAATTTTCATTGTTTGGTGGTTGGGTTAATGTAGTTACAATCAGGTGAGTCTTGGTGTTTGAGCTTAGTTTGTTCACACATACATCTCAGCAAATGATAACCAATTATCCTGTTAGAGGTGGTGATGTCCTTAACAGGAAGAGGGGAGTCAAATCAAATTATTTTATTCTTTTAAAGGCCTCTCACAGTCTTAGGCCACCCCTGGTAAGCTCTATTCTATGATAATTGCCATTATTCTTGTTCTGTCCCACCCTCCAGTGTTACATTGGCAACATAGCCAACAGCCAATGAAGCGATTGGGCCTTTAATCAGTTCACACCTACTGTTCTACCTAGTCCAGGTTGATGAAGCCTTTTGCTGACTTGGAAATCTGGGGCAAAATCAGGCAGTATGTTCTCAGCTTTAGTACGTGAAGTTATGAAGCATCCAAATTAGAAATCTGTTGAGATGTGTCTCTTTGGTTGAAATGAATATTATCATATTCATTAGACTCAAACAGGTCATTATTTCATTCATGGGACAAAGGTACTCACTTCTAGATAAATAAATGTGCAAAATCATCCAATTAGTCCCTAAAAAATTAACGGCAGCAATTGTAAGAAAACGTGATAATGGTAGAAAACTGTGTCTAACGTTGAATAAAAAACAAACATTTAGTTGCAACACGTTTATTTGCTGCGCTTGTAGGTACCCCGCTGTTCAATCTTTGAAGTGCAGCTCCATGCTGCCCCCTGCAGGACAACGATATAGCAGCAGAGCTGGAGGAGAACTGCTTGTTGAAATTAAGGCTCCACATCTCTCATCTGGATTATGTCTTTCAAACCTGGCTACCCCGTCATTTTTTCCAAAGAATCAAGAGACGCTACAATTTGAGGATCAACTTAAGAAGTTTTACAAAAATGTTATATTTGAAAACAATCTTTGAGCATCATAGGGAAGAAAAAGTTACATTAGTTTGTGTTGTGAGCCATATTTGAACCTTGTATATATCTGGCTTGAGCTTGTTTTCCCCCCAGTTTTTTAATGATGGAGAAATTGTCAGAAAACATTGGGGTCAAATTTAATTATGATTAGTATGTAATAAATGGATGGATGGATGAATGTTTGCAAAACCGGTCAGGCCTCTTTTTCCATTCTGCACAATTTTTTTCTGTGTAAATTGTATTTTCCAAGTATTACTTGTAAAACTCATTCTGGACACAAGAGGGTGGAGTAAATGTCATTATAAACTGAAAAACGTTTTATCTATAGGTGCTAATCATTGTGTCCTTTCACTGTTTCTTCCATTTGTAGTTTTAATCATTTCATACTGGAAAAGAAGTGTGGAAAGAGAGAAAATGAGCCGTGTGGATTGTTTATGTGGACTAAATGAAAGTAGTAAGGGTCTGGACGGCAACACATGGGTACATAAGGGAGTAAGAGGAAACAAATCTGCTACTCACGTTTAAATTGAAATCTATTTAATTCAGGACCTGATATTATTTGAGAGTTCTTACACCAAGTTTAAGAAACCCAAAATCTGGAGTTTAGAGCAGTTGTCACCAAAAAAAAAAAAAAAAAAAAAACTTTACATGGAAAAAGAAATTACATTCAATTCAATTCAGCTCATGTATGCACACCAATGTACAGGTATCTGAAATAAAAGCAGATTTCTGCACTTCAGAAAGTGAAATTTGTATACTGTATAGCTTCATTACACAGTGAAATATTTTAAGCCTTGTTTTCATATTTTCATGATTAAGGGTACAGGTAATGTAAAGCCAAAATTCAGGCCCAGAACGTCAGAACCAAGCATAGTAGCTGGACCTGCTCTTTGCACCTGTTGAGCAGATGCTAAGTTCTGCTGAACACAGTGGACCACAACCAGCAGATGGCACGGCACCCCTAACCATCACTGACTGTGGAAGACTTAATGCAACGTGGATTCTGTGCTTGGACCTTGATTTCCAAATGAAATGCAGTTTACCTTCATCTGAAAACAGGACTTTGGACCATTGAGCAACAGTCCAGTTGTGTTCTCCTTAGCCCCTGAAAGACACTTCTGGTGTTTTCTCTGCAGCTTGACAAAGAAAGTAACATTTGTAGCCAATGTGTAGGGTTTGTCCGTGCGTAGTGGGTCTTTAAGCACTGACACCAGCCTCAGTCCGCTCCCTGTGAAGTTCCTCCAAATTCTTGGATGGATTTTGTTTGACAATCCTCTCAAGGCTGCGGTTCTCCCCGTTTAACCTTTTCCTACGACACTTTTTCCTTCCACTCAACTTTCTATTAATATTCTTGGATACAGAACTCTAAACAACCAGCTTCTTCAACATTGTCCTTTTGTGGCTTCCTCTCCTTGTGGAGGGTGTCGATGACCAGTCAGCAGTCTTCTCCACGACTGCGTCGCCCACTGACCGTTTAATGCACGTGTCAAACTCACGACCCGTCAAAGCAATTTATCCAGCCCTCAAGAGCCAAAAAAAGGCATATCATGTTATAAAGTAGAGGGATATATCCTTTTAAATTGTATAAAGTGGCTAAAACTGTGCAAATGTTGATCTTCTTTAACTGTGTAGTAACAGCATCCTGCCACTAGACTAAACACATTAAAACAACCCAGAAATGTCCATAAAGAGATGCAAAATGATGAGTTTAAAGTGTAACCCACCCCAATATATACTTTTTTTTTCAGATTATATGTATAAACTGGGCACGTGTGCTGCTTTTATGTTACTGTGCATGTTTTTAATACTTCTATGTGAACTGAAATGAAATTATGAAATCAAGTGTCATCTATACAGGTGCAAGTGGCCCTTTTAATGACTTCATGATGCCAAAGTGGCCCAACACAGAAATTAGTTTAACCTCTTTGCTATAGGTTCAGTTTGTTAGCCTACATGTAGTCCAATACAGCCTGATATATTAATGAATAATAATCAGCCCATAATCTTGTGAAGTTTCACCTCAATTTGGATGTACATCTATGTAAAATATTTTATTATAGATAAAAATCTAAAAAAAAAAAAAAGTGCATCAGATGTCACCGTAGTAATGAATGAGGACAGAAACGCTTTAAGAAATGTACCACCTTTATTGTCCAATCCAAACCTCCCATACAGTTTGCGAGAACACAGCCAGAGCAACTTCCATAAATGGTGAGTAGGAATCTCCACAGTATTAAACAAGAACTGTCAGTTAAAGAAAACAAGAATAAAGATTATTTTTAAACGACGTCTCGCGTTCAACACACAGTCGCACATGTCGGGGGCCGACGAGGGAAGTGCTGTGTGCGCGGCCCCTGACAGAAGATGGAGGTCACTTCAGTCGGAGCTGAGACAGACGATGCATATACCTGGATCTGCATGTCATTGCATCCGACATGTGGCTCACACCCATTACTGGAAATATGTTGAAATACAATCGGATGATACGAACAGCAGATGTTAAAGTGATGTTAGTCTGACACGTTAATAATGGGACAGGATTATGCGTCATTTTACACGTATGGCTTCATGGATGCAATACAACACAAACAGAAAGGTTTTTCCGTGCTTCACAGGGTAAGACCTTTGTCAGCGTATTTAAGGCAATGCAGGTCGATCGAGACAGCCCTCCGGCACTTCCACAGTGACTACCAGGTTTGGGTTGTCTAAAAAAAAAAAAGCTTTTGTGGAAGCGGATTTTAAGCACCGTTTACGTCCATTAGTACACATACGGTCTTCAGAGTTTATAATAAAAAAGAACCAGTTTTAACAGTCACAGATTGTCCATCCTAGTTTGAGAACACGGGTCGCCTGAAGGAACAGTCAGGAACGTCCACGGAGGAAAAGAAGCAGCTGGAGGACCCGCTTCACTTTCCTTCAACAGCTTCGTTTAAGGCAATTTTTTTTTTTGTTGGGTGGGGTTGAATTGAAAACATACCAAACTTGCCAAACACATTTCAGTTCAAAGCTATACAACAGGGCACTTTGGAGAACAGGTGATTGTTTTTGCCCTTTAAAGTCTCCATCTCTGGGTTAACAACATCTCTGCTCTACTGAGTGGAATTTATTTAAAATTAAATACTTTTGGTCTCTCAGTTAAAGCGGCGGGCAGATTTATTGAGCCAGACGTTAAAGATGTGTAAAAAGTGAAGATAAATTGAACTTTTATTGCAGTAGCACAACCATAAAATAATCCCGCTGTTTATTTGTACATTTATTGAGTTGCGGGGTGTAGGGGAGATAACACTGGCAGTTACTAATAAAATACACCCTTTTAAAGGATTTTATTTTTAAATAACCTTGAAAAAAATAAATGAAACTCGAGCACCTTTAAATTAAGATTTGATTGAATGAGTTAAATGCAACCAAAATGCGCTGCCTGTGCTGGGCAGAAGTATGAGGTGACAGCCCTGTAAATGCCTCCCCTAGACGGAGCAGGACCCATATGCTTCCTAAAACCATGAACTCAGCTGAATCTCAGCTAGAACTGTGTGCTTTGGTCAGAAGAACCCAGCTGGGTTCGGCCCGAAATAAAACACGGGTAAGCCTGAGTTTCAAAGCCTGCCGCCACACACACGGCGAGCCGAGAAGACGGCGCGTCAGATCGACGACCTTTTACCTCGCATATTAAATGTTGCCGTTTTCGGATCTCATCCGGCGTGAGCTCAAGCGGCTGTAAGAAAAGACGCATTCCTTTCTACCAGGGGTGGGGGAAAATGTAGGCAGCACTGTAAAGAGGGGATTCACTCAAAAAGTTGGCACAGCTTAACAAAACATCTGATTGGCTCATTCCTGATGGCTGGTTGGTCAACACGCCCGCCAGCATCTCCCTGGACATGCAGGAACGTTCATCGGTTCTTCTTTTCAACGGCGAGGTCCAGACCACCAGAGCTCCTGCGATGGTCGCCGGCTTTAAAGCCTTTCTTAGAAATCTCGCATGGGGACGCAAACACGAACTGAAGCTGGGTTTTCTGAAGTCGCTATCCCAGAAACAAGCATTTATTCTGCATCAGAAGAATCTAATTTGAAGTCCAACATTAAACTAATTTCACCGTCAGCTAAAATGTGTCATTTAAGAAGATTTTTATGCTGCCTTGCTCATTTAGCTGCAAGTGCAGCTTACAAAGATCGTTTTTCTACATCCAGTAAGGCTAACGGGTAGCAACGGTTTGTGCTCAGACAGCGTTGAGAAGCCGTCCGCAGGACGCTCTCGTGGTCTCTCGGTGGGAAAGCAGAAGAGGGCTAAATAAACTGGAGTGTGTGATTTTTGCACGGCGCACACAAGTAGGAAGAACAAACCTTTTTAAATAATGTAAACATTTACATCTTGTCTGAGGTTGCAATGATCCTCTTCATATCAGTATTTATAAAAAGATAAAAATGTTACTGGAGCATAGTCCGGATGTTCTTTGGGGTGGACTCGTCGTTCAGGTGTTTTGTGGTGAATCTGAGGAGACAGGAGCCAGAGTGGACTTTAGAGAGACAGGGCAAGGAGCCAAAGGTCTCGGACAGCAGGCAACATTATTAAACAATGATCTTTTTTTAATAAAAAACAAATAACACGTACTTGAGAGCGTTCAAGAGCCCTTCAACATTATCTGCCGGTTGGTCCTTCAGCACTTTTATGCAGCCTTTCATCTGAAACAAACCAAGTCAAAATGAGTTTGAGCGAGTCCAGGAGCCGGCCTCGTCTTTACAGAATTGAAGCACCAGAAAGTCTCCTTACATCTATCTTGGAGGACTTGTTAAAAGCCCCGTTAGGATGGACATGGTCGTAAAGAATGATGACTCCCACCATCACCCTCATGCAGAACAAAAGTGTGTCCTCGCTGCTGAAGCGACTCGAATACTCTCTACAAAAAAAAAAAAAAAAAATCAGCAATACAACAGAAAATTAGGATCCGACCATTGAATCTGGGTCTAAACCTGAGGAAGAGTGTGTGATATCTGAGGAAAATAAGGCGCATCTCAATATATTACATCTGAAAAATAATTTCTTTAGAAGTCAGTTTCTTAGAAAAATTATTTAGTAACAAAACAGAAAACTATTTGTAATAGAGAACTGCTACATTGTGCCCATGCTGTGGCGCACATAATCAGAATCTGCTGACTTGACAGAAGCTCATCACTGACATCAATCTGTTTATAGCGAATCAACATAACGTCTGAGGTTCAGTTTTCACTTGAATTGCTGAAATAAATGCCATGCTAACTTCTTCTGCTGTTGCCTCCACTCTTCTAAAACAACCACACTGGTTTGTTTAACCCAACGCAGCAGGTCTGTTCATGTGGACCAGGGTGTCTTAGTACAAAGACTGCATTTCATTTATAAGGAACTTGTAGAGCAGCAATAATAGTGAATATGTTACAGTACATTCACTGTAATAATGTTCAATAAGAATAAACACAATCTTACTTTCGGGGTAAGCTAGATATGACCGCACACCCAAGATTAACGGGGAAGGTCCATGTTCTGGAAACCCCTTCCCGGAAATGTCCGCGACTTCACCGTCTTATTCAAAGATTCTTCACTTTTATGAACGACAACTAAAGCAACGACAGCTGTAATGGGAGCTGGCTGCACTGCTGTTAGTGTTGAAGAGCAAATTGTTTTGCGCCAGGTATGAAGATAAGCTTTGTACCCGCTGATTACTCTACATGTTTTAATATGTGCACACCTTTTGCAGATCAGGCCCATAATGCATTTTCTAATGTTATTCACAGTTACTGTCTCTATTGCTTCAACGAACTGGTCTGAATGCAGACAATACTGCCCAGCGGCTTTAATAGATAGACACCAACGCTCGTTTTAATGTACGCCCAGATGTGAAGGCGAGTGTGTAAATGCAGAAACTCACGGTGTTTCCAACATGACCTTGCAGACGCTGGCCATGGTGCTGAGACAATCTGTCGTGTTCTCCAGCGGAAGAGTTTTGTTCTAGAAAGGTTCAAGAAAACGAGCTCTGTTACTGATAATTACATTTTCTTAACCATTAGTTTACCAATAATCACATGATAAAATGTATAAAAACGAAGGTCCAGCGACATTTAATGGCCACTGAGTTAGGCTTTTGGATTAAAGATGATGTCTCAAGATTTAACTTTAAGTCTGTGCTTGGCTGCTAGTTCAAAGCACATGTTTTCACAGGTTTTATTGTGGATTTGAGGCCATGTTGGGAACCTCTGCCCTAGAACATGAACAAATCAGGGCTAAGTTGCAGTTTACACTTGATTTTTCAATACTTTGACTTTTCCAAAGGAGTTAAGGGTCGACTTAAAGACTACAAAGTCTCCGGGTTCAGTTGCTGCAAATTAAAAACTAGTGCTGGATGATATAGAAAAAAAGCATAATGATAAAATAGAAATGATATTGATCAATATTGATAATTATCAACAAATTCAAAACATATATTTTAAGTGCTTTTTACCAAAACTGCAAGTTTAAAAAAAAACAAAAGAACACGTGCTCTCTGAACTCTTTGTAGCTTGGTGATGGAGCATTCCTGGGTCTGCGTTGTGATTGGTTGGGAGGATGTAACGACGGTGATATTAATCTACATGGCTAAAATTCAAATGGAAGGAAAACTGTTATTCTATTGAACTTTTTATTGACTCTTTTTTTCTATTGTCGATATATGTCTGTCGATCGATATATATCGTTATTGAATTATTGTCCAGGCCTACTACAAACTGCCAAATTTCCTGCTTTTAGAGAAGTAGTCGCTCTTGCTGAAGGTCGATTAAATCACATAGACAGACTCTCGATATTCTATGTTTCCCCTCCAGATCTCCATCTACATTTGACTTAAAAACCTAACGGCGGCTTAGATGGCTGTGCTGCATCAGCCTCTCACCTCCGTCACAAAGTTTGTCGTAGCGGTGCTCAGTGTCTTCAGCATGGGCGTGGCCTCAGCGTAGAACAGAGACATCCTATTGGCCATCTCGTTGTTGACTTCATTTTCTATGTCCAACTGTGAACAAAAGCAGCACAGAATAATTAACTGGGTCCAGAGACGTTCTTTTCTCGGCACGTGTTCAATTGTCCAAACCAAAGTCTTACGTTCATGTTGTTTATCCGGTTTCGACTGATGGTCCTTCTGTAGTAGCTGAAGTCGTTCTGGATGGCAGGAATTCTCATCTGCATCAAGACATCCAAACACTCCTCAGCCAACACAAACACACACACGGTGTCTTATGTGACGCTGAGCAGAGGCCCGCGTGTGGATCTGTGTGAAACCGACCTTGAGTTCGTCAAAGCGCAGAGTGAAGTGGAGGATCTCTGCGAACTGTTTGGCCAGTGCCTGCTCCCTCTCCAGATGCTGAGTGGGTGTGAGGGGTGGGCACGTCAGTGATTCCAGCAAACTCTTCAAAGCCTCCTCTGCAAAAAAAAAAAAACCAAAACAAACAAAAAACAACATGCATCAGAGGATGCATTTTATTTCATTTGATATCTACCTAACCAGGAAATCCCAGATGTAGTGAGAATGTATTGTATGAGTGTGTGCAGGGCGGTGTGGCACACCTAGTCTGATGGAGAAACTGTAGAACTTTTTAAGTTTGATGACCAGCGGGCAGACAGAGTTCCAGGCCCGCTCCTGCAGCATCATGTCACTGGGATTCTGGATCGCCTGGAACAAGCACGAATAGAAACACCAGAAGCTGCAGGTTGGCATTCATAAACCATTGGAGTCATTACAAATCAGGCATTCACCACTTCGCCTGCAGCAAAATGATCCCTCAGACCTTTAAGTAAGGGATGATGGACAAAGATATAAGCTCATTTGTTTGTTTAGCCAAATCTTAACGTGCCTGTATGAAAAGCTGTTGATGTGTGTTTTCCTTACATCTCTGATCTCCTGCCCCGCCCCTTTGTACGCCTGCAGACCTGTCAGGATGCTCTCAGAGTCCTGCAGGACCGAGTTCACCTGGTTCCACACCTCCCGCTCCCCTTCTGTCGGCTGTGCATCTGCAAATACATCGATCCCGTCAAAACTTTCAGCATTTATACCCACCAGTTAATCTCAACTTCAAGCTGTATAGGCATGACATCTTTTCCCATTCCTTTGTACAGCTTGAATGCACACGTTTAAGGGTGAAATTACATAATTTACATGACGCAGAGAACAGAACCTTTCACTAAAAAAAAAAATCTGCGGAAAACAACCGATAAATTCCTGAACATCTCCTGCCCTAAAGATAATCTTTGATACCATAATACCTTGGCGTCTGTGCATTCAGGGTGTGCAGTGGTAAATTTTAAATGTACCTTTAATGATCACACATGCAGATCCAGTGCAAAATTCACATCCACCCATTGTACATGTCATCTGTTTTATTCCTTTTAACATTAATTTGAAGAATCCCCTTTCGAAGGGGGTTAAAAAGAAGATACAAAACTTAATAGATGTCAAAAACAAGAACTGGGCGTACAAATTATACTTTTTTTTGTTTTAAAAAAAATAAAAATAAAATAAAAATCCAATAAGATCAATATTATACATTCAAGCATAAATATATACATACGCTTGCACTAACATTTGCATTAATGTCAAACAGCATGTTGGTCAAAAACCCCAACTTTTTTCATTTAAATGGGGGGTTTCCGAGCACAGACCTGACTCAGTCCACAGATATTAAGTAGGGCTTAGGTCAGGGGTCACCACCGAAGCTTGACGTTAGCGAGCGTTATCCATTCCCAAACCATTTTTCAGCATTTTTTTTCAATATTGCCTTAAATCAACAGTGTGATTGTTGGAGATTGTACACATTTGGATGTTCTAACAGGATC
This sequence comes from Fundulus heteroclitus, assembly GCF_011125445.2. Taxonomy (NCBI): domain Eukaryota; kingdom Metazoa; phylum Chordata; class Actinopteri; order Cyprinodontiformes; family Fundulidae; genus Fundulus; species Fundulus heteroclitus. The sequence continues at coordinate 24,884,961 of NC_046375.1, forward strand.
ATGAGCCCAAACACGTCCAAACTAGTGCTGTAATGAATAAAGCTGGCTAGGGTTAAGCTTCTGGATTTGCCCCAAACTAAACGCCATTAGAAATGTGCACTAGGATAACAGCTGGGTCTGTGCCAGGAAACCAATTTGAATCAACTAGGAAAGAAGTGGGTGGATGGCAACAAAAAGGGGGAGTTTTCTTTGCAAAGTCTAATGACATCTAAATACTAGTATGGGTGTATGTGTATAATTGAGCCTGTGGGAATAATGTTGAACACTTTGGAAAGTGGAAAATCAAAATAAATCCAAACTTGTGCACCCATTTTTTTTTAATATCTGAAACGTATTATCATGCCCACCTTAACAAAAGAACTGTTCAAATCCCAAAAGGCTCAGAAACAATATGACCTTAATCCCTATGAATGCATGTAAAGTTTCCACCGGTAAACATCTGCAGTGAGGAGGCAGCAGCATGTTCATATCAGACTGTAAAAGATCTGTAGATGGGTTGGGATTAAAAAGACACCAAATAAGATGGTAAATCTAAAGAAATAGTGTTTATTTTCTGAGTGTAGGTTAACAGCAGCTATTTACATACAGTGCCTTGCAAAAATATTCACGCCTTTGGCGTTTTACCAATTTTGTTATGCTCCACCCTGTAATTTAAATACTTTTATGTGATGGATCTGCACAAAAATTCTACATTGGTGAAATTAAACGTATAAAAAAGATCTGAGAAACGAAAAAGCTGAAAATGGCCATGTGCATATGTATCCTTTAAGCGTCTAAAAGTTCTGTTGGAACCAGTCTTGTTGTGTCTATTTATGATTATAATTAATTTTATTTATTTTTGTGACACCCTGAGTTTCTTGTTATACATATAGGAATATCTGTTTTCTATATGATTTATATATATTTTTCTATTTCGTCTGTTCAAAATAAAGACTAAACACCTAAATCCTCTCTAAAATCCTAATTACCTTCAAAAGTTGCATAATTAGTGAAATGAAGTTCCCCTGTGTGCAATCTAAGTGACACATGATCTGGGGTGTGTGAATTCCTTTGCAGGGCACTGTATATGATAGCTCAATGTCGGTATGAAACTTAAAAACACACAGTTTGACTACCATCTCCTGGAGCGGCTCTATACATAGAAAACCCCTGACAATAATAGAGTGTCTGGGGTCTGTTTTGCATTTCAAAAACCATCCACTCCCATCTCTTCCTCTCTGCTGGATAAACAAAGCCTGAGGTTGGCTGCTCTGGGAGAACAGCTGAAATGCCACTGTGGAGGTGTAGTGTGAGGCTTTTCTTCTTCTGTGGGAGGTCTCAACAAAAGGCAGAAGCAAAACTCTCCAGCCTAGATCAGCTTTATTCTAGTTCCTGCCACTGATGACAGAAGAACCAACACTTTACATTAACTGCAGAAAAAGACTGGTGCAGTGAACACTGAATACATGTCAGTATCAAACATTTAAACATGCAAACAGAGAACTTAGTGAAAGCAGACGGCACAGGTGAAAAGGTCAGCTTCATTCTTCAACGAGGAAACACCAGGATATATTGACAGAAAGACGAACGACGCACAATGGGAGCAACATTATAAATTCAAAGGAAGACAATTGAGATGTTGAATGGGCTGACCCCTGACCAGCCGGACTAAAAGGAAAGACGTGCAGATGGGAACGAAAGAAGTGTTGGAGATTAGAAAAGGGACAGGAATAAAGTCGTGCTCACTTTCAAAGTCAAGGAAAAAGTTTGGCCCCTGTTCAAGCTCTGTGCAAGTGAGCACTTTTAACAGATTCCCCATTTGGTTTCTGCAAGACACAGAGAGAGAGAGAGAGAGGAAAACAACGGGGGAAAGGAAGAAAAGGAGTAGATGTTAGAAAGAGTCATACAAAACGATCTGACAGAGCAGGAGGTCGTAGCGGCGCTAAAGTCGTAGGAGGAGGGAGAATCAGCAGGCCAGGAGCGCGGCGTGGAGCAAAGGAAGGCTTTTTTTTGGTTTTTATCCTGAGCAGAACACCATGTGACAGAAAGGAAACAGCTGAGCAGGCTTACACATCACTCCCTCCACCCATGGCGCTCCACTGCTGGCACACTTACTTTCAAAGTCCAGGAAAAAGTGCGGATAGTTCTCTATTTCTCTTGTTAGGACTTTTAGCAGGTTACCCATTCCAGCAAACCTGATGGTCAAAATAAAGCGACAGGAGTCAATGATAAAAACACAGTCTATGTCTGAACACATTCACTGGAACAAAAGGCTGAGCAGCCAAGGTGAATGGCTCAATTAGGACCACATTCTGTAAACATGTGCACATCATGGTTCTGGTGAGCATAATATGAAGTCTGTAATGTACTGGCATGGTGGACAGTGTTAGCAGCAGTAGATGGAGATTGTTTCACGTCATTTCTGCAGCAAGCAGTGGAAAGAGATGCAACAACGTCTAAATGTTAAAGACCTCACCATCATCCCGTCCCCAAGAAACAAACCCCAACATGACCACAGGCCTGTAGCCATGATGCCTGCGGTCATTAAATCACCTAAAGGAGATCACGGGCCTCCTGCTGGACCCCCGGCAGTTTGCTTGCACCACCTAGGAGGATCCTGTTTGGATCACTAGCTCTCTGACTGACTGGCAGCAGCAGGTGAGGCTTGGTAGCATCTTCTCCCACACCAGAACCATCAGCACTGGCGCCCCCCAGGGATGTGTTCTCGCCCCACTCTTCTCCTCCCTGAGCACAAATGACTAAGTGTGTGCTGTGGATCACCTCAGGTTCCTAGGATCTACCCTTTTTCGGGACCTGGGCTGGTCCTCACACAGACACTGTTCGGAAGAAGGCCCAGCAGAGGCTGGACTTCCTACGGCAGGGGTGTCAAACTCATTTGGGTCTAGGGGCCGCATACAGCTTAATCTGATCTCAAGAGGGCCACACGAGTTAACTCATTGCAAGATTAAATAGAACTAATAAAAGTGGACTTGTTGTTGATTTTTATATTAAGTTAATTTCACTTTTACATAATATATTATGAATAACCTCAGCGTTTTTAAGAAAAGTATGTGCAATTTCAACAATACTTTTACTCAGTTAAACATTTACTTGTGCATTATGCATAAGAACTGATCACAGTGATTATACAATGTTGAAAAACATTTATTCACATTTTTTGGAACTTAAAAACACTGTCCCACATGAAAAAATACATCAAAAAGATAAAAATTAAGAAATTATTTAAAATCAATTTTCCACATCTGAAGCTCAGTGCTACCATCTGCTAATTAAAACACAGCGCCCCTCGTGGACAATTTAGGAACTGCAGATTTTCAATTTAACGAAGTACATGTTTTTTTCAATAATTGTTTCATCATTCTCTTCCTTTTATCTCCTCTTTCTTTCACCTTTTCTTTTTTTCTTCTTGTTCTTCCTTTCCTCTCCTACTTCCCCATTGTAGTGTCCATATCATTTGAGATATTCCCCGCATGAATTATAATAAAACTATTCACATTCATAAATCAAGCGGAGCACGATGGCAAAAGCAGCACTGCTCCACTTGTGAAAGTCAAATCTGATGAGCTCTTTTTGGCATTAAGACAACAATTCTTATTGGCACATTGCCAGACAGGACACTGGGAAATTATAATTTTTTTTTTTAATAATGATAATGCATTTAGCCACCGGGCCGGACTAAATTGTTCGGCGGGCCAGAACCGGCCCGCGGGCCGTATGTTTGACACCCCTGTCCTACAGCAACTCGAGAAGTACAACCTTCCAGAGCAGCTGCTGCTCATCTTCTATACTGTCGTCATTCAGCCTGTTCTGTGTTCATCCATCACCTAGTGGTTTGCCTCTTTCACATACCAGGCCAGGTCCAAACTGCGACAAACAGTTTGATCATCAGGGCAGACCTATATCCAGTACTACAGGGTCAGGCAAAGGGGCAACTGACATGTCTGCAGACCCCACACATCCTGGACACAAACTGTTTAGACCTTCATTCACCTTCAGGTAGGCGCTACAGAGCGCTATTAGTGAAAAACCTGACGCTACATAGACAGTTTCTTCCCCCAGGCTGTCTCTCTGGTGAACACAGCCTGATTAGTCAGCAACACTGCTGTGAAACAAATAAGTCTATTGCACCTTTACAGCCTCCCTTTGTTGTTTCTTACATATAACCCCCCCCCTCCCCTTTGTATAACTAAGGTCTGTACACTGTGAATGCTGTAACCAAAGTAAAATTCCTTGCTTGTGCAGTCATGGCTGTATAAAGATGATTCTGATTTTGTTTCAATGTAATAAACTTAACAGGCTCCTTAACGTTGGCCGTTTCATTTCAATTAGCTATTCTAGTACCCTGTATTTGTTGGTTGTGGATCCAACTTGAAACTTTTTTTTTTTTTTCCCCCCAGACTGCCTCTTGGGTTATATCTGTCATAGATGCATTTATAAAACATACACACATAGAGTTACACGCCTTTGAGTCCTGGTCCCCTCTCATCTATTGCCGTCTTAAATTGCATCAACGTGATGAAATACTGGATGGATAGTAACTGTGTTCAGCTAAAAGATGGCCAGTGTGAGATGTTTATTTTGTGCTCTTTCAACATGCTTTTAACCTTTTCATCCATACATAACAGTTATAATTTCACCTTCAGAAACATGGAGGAATCTTGGGAATAATGTTTCAGTGTGAAATTAAGTCTGATGGGCTCTTCTGCAAAAACGCAAATATTTCTAAGCTCAAATCTCTTCTGTTGGAGCCAGTGCCTACAATTCATCTAACCTCATAATTGCCCCATTGCCTTCACCTGTGACTGCTGGGAGTAATGGTTTTCAGGGTATTTTTCCATTGTATTAAAATTGATAAGAGTCTTGACTCACCTATCCCACCACTAAAATTCAGATTTTTAGTCCATTTATTGAATTATCATGCATTTTACATCTAATAATTGAAATTGTGAGTTTTTAAAGTTCCAATAACAGTAAAGTCACTCAAATTCATTGACATTTTGGAAAAAGTAACTGCATATTTACTTTGCCTAGTAACTGGTTACTCTGATGGTGCAGTAACTGAGTGAGTGGCTCAGTTACTTTTTGGGAGAAGCAACTATTTAACTATAACTTTTTATGTTTTTAGGTAATCTTGAAGATAATAAAAAGGTATTCTCTTCCCTGTTGTAGCTGCCGAGTTATATCTATGTGTTTTATTTAGCTGGGACCTGGAGAGTGTTTTGAGGACGGAAGCGCTCCCCTGGGTTGAAGGTCTAGTTTTGTCTCCGAGGACCTTCCCATGAAAAACTGTGGCGTCTGGAATAGATAACAACGGTATATAAGGGAGTGATTCAGTTTGGTCTAGTTAAAATGGAGCAGGACAGACAAGAGCAAACTCTCTCCTGGACATGTGTCCCATGCTGTTTTCCTTTCTAATAAAACCATGAGAAATTCTGACTTAGATAAAATCATCGATCCCTGCCAGTGAGAGAGATTTCTTTTCCCTCGCCCAACACTGATGACTGCCAGCATTTGAACTCCCTTCTTCTGCGCAGCCGACTGCCAGATTGCCTGTTGCCATCTTGTTACAGCGCCTCAGTCTGAATATACAGAGTACCCTGTCTCTAAATGTTGTGTATGTTTTGATACTGCCTCGCTGGTTTTGGATTTTGGACTGCATAACCAAACGAATTTTGTGATTGCCTGGAAAATTGTCTGGATTAAACACTGGATTTAAAGAACCTGCCTGCCCTCCACTATAGCCCGAGTGACTGGTGGACCCCTCTTCACCATCACTGATTCAAATAAACTCCGGGTGCTGGGTTCTTTACACTAAGATATGACATCCATTCTCTGAAAGTCCTTAGGACCGTTAGCAAGACTAGAGCAGGTTATCGTAACTCTTTATTTTGCCGATAGTAAGTCTCACATCTGCACCTAGAAAAAGAAGATGTATATCCTAACTTCTTCAGCCACATTGTAATTTTAGATCTAGATCACCCCAGCAGCTCCTTTTAGATCTTCCTAATTCTGGATTGGTCTTTAAGGGACATTGTGTTTTTTTTTCCTGTAGCATCCCTAAAACTATGCAGCAGCCGTTTAGTATTGATCAAGTGCGTCCCCGTTTTTTTCTTCCCTTTTTTACCTTGAACATCTTGTTTTTATCAGATTCTAATGACTGCACACGTTTAGCTTCTCGAGTAATGTTTCTTTGGTACATCCCTGCACAGTTCTTTACATCGTTCTGTAAATTCCTGTTTTTCTTTGTTTTAACTTGAACATTTTATTTTTATCAGAATATTCCTTATTATCTATTAAGTCATTCTCTTCTTCTATAAAGCTTAACTTTAAATTTACCTTCTTTTTTTCCCCATTTTTCCATTTACAACGCAGGAGTTCAGTCTCCTACTTTGTGTTACATGTGAGTTTGTATCATTTTCTCTTTTAAGAGGGTTGGAAAGCAAATCTGAACCAGTTTCTCTACTCTTCTGAATTAGAGCCTTTTGCCTGACACTGGGGTGGAGGCCTAAATTACAGCTATGTACTAAAAAGCTTTTACTGGTGGCAAAAGCAGCAGGTAAGTAGTAATTTCCAGGGAGAAGTTCCCGGCCGTGCAGGGTGGTCATAAACTCTGTAATCACAGCAGGTTTTGAGACTCACAGTAGCAGAACCAGAGGCTGAGATTTATGGTCAGGTCTTTGACGTCACAGTCAGGCACATGAGTGCAGGCGCAAAAACTGGATTCATAACCAAAAACAAACAGAAAAGGGGATTTCAATACGGTCAGACTCTTCGTATTTATAAAAATCTAAAGGGTGGCACCTTCGGTCTGTGTAAAGGAGCTAAAATGTTTCACCCACAAAGTTGTAACCTTCCTTGCCGTTTGTGGGGAGACAACAAAAGAAAGACTGTGTCGCAGCGCGCACATGATAATCACACAGCACAGCCTCCAGCGAGCTGCCGCCTATTTTTTCCCTCCATGGATTCGTCCCTCAGCCTGAACTCATCAGAAACGGACTTATAAACAGCCAGCCTTCATTGTTACAGGCCGAGTTCCTGTCTTGAGCCTGTTAACAGAAATATGTTCAGATGAGGACTGATTGCCAACCTTTATGTACTGTAGCTGCAGTTCCAGCTCAGCTAGTGCCAATGAGGCACCACAAGGGGGCGGTGTGGCCTCATTTTTTAATATTCAAGCCAAGCCTAAAGGTCTACTACAAGGGTGTCATGTTAGTACATGTGCTTTGGCAGCCAAGTGTTTCCTCCAGGCAGCGTCTGACCTGCAGCTACAAGTTCCTCCTCACACTCGATTGTTGTAGTCGCTGAAACGGCTTTTCACTACCCTCAAGTACTCGTCAATCATGACAAGTGAAAGTACCTTCAGAAAGATGGCTTCCCTGTCAGAGAAGTTCAAGTTCGCCTAGATCATGTAATCAAACGAGCCTTTGTTTCCAGCATCGTTTCGTAGACGTAAAAAAGATTTATAGAAAGTACTCTAAGAGCTTTATTAGGATCTAATGACTGATTAGGATCATTGTGGATGTTAAAAGTGGTTAACAGTGAATACTTTCCTCTCTAGCTTATAACTATGTTGAAATGAAACATAGTTCCAGATTCGCCTCTCTTTCTCGTTTGTGAAAAAGCATCTGAGCATCAAGTGTGTGCTGCCATGCCAACAATCCTGCTCTACAGCACAAACATCTCCCTGCATGATTTTAAGGAGCAGCATTACAGCAATTGGCTGGTCGCCCTAATACCTTGATGCCAAATTACATATTTGTGTATTTTGATCTAATGCCTACATGCCATGACAGGATTTGGCAGCCGGTTAGTTTAATCGTTTAGAGGGAAACAGAAGGAAGTGTGAAGAATGCTAAAAAATTAATGGAGTATTTGTCTTGAATCTCTGAGCGGTATCAGCGGCACTCGGGAAGAAGCGGCGACAAGATAAACGCAGGCTGAATATCCGCTGAGCTTCGCAGAAACACAAAACACTTTGTTACGTGAAACGTTCTCCTGTTGAGGCATTGGTCCTAATACCGCAGGGGAGGAAAAACACTCCGGGAATTTTTCTAGCGTAGCCAGTTCCTCTTTCACAACCATTCACTGGCATTGCATGGATTGAAAGTGGAAACTTTGACTTTCCTCTTTTCCAGACTATTTACCATTCAGCTGGGTGAATAAAAGGGGACATTTCACAGAAATTAAACCAAAAGGGAAAAAAAAAATTGGTGAAAAAAAACTGAAATAGAAAATTACAAAGTACTTCCTATTACAAGAAGCTCTGGTTTAAAATAAATTACAATTTTCCAGCAATGCCATCACATCCACCTCGAGTATTTTCGCTTCTGCTTCAGGACCCCTCAGGGGGCCATGAGCTGAATTCTGCTCATTTCAGATCACTTGTATTTCTTGATTAAATTTGGACACTAGCCATGTTAAATGGACATAAGTAATTGAAATAAAGGGCTAATAAGAACCGACAGCATGCGTTGCTAAGCCTGTAGCTTTATTAGAACGTGGTGCGGGTCCATTCTGGGCACTCAGAAGACAGTTTGTTTGTATAAGACTGTTCCACAAAGTAAAAAAATAAATAAAAGTTCTGTGGTTTTTAGGGAAATCTGAGGACTACGCGCATGTCACAGTGCTTGTATTCTGAATAAAGCCTGGTGCATGTAAATGTACGTCATGATCGGATTAACTGATTTAGTGCACATATAAACGATGTATCTGGATCATCTTTTTTATCTGCAATCTGTAAACATTTCAAGCAGATCAAGGAATTTGGCCAACGTAAACATAGCTACCTGAAGTTTGCCATAACCTTTTTTCACTATCAATTCTAACAATTTCCCTTTAGGAAGGCAACAGGCTGCCGCTTGAGCATCTTTTTGGACAAAAAGGGATTATGATCTTAATGCCAGGAGAGCAGCCTAATCTCCGCTATGACGATGTAAACCGCGGTGTGTGCCAACAGGCTGATGTGCCTTAGTGGTGGATTAGATTCAGTCTGAGTCAAACATAGCCGTACAAGCTGGTTAAACATGTCTCTTCCCTTCAGGTGTGAACGTGTTTGTGCGGTGGATGTACCTTCTCCGGTGGAGGACCTCAGGTGATTGTCTATATCATTCGCTTTCTCTTCTCTGAAAAGTAAAAAGAAGGAAGAAGTTCAGACAATCGTGACAAAAAAAAAAAAAGAAAAGAAAAAAAAGAACTGTGAGCAACGTATCAACTCTTTCATTGGCTTCCTCTTTTCTCCTAGAAAGCATTCGATAAACGGTACACGGCGAGCCAGGGACGGAATACGGCTCTGAATTATTCAGCAGTGAACTCTACACTCCTGCGCGTCCTTTCTAAGACAGCTGAAGAGGCTTCGGTCTTCGGCACGTTCCTTGGAGGATTGAATGACCTGAGAAAGGCTGCGGCTGCACCGGGATTCACTGACACTCAATCCGGGCTCAGAGGAGCGAACAAACAAACGCGTGACAGGCTCGTCACTCAACACTGTGCTCGAACAGTAGCGCCTGGCGCTGAAGTCTATACATTCATGCTAGCAGATTAAGTGGAGCCAAAAGACAGCCAACAATAAAGCATTAGAGTACATGCCGGGTTGTGGCTTGGAATGTTGTTTTATAGACCCATGTGCTGTAAGTCATTTTGCTGGGACCGGTTCTTAGTGGCTACAGGATCATAGCTAGAGGCAAATATTCATGCCAGAAAATTAGTTTATATAAATATTTTAAAATGATCAGATTAGAAACATCACCTTAACGTTATTTCGCATTTTATCACCATGGGATGAGAAGTGACATGGTCAAACTGGAATAAGACAATAGATGACAAAATGAAGAACTGCCAGTATGACTGAACCATCACAGCGCTGCAGCAGGTGCTGTTCAGGGTTCCTAAATCACTTAGCAGTCCACAATGCACATGAGATCTACACTGATTTCATTTTGATCAAACTCAGGATGTCGATCAACTCGCAGCTCTGGCAAACCGACCAAAACGGAGAGCACAGAGTGAATCAATGGTAAAAGCAGATAAAAGCATTTGCTGTACATCCAGCCATTAATTCATTGTCATGTGCAGCTCTCAGACCGTTGACATGGAAAAGATTAGAACGATTAGAAAATGAAATGATTGTTTCTGACAGTTTACACAGGCAGCTTTTAAAATCCCATTTACGGCTTGCAGAGCGTAGTAAAAGTGTCCCATCCTTGTTTTGCCAAACAGTTGAACAGATATCACTAATAGTATAACAGTTAATATGCTTTATGTACCATTGTTTTAGTTGAGCAACTGTTTTTAAATCATAATCGCTTATCTTTAGTGTGCCACTGTGTGCTTACATTTGTCTGTCAATTTGCTGATGCATAAAAATGTTCCTACTAAGGGACAGGTACAGAATCATTCTATACTAAAGTATGTTTCAAAACAAACATGAATGTGGCGCACAAACAAAACTTTTTTTTTTTTTTTACAGAGTAACCAAATATATTCAGCAGCAGCCATGGGTCATTTCTGCCTTTCTGGTCATTTTTCATAATATATATCCTATATCCACCATGGTGGAGGGGTTTGAGTGTCCCAATGACTCTAGGAGCTAAGCTGTCAGGGGCTTTATGCTCCTAGTAGGGTCACCCAAGGCAGACAGGTCCTAGGTGAGGGACCAGACAAAGCGCAGCCCTCACCCGGCCCCACTCTGGAGCCAGGCCTGGAGGTGGGGCATGCTGGCGAGTGCCTGGTGGTCGTGCTTTTACCCAGGGAGCCCGACTGGGCACAGCCCAAGAGGAGACATGGGTCCCCCCTCCAATGGGCTCACCACCTGTAGGAGGGGCCAAAGGAGTTGGTTGTGTTGTGTAATGGGTGGCAGTCGAAGGTGGGGACCTCTCTGGCGGAGAAGGAGCCTGAGCTGGTGTGCGAGGTTGAGAGGTTCCTGCGGCATCTGCTGTGAAGCGAGAGCTGTACTGGTCCATTGTGGTGAAGAGAGAGCTGAGCCAAAAGGCGAAGCTCTCGATTTACCGGTCGATCTACGTTCCTACCCTCATCTATGGTCACGAGCTTTGGGTAATGACTGAAAAAACGAGATCCCGGATACAAGCGGCTGAAATGAGTTTTCTCCGTAGTGTGTCTGGGCTCTCCCTTAGAGATAGGGTGAGGAGCTCAGTAATCCGGGGAGGACTCAGAGTAGAGCCGCTGCTCCTCCACGTCGAGAGGAGCCAGTTGAGGTGGCTCGGGCATCTGGTTAGGATGCCTCCTGGACGCCTCCCTGGACAGGTGTTCCGGGCACGTCCCACCGGGAGGAGGCCCAGGGGAAGACCCAGGACACGTTGGAGGGACTATGTCTCCCGGCTGGCCTGGGAACACCTTGGGATTCCTCCTGAGGAGCTGGCCCAAGTGGCTGGGGAGAGGGACGTCTGGGCCTCCCTACTGAAGCTGCTACCCCCACGACCCGACCCCGGATAAGCGGAAGAGGATGGATAGATGGATGGTGATCAACTAGAGCGGGAGGATAGGTTGCTATGGGACCAGACTTTTTTCTGCTCTAATTTTCAGCTTCAGTCTGGCTGCACCATAAGCTGTTATAGTCGGCTACATTAGCCACCAAGTAACGGAAGGAGTGCGCTGGTTTGCTTCATTGCATCACAGTTCAGTGGCTGACTGAGCCGGCAGCTGATCACCATTTTCCTGCTAATTTCGCACCGCAGTAGAACGGAGCGTTGCGAGCTTTACTGACCTTTTTTACGTTGCCCTCAAACACTAGTGTCACAGCATTGGTTTGTAGCGTTAGTAGCATATCGCATCTTTCAGCATTTTGTTTTTCAAAACTGCCTTATAGGAAAAGTCGCTCCTAACAATTCTTTTGCTGGTCCTGTCAATAGAGAGGGTCGCATGTTGTCCTGGCTGGACTCGACATGTTAGCTGAGCGTAAACCTCCAGCAGCTCATCGCTTTAGGCAGATGAGTGCCTGCAGGGCGGGTAGTGGCAGTGTCTCTGTTTTTGCAGCGCTGCAGTCAGAAGAAATGAGACATTGAGGGCAAATGTGAATGGGTCACTTCGTATCAGTTTTGACACATTGAGCATCTTTTGAATAATCCATTTTTTAAGTAACAATTACATCGAGATATCGATTGTTTTGACAACACAAACATCCAGACATCCTTCCATTTCTCCGCTTTCCCAATCCTCTGTCCTTTTTTTCTGTCTTCTGCACAAATCAAACGTTTTCCTTGCTTTTCCAGCCAGACATTTAGTACCCAGAAAGGTCTTTTATATAACCAAGGATCTCATGTCATTTCAGATCGAAAGTTATAAAAATTCGCACCCTGCCAACAGTTGGTGAGCCAGTCGCTCATCCATGCAACCTTTCTCTTCGGTCCGGCTAGTTATCCCAGCGAGTGAGCTGCTCCGTGAAACAATAGTACATTCAGCCATGCAGTCAGCGTAAGAGCCAGTCAGTTGGTATATTAAGTCAGTAAATCTGACAATCATCCCAGCATGTGGTGGAGCCAGACAGCGCAGGGGGAGATGCGTGCAGACGTCTAAAAAATAAACATGTTTTTCAGGAAATGGCGTTTGACAGCTACGGTGGAATTTTCCTTTGACCCCAAAAAAGGAAAACACGCGCGGTGATACGGACGCATTGGCCACTCGTAAAACGGCGCAATGATCCGAGCTGGGTTCCAACATTTGTTTTTCATCTGGGACGAGGTGATCCGGGCAGATGAGACGTTCCGCAGACTGAAATCTGTACATCTGCCTAGCAGCCAAGCACTGAATGAATTATCCAAATCTTAATCACATTGTTTGAGCTTGTTTAACACAACAAGCTTAAACCATTAGTTTACAAACGATCTGTCTCCCTGGTGGCCAAGAAGACATCAGTTATGAAAGCAGGAAGCACCCAAATATGAATATGTGGATCTCTTGAGAAGAAAGGAGCCACACCTACATAAAAAAATAAATTGTGTTGTATTAAAAGCAGCCATCTGGTTGCTGATTTGGGAAGGAGGCTAATAAAGCTTCTGGGTGGAGAAAACATTGAGACACGTCAGGGGTGTGATCGCAACAAGTAGTCAAATGAAAGCAAAAGTTGATTTAAAAAATTTCTAAAGCATAGAGAACAAAACACAGGCAGGACCGGGCTGAGGAGGGTTAACGAAGATCTGTTGAAGATCAGCCGCTTCAAATTAGGAACAGCCAACAAGATGGATAAAACTAAATATTCACATGTAAATGGATTCAGTGGATGTCAAACGTTTAAAGTATACAACAGAAAACGATGACTCAGGGTTCATGGGGTAAAAATGGACCATATGAGCAAACATTTATGAGTCATTAACAGGTTCAGATGTTTTCAACTGATTTATTTAAAATAAACTGGTATTAAACAAAATTGTTACAGTGAAAAAAAAATGTAGCTCATACTCCTCAATGATTTATCTGATCTCTTTCATAATTACATTCAAATCTAACTCTTCTGCTAATTCTGGGTTGTTTTTGTGCCAAAGGGTGTTGCGTTTACTACCGAGTATAAAGAAATGGACACAGAGGTTAAACTATTAAAAACAAAAACCAAAGCATAATATTGGGGTCAAATGGTTTCTAACCTGGTTTAAGTGAGCTGGAAGTGACAGGAAACCACTTCTTCAATTGTATTACAGGTATCTTACTTTAAATGTTTCTACCAATAAAATCGAAAATAAAAAGGGCATTTAGGCAAAACTAACCCGACTCTGGGCAGATGGATGTAGTTCCGCAGAGCTGCAGCTCGGCGGAACGAAATCTATCTGCCGAGAGTCAGGTTAAGGCAAAACACAGTTTTGTCCATTTGTGTAATTTTGCAAGCTAGTGTTAAGTGTAACTAACATTAAACACTCTCAAGCTCTTGGTGTGTTAAGCCAAATTCAGAAAGCTATTTTAATTTAAAACAACACCCCCACTCAGGTAAAGTGCTATTGCAACACGGTGATTTTAGGAACTTAAAGGAAAGGAAGTCAAATGAATCTCTTTGCAGACGAGCAAAGAACACAAATGCACAACGTGTGCCTTAAACACGGCATATAAAAAAAAAAATACACTTCCCCCCTCCTGATTCCCTTTATCTTTTTTTGTTTTTTTTGCGACTCTAGTGGCTCGCTTTTTTTTTTTTAACACAGTAGGCTGACAGGAGGGGGGAGGGAGGGGGTGGAAGAGGGGGAGAGACATGTGGCAAAGGACCGCGTGTCGGAGTCGAACCCGGGTCGACCGCGTCGAGGACTGAGGCCTCCGTACATGGGTCACGCTACCCGCTACGCCACCAGCGCACCCCTGAAATACATATTTGACAAAGAAAACCTACCCTATGTCATTCCTCCTAAATGTATTAAATCAGCTGTTTAGTGTAAAGTTTAACAAAACAACTCTCAAAACCATTTGTGTAAAAAAAGAAAAGTGAAAAAAAGTGAAATGCTTTGTAAGATGAAAACCCTTCAGGTATGAAGTCAAACTTCTGAACTGTTCTAACTAAGCTTCACATCAAAACATGTGGGCCTTTGTAGTTTATTTCTAAAAGATGAGCTGACCCAGCACACGTGGCCACAAAAAAAAAAACCTTCACCAAACAAATCTCATGCTGCATCTCTGCAAAGGGAGGAGTTTGGAGATGTGCTATGCTAACGTTATCTAGCGTTACCTTTGTTTTGATATGACCCCTTGATAATCTGGCTTCTAACCTCACAGTTCCAGTTAACCTCGTGCAGAAAAAGCTTACAGATGGAGGCGCCTGAACGTCGCAGTTCTTAATGCATCATGCAAGACTCAGGCAGACCTGATCTCACCATTTTCTAGTCCTTCCCCGTCTTACGTCGCCATGCTTCCCACCCCTAAATATAGAGAAAATAGCAAATGTTTTGAGAGTTTGATCATCATTCCAATAGCTGCCTTGGGTTCAGGGAGAACATAACAAATGCAATGAAAAAGGAATAAAGAGGGATAAAAAAATAAATAAAAATAAATCACACAATGGGCTTGTAGACTTCCAAAACTTTGTGTCTCGATCCAAAAAAAGTGGTTTTCTCCTCAGTTATCTCCTCTCTGTAATTCGCAACAGGAGTTCTGAGCTGACAATGGGGACGGTGACACAGCTGCTGCTGCTGTCCGCAAGATTGAACCACAAATCAATTATTTTACATGAATGAGCATCGTGTCAGCCACTTGAAAACGCACTTCTCCAGCAGGAGTCCTGGTCACGCAAGAACAGCTGGTGTGTTGCTGTGGGAAGCAGGAAAGAGTGAGCTCAAGCTTAAAAATCAGAGCGCAAACACGTTAAGGGAGCGAGGATGGGTGGAGACACATTTCTGTGCACTTCAGAGACGGGTGAACCTTTAAAGTGAAGTGGACGGGTCAAGAGGCAGAAGCCCTGCTATAGTGGATGAATTTGTTTTGTGTGAGGAGTTGTTATTCTTTTCTGCCTAGCAACAGTGGATGGATGGATGGATGGATTCATAACAGCTCAGTGAGCTGTGATCGGAAGGGTAATCAGGGACGTTTCCTATCTCTTTTCATTTCACAATTATGTTTGATGACAATAAAGAAATTCTCTTCTCAGGAGCAAATATGCTAATTTTCTTCAAAACACACCGCCCCCCTGCATTTTCTACATGACAAATGCGTGAAGCAGGAAACCCGTGAGCCCACTCCCTTAGATCAAAAAGCTCATGTTGCTGAACAAGCACTGTGATGTGTTAGAGCTGTGTTAATTTCCTCTGTTCTCGTCCTGGTGCAGCACTGCTTCCTGTGTGTTAGTGCACAATTCTTCACCATTACCAGGATATTTGAACAAATATCCTGGTAATGGTGTACAAAAACAACGGCACTGCCTCGTGGGGTTGGCTCGGTTTAGATTCCCGTACATCATAAACAAAATGATCTCAACTCCTACCAGAAAGTTACGTATGCAGAGCTCCGAACCAGCTGGACTGGATCTGCAGTTTGTGGAATCTGGTCCAGCCGATGACTGATTGAAAAGGCTTGCTCCACAATGCCGTGACGTGTGAGGAGGTGAAATGATTTTCTCTGGTAAATATTGGTGTACACAACTCAAATCACTTAAAAATCTAGAAACTCACTGGGCGGCTGTGTGCCTATATTCCGTTCTATTTGAATCTGGCTGTGGATTTCCTCAATTACATACTTTTCTCCACCAGGGGACTGAAATTAAGACACGTTGTTTAGCTATGACATAATCTAACTTGTTTTTTTGGATTCACAAGCTTATTATTTTGATTCACAACCAGAAATGTGACTCATTTTATATACTGTATATAAAAAAAAATATATATCTGACTGCTAATAAGGAAAAAATGGAAAACCGAGCTCTACAACAAATCTCACCATCACAATATAAACACATCTGTAGTACAGAAACTGCACAGGAAGTAGTATTTGTGACGCACTTTTTACTGAAGGTCAACGAGCGGCGTGGGGACATTGTGACAAAAAAAGGAAGTGCCTTATTGTGATCCAAATCATTAAAGGAGTATTCAACCATACTTGTTCAAACCCTTGTTGTTTTTATTTCATTTAGATCTAAGATATACCAAAGTTTTGATTGAAATAACACACATTTTCAGGCCCATCTGTCCAAAGGTCCAAGCTACGTAAGGAGTTTACATCCTTAACCTGTCCTATAGCTAAAAAATACAAAGTGGAGAAAAATTATAATCCTAGTAATAATGTACATTGTCATAAATAATTGAATGGGAATATGTTCCTCTGTCCCTTGCGTTCTGGGGGTATCGTCTTAAATCTTGGTAGCTCAACACGTTCAGCCAATCTGGGAGTGTGTGATATGGGATGATGTACTGAAGGCCACTTGCAAGTTATGCTGATTACCAAATAAGTCGAATGGGAGAGCAGGTGTGAAGTGGGTGCAGTCGAACAGCATTCCACAATGATCAGCGGAGCTGCATAAAACCATTAGTGTGTGAAAAGGCGCCAACTTGGATGTGCCAGATTGCTGCACATCGTTTCACCTCCTACTTTACTTTTTAAAAACTAGCAAAAGTACTGCCAGTGTTATTATGTTTCCTGGAGAGAAAAGCTGCTGCTAGGGTATCAACTATTGTGGGATTTTAATGCACAGTCACTGCCTGGGGGCTTTCTGAAAAATTAAGAACTAACAAAGCCATCCCTGTATTAGAGTAGCTGTCTCATAAGAAGGCACCTATATTTTCTACATTTAAATTATTACAAGCCCAAAAGATTTTTTGTAAATGATCGTGCTCCTACCTCTGGCTATAGGGCTAAATCAAACATTTCTAAATCTAACATTTATAGCTAATCAGTATGCATTTGGAACCACTACAGAGTCCAAAAACAAATATTAATGAATGTAAATATGAATACATTGGCCAACCCTTAATGAATAAAAATATAGAGCTGAAAACACACAATTGCACAACATTTTAGCCAAAGAGCAGCTACAGGTCAAAATGAAATAAGGAGAAGCACATCTGAACCCTGTGAGAAATTTGTCAAACCAGTAAACATGTTTAAAGAGTGAACCTGAGTGTGGGAGAGCAGTATTTAACAAATTATTGAATAATGTTAAGCCAAAAAACGGTGAGGGTGCCAGTCACAGAAAACTGCACAGACATTCAGCAAGTTGAACCCACTTCTGCCCTGGAAAGCAGAAGTGGGGAGAGGTCAGGATTCTGTGCTGTTATTGTGTTCCTCAGTGATATACAGTAAGTGTGCCGCAGTCTGACACAACCTAACACAAAGAAACACAGAGCGAACCAGATTGTGTCTTGGTCCCACTCATTTCTTGAAGAGTTGCTGACACGAGTGACCTTTCACCTCTTCTTCTAGTTCAGGACGGCTAAAGGGACGTTTCCGGGATAGCTGTTTAACTTTATTGTCACGTCAACATAACGTGTCACATGTTAT
This sequence comes from Fundulus heteroclitus, assembly GCF_011125445.2. NCBI lineage: Eukaryota > Metazoa > Chordata > Actinopteri > Cyprinodontiformes > Fundulidae > Fundulus > Fundulus heteroclitus. Next base: position 24,902,874 of record NC_046375.1, read on the forward strand.
TTCCCGTTGTATATGAACAGCCCTTTGTTGACCTTGGCAACTTTAAAGTGCTTTAAAAATAAAGCTGATATAAAACAGGTATGTCCAATGAACTTTGTTCACTTTTATAACTTCGTAAAACGCAGACCATTTTATTCCTGTGATACGGCTTCTCTACAGGTACTGAATAACCAAACACTACTTAAAAAATACATCATTCTCACTGAAATCTAAATTATAAAAGCAGGACAAAAATAAAAATAAATGAGTTAATAGAAGAATAACAAATGTAAATGCTTTTAGTGGTTTAAGCGTCCATTTCCTGGAGAAAAACAACAACAGTAAGAGGAGAAAAATGTATGGCATCATGTTCACAGACTGATTCTACAAGGATAACCTGCTATTCATATGGATCATACTTTTACACTTGCCACCTAGTTATTGACGTCAGTGATAAGCAGCCCTACCTCACAACGAGAACTTAAACCAGTGGATTATCACAAAGCTACATCTGATTGTTGTCGGTCAGAGGAATCCCTCAGGTGGAAGACGCAGTAAGACATGGACAGAAGGATGATATCATGATCACTTATGCTAAAAGTTACATACCCCGAGTTTTAAAAAGAGACTGTAGGGCCCATTGTAAAAAGCTTTGTGCATTCAAGGTCAAGGTATCTTTGTTTAGTCAGCCTGTTCTTTTTGCCCTCAAGCATTAACAGCAATTTGAGGATCTGTGCATCCATAAAGAGCTGTTCGGTGCAGGGCTAGCATTAATGTCACAATGACATTATATGATCGGCTCCAGATGACGGGTGGCTTTACACGGCTGTTTTATTTTGGATCACAGTGTTGTGGCCACAGCGGACAGCGAAATTACATCGATTAATTACACGAGAAATGCTTTAGAAATATGATTTGGAGAAAGTAAAAATATTACCTCTGTATCACGAGCAACGATGTAACCACCTGAGCCTCGTGGCCGTGGGATGCTTACGGGCATTGAGTTCAATTCTGTTTGAATCAATCTTGTCACATTTATACCAAATTTGTTTAAAAGTATCTAAACCAGCTAAACTTTCCATCAAAATGTTCCCACACTTTAAAGGCCCTGTAGTAAAATGAGAATGTTTTCTCCTACTCTGAAGAATAGAGAGAGACAATGCCCCCCCCCCCCCAACCTATTGATATAGATGGTCCCTAACATATTTTTCCCTTGCTTAAAAAAAGAGAGACATGGTTAGGCGTGTGGACCAGAGCCCCACCTACATTCTCATTAAGCTAGCACTGTTTTAAAACTATGTAGCAAGCTATGAACAGCAGACTGAACACATTCCTTGAGGTAGCCAGCTATTATCAGCTGGTTGGACTCTGTGGGTCACTCCCAGTTCTATTATAAGCAGAAGAACAAAAACCTAAAGTAGTCTGCGCAATAAACAGAAGCTTCTTCAAAAACTGCTTTACTGTTATTTGCAAATTTAAAATGCAATGCTTATTTCATGTTTTGAATGATTGCTCCAACACCAGTTTTGTTTACATGCACATAGTTTCACGATTGGATTAAAACGTATTCAGATTTAATGATTGGATTGTACCGTTTATATGGGCACACGATCAATTAATACGATCATAATGTGTGTTTATATGCACCTGGCTTTATTCAGAATATAATCACCGTGACATGCGCAGTTATCAAATTCCCCTTAAAAAAAAAAAAAGTTCAGAAAGAGTACTTCCGTCTTTGCTAAACTACCAAAATAGTAATTTGACCAGTATTACATGAGTTTGTTTGTTTTACGAGACTCAAGGCTGGACTTGCACGATTATGGTTGAGTCGTTACTGAGTAAGCAACAATTTTGAGCTCTTTTATTTATTTATTTTTTGAACAAAGGTATCAGGGGCCCTGACAGTTTTGCTTCCCGACATTTTTCCGCCAATGCAGAAATATGTCAAGTTTACGTCAGGCACACATGCGCACTCGGGTCAGTTTGCCTCATTCTGAATAACTTGAGCCTGACAGGTGTCTATACGCACGTCGATCGGTCATTCAGAATACAATTTCATTCCGATTGAGCTTAATCCGATCATCATATTCCCATCGGCTCGTTTACATGATGCACTTTTATTCCGATCGACTGTTTATTACGATTACTTTTGTCCATGTAAACATAGCCGATACGGCTGTACGGCTGTACCAACTAACAAGTCTATGTATTAAACAGTTTGACTGGTACTTAATGCTATGGTGAAATTTCTGAAAGTTTTTGGTAAAACTAGTAGGATTATATAAACTCTAAAATAAATAATACATTTTGATTATCTCCCAGCTGCAACTCTTTTCCCTTCCATGTGGAGGCAAACCCACTTTAAACATGTTACCAACGCCTAAAGGACGTATCTGATATATTAATTGTTACATAGTAAAAAATTGCAGACCTCTGCGATTTGGAAATTGCGTTTTTTAAAATTGCAATTATATTGGAAATGCGATTAATTGTGCAGCCCTAGTAGCTAATGTGTTCATTTGTTTAAATAGACATCTCTACATCCTTTTAAGAAAAATCCTATTGCTTGAGCAGACACCAACTACATTTCATTTCACCACTTTGGACTGAAACAGGAGCTGCATCCGAAAAGGTCTAATTGGTAAAAAAACTCTTCAGCCAAAGTCGGAGTCGGTCAGTGTTCGCCATGATAATTGCTGTCTGAATAGTACTGCCAGTAAGGAAGGAGGTAGAAAAAGGAGCCTGTATCCTTCCTCTCATAGTACCTTTAGCATAGGGAGCTTGTAATGTCCCTCACTGGCGCTAAGGAGCTGTAAGGAATCCCACAATCCTTTGTGTGAGATGATGTATAAGCACAGCCCATCGAAATTAACAAAGATGTTCGGAGAGAAGACTTTGTACTTCTTTTTCAGAAGGCTGTAGGCCCGGCTTCAACTAGCATCATCAATGTGCATTTCCGTCACGTAATGATGTATGAGTTAAAGGCTTCCCAAAATCGGCACAGCAGCCTGAAGCCAATTCCTCCCCACGATAGAGTTCTTACTGTTGAATTCATGAAAGGTCAAGGAACAGGAGCTAGGAGCTTTAATTAGATATTTTCGGACAAAGCCAGACTCTAATCTATGACTTGAGTACCTGAAATAGCTCTTGGTTTGAACAGCGACTGTCAACATAGTCATAAATAGATGTTTATTACATTGATAATAATCAAAATGTTATTTTAGCTACAGTGGAAATAATTTCTGTTTTTCTGTTTTTGTTTTACTCAAGGTCATTATACCATGTACGGTTGTCAAAATAATTTTTCTTGATATAATCCATACTAGAAAAATAAACCCAAATCAATACAAAACGGACCCATTAACAGTTGACTGGAAATTGTCGCACTACTTTCAGAAGCATTGTTGCAATAAGAGAGACACGCAGCCCCTTCCCTCCCTGCAGCTGCTCACCAGACCAAAACAATTGGCTGCTGCTGGAAGCTCTAAACTCTGCTAACATGGTGAGTACATCCAGAAAAAAAAAAACATATATGACCCTCTTTAGCCTACAAGGCAAACCAAAAAGGGTTGTTTTGAGATACTTTCCCAATGAGGCTGAAGCTAACGCTAACGCTACGTAGTTGACGTTCGACTGCAACTTAAAAGGTCAGTAAAGCTCCTGCATCTGCAACAGTGAAGTAGTAAACCTCCCAGACTACATAAGCTAACGCTAGCTGTTTAAATATTCGCTTCACGGACACCCAGTGACGGTACTCTGTAGCTGTACCTAGCAATGCTCTCTTCTCCTGTTGTACAAATTAACAGGAAAATTAAAAAAAATATATATTTTTCATTAATACATTTTTTATGACAGATTTTTCTAAAGGAAGGCTGAATTGTTCCCTACTCATTGGCTTTGCTCTAATTAAGGGAATTAAAATGCTGTCATATTTTAATTATTCAAAATGTTCTCTCCCAACTTGAAAGGACCCTGGTATTGAGTATATTTCTTAGTATGGGTATTGAGTTTGAAATGTTGGCATACCAATGTCAGCCTAAGCCTCGTCCCACGTAAAGATAAAAAAAAAAAAAACACATGCAATTACAGGTTTTCTTTGTAACCCTTTAAAGCTCTATACAGTCAATGTCCTACTGAGTCAGTTCAACAGCTAATAATAAAATGCTCCCTTGATCCAAACTGAAAAAGAGGGGGGTCCGTCAGTATTGACACAATTATTTGTGTCATTTTGGACATAACCATGCTATGCAATAATACATCAATTGGATGTGATTAAAGCATAGTTTAATGCACTTGCAAAATAAAATTAAAATTACAATGGTGTATATTGTGTGTGTTGTAATGTTTCTGTGTGCTCACCTGGTGGTTTTTAAGTCAAACCACTATAACAGAATGAAACCCAAAAACAACAATGACCAATATAACTTATGTTTGGAAATATCTTGGAAAATGTCTGGGAAGCCATAAAAAACTAACAAAAAACAAAAACAAAAAAACTGCTGTGTGAGTGAAAGAAGCTCAGCCAGAGTTATAGTATATTTTGCTCCATCCACTGCCCAGGTCATTAATAACAGAAACTTAAACCCAAATTTGTTTTAATGTTAGCAAAACCTTCCCGAGAGACATTAGACAAAAATAAAAAGAGGAAGAGGCACATATATGTAAGAGCTACCTGAAGGAATACCTTTCAACTACATATGAAGACATTTCTGAATTATTCAGGCAGCAGGAGAGAGCATGACTTTCAACAGACACCAGGAAGGCTGAACTAAAAGCCAAAAAGTTGCTCTAGTTTATTGAAAACGGCTGGTTTTAGATATGTTAGCCTTTCGCAAATATTATTGTTAAGGCTACAATTAATGCAGTATGAAACTACAAACTCTGTATATGAAATTGCAATATTACTGTAAAATGTTGAGAAGAAGATGATTATGATACAGATTAACTGATCCCTTTCAGTTTCCTCTATCCTCTTCATCATGATTACTACTCTTGGTCCCCTACATCTATATCAGGAATGGGCATAAAAAGACAGCAAAGCCATTGGACCAGGCACATTATTGTCAAGTTGCATACAAATAGTTGACTGGATTGCAATACAGAACCCATTGATATTGCAATGATGATCTTTTTTATGAGTTTTTTTTTTTGGCACTAGTGGCTTGTTTTTCATACAGTGGGCTGACAGGAAAGAGGGTACGAGAGAGGGGTGAAGACATGCGGCAAAGGACCACAGGTTGGAGTCGAAACCGTGTCGGTTTCGACTCTGAGGACTAAGACCTCCGTATATGGGTCATGCGCGCCAACCACTGCGCCACCGAAGCGCGCCCACAATGATGATTTTTAAGGCATACATTGTGCAGCCCTGGTTAACGATCGGTAACTGGAATAGGGGCTTGTAAATGTCAACTCTGAGAATTTTTTCTTCGTTTTAAAAATAGTAGCTATGTTTCCATCCAATTGTCATGTATATTTTGAGCGAACTTTTAAAAGGTCGCAAAAAAGAAAATGCAAATTAGGCGTGTTTCCATGCACTGGTTTGAAGCGAATTAACTAGGCTAGGCAAAGCGTAATTTTGTCACAGGTTGAGGTTAGGCATGGCTGGAACAAACAGGAAGTAGAGGTGCAAACTAGCATGGGACACATATCTGAGAAAAAAGGAGAGAGGTTTTCAAGAATGTGTTGCTATCGGTTAAGTTGCAATTGTTCTGCCATGTCAACAAGTATTGGTGATGTTACAGGCTGTCTGGAGACGTAGAGAAAAATGCATTTCTATGCACCTTATGGGAATATTCGGGAAGACGGCGACAGCAGAAACAGCGGATCAGTCATGAGGTAACGGTTTGCTATATCAGAACTTATTCGGCAACAATATGTTTCAGTCTCCCTTGTCACTCTTTTTTCGGAAAGCACACAATCGTTTCAGGCAAGCGTAAAAAGTTTTTGTGAAATTAAGGAGACTATTTTGAATTTTGCCATTTCCATCAACCTTTTCTAATGGTAAATGGATTGAACTTATATAGCACTTTTCCAGTCATGCTGACCACCTAAAGCGCTGTACACTAGAGCCACATTCACCCAATCGCACACAGATTCATACGCCGATACGCAGCCCAGTAAGCAACTTGAGTTTAAGTGCCTTGCCCAGGGGCACATCGACATGTGACAAAGGTGAAGCTGGAATCAAACTCACAGCCTTCCGATTGCAAGACGACTACTCAACCCATCAAGCCACAGTCTCCCACTGAGATACTTCAAAATGCACATAAAAAAGTTGATGGAAACGGGGCTAGTGAAGCCCTAATTTACAGCGACTGCCTTAGCATATACGACGTGACAGCAGCTCAGCTTCTAATTTGAATAATTAATGCTGATGGCAAAAGGTTTCAAAAACATAATAAATCTGAAATTTGGCAGAATTGGCAAGCAAAGGTGTAGAAAACCAAAGTCGGAAATTGGCCACAATATTCTGATCGCTGCTCCTCGTCGCTTCATTATTCTCATATCACTAAAACTGAGAAGAAGTTACCTAAGATCCATTTGGCAACTAGGCATGCGCAACAGCCCGGAAATTACACAGAAACAGCCAAACTGGCGTTAGCCCTGCTGCATCCATTTTTAAAATCCCTTTGCTGTTTTGACTGGCCAGGCCAGCAGCCCCCTGAATTGGGTTAGGGGAGCTGCGTCTCCCTCAGGCTCTCCATGCGACAGCAGGGCGTGCTGGGAGGGGAGGGGGGCGTCTGAGCTCAGCTTGTGGGGAGGTTGGCTGAGTTTTACCCTAATATGGACACAGGCCAGGGGGTGGATGGAGGGGTGGGGGGTGTTGTTGGGAGGCAGGAGAGAGGGCAGACTGGGTGGAGAAGGAGAAACCTGCCCAGTGCCACCACAATGGCAGTCATGCTTCCCGCTGCTGTTTCACTGATACTTTTAATCCCACTTCATATAACAGTGCGGGATTTAACCGCTGCGGTCCACTGACCGTGGTGCAAACACTCGATTCCCACTGAAAAACTCCTCAGAAGTCAGCGCTGCGTCGTGTGTCAGTTCATTGCTGCTGTTGCCTTCTTAAAAGCTCCCACTCAGAAACAATGCAGCACATAGCTCACATACACAGCTACACAGTTACTTGTGACACTGAAGTGAAGGATGGAGTCTCCTCCTCCTCCTCCTCCTCCTCCTCCTCCTCCTCACAGCAGCACTCCACTCTGTTAAACCGCTGGCTCTGCGTGCCCTTCGGTTCAGCCAGCTGGGCCTGCTGCCTAATTTTTTTTTACACTTGCTCAATACAAACTCACCACAATCCCTTCATCACATCTGGCCTCCGGCGCAGTGGGACAAAACCCTCACAGTGGTCGGCTGGATGAGAAAGCGCGGCGGCGTCAATGGTCCCAGTGATGAACTTAGAGCGCCTCTTGTCAACCCCGGGAACGGAGAACGTGGGATTAAGAGAGACCGGCGAGCCATTGGAAACTGTGAAAAGCGCACAATATAGGAAGGCAAAGAAATCAAGGCAGTAGGAAAGCGAAGGCAAGGCCGGTGGTATTTAAAGAAGAGAAGGAAGAGGAGGCCCGAGTAGTTGTCTGGATACTACTGGCGGCTACCATGTAGAGAGAGGGACTCCAGGCCCAGAAATTCCTCCTACGTCTCTGTTCAATGCCACTTCTGTTCTGCCAAGTCCGGCATGTCAACAGCAGCGCAGATACAAAGGGAGCCATGTCCGCGTGAGACTGGCTCTTGTGTGAAACCTCTGTCAGCACGTGTGTACGGGACAGCGTTAAGCAGTCGCCACCTATGAGATCTTTCTCTGAAGGAGGTCAGAATCGCATCAGTCCTGATGTGCAGGCTAACCTGAGTATACGGTGGCCAGAACGTTTACCGGCTGCCTACTAACAATGTCTTTTACTGCAGTAGCGAGGAATGCGATCTTTAAGCACAATTAATTCAGTAGGGGAAAATCCCACGTTGGAAACAATTGTCCTGAACAAAATCCCTGCTCTGGCGATTTTTGGTTTCTTTGCCAATTCCTACTAAATAAATAAAACTGAAGCGTTTTTTTGTATACTTTTTTTTTTATTTCTGTGTCCCAGGGGGGTGATTGTGACAAAGACCCACTGGAGGTAGGGGTAGGATGGTAAGGGAGCGCACCGCTGCAAAGGCTGGCATCTAGGGGCCACAGAGTCTCTATAACGACCATCAGATGCTATCTACAGTCCAGCCAGCTTTCTGAGAAGCATGCCAGGAAAAAAAGTCCTTTCTGTCCTATTATACCAAAGGTAAATGTTGTGTTTGCTGAACTTTACTGGAGCTTTAATGGGAGTCATGTACTCCTGTGAAGTGACACCAGTGTTTCCCCTACCACTCAACAAGGGGGGCGCCCCGCCAACAAAACTGCCTGACCCCCAAAAAGGTCAGGAGGGCATGTAGTAAATTATTATACGTCTGTGTGTGTTCACGGTTCATTTTATTAAAATTTGCCTTTCTAAATAGTACCAGATCGCATCGTGAGTTATTGCCGTCTCTAGGCAGGATTTAACCGCTGCGGTTAAACCGCTAGAGCTAAATTTTACGAGCGTGTACGCAACGTCACTATAAACGGCACGGCGGGAAGAAGTCTCCGAGGCAGCTGCGCCTCACAAGCTCCTGCAGCCTCTCTACACCACGGACTGACAGGTGTGGGGTGGGTGCCTGCTGTGGGAAATGTAAGAACTGGTCAAAACAAATAGCCAATAAGTGCGCTTGACTACGAAGTTCAAGATGTCCGCTGAGGGTCAGCGAGATGCGCAGTACAACCAAGTGTGCAGCTGCCTATAGATTCCCTATAAGAAAAGAAAATCTGTCTTCCCTGTTTACCTGATGACGGGAACCAGAAATCATTTGGAATCATTACGCGCTGGAACCCGTTTCAAAATCGTGCCGTTGTAAGACAAAACATTTGCTGTTGTGTAAAGTGACAGTACAAACGCAACTGCTCTGTTTTCACCAGAAAGCACCGTTGTGTAAACAGAGCCTCAATCTCTCTACCTTTAACTCTACAGACTCCTTAGATCTAAAAACTTCCTGCACTTGTCTGATAGATATTTTGCACTACCCCCCAACTCAGTGTGAGGGAGGGTTCTCAGCATAAAGCTGCATGAAGAGCAGCATTTGCAGCCAGTAGTTCTCCTTACTGAGGACCTTGCCTTGACTTACATTAATTTTCAACCCTTTCTATGGCCTTACCGTGACCCTAACCTAACCCATACCAGTATATGGCCTGAACCTAGTTGACACCTTAGTCCTAACCCTAACCCCTTGCCCAGAAAAAAGTGAGGACCAAAAAAAAAAAAATAGGTCCTAACTTTAAGAGTAAAATGTGCAAAAAAATTTCTCACTCAGCTCCAAGTACACACACACATACACACTGTGTACTACACATGCATCTCTCTTGAACACGCACATGATACAAATAAGGAACGCATGGTTGATGTTATTGTCTTAGTAAATGTCTTCTTTTTTTGCCTGGATTATTATCCTAAAGCCATCAAAGTCTGTTTTAGAAGATAGTTATGAGCATTTTATGCTCATGCCTCAACTTTTTGGTCTATGCTACAAAATTATCCATCTCTTAGTACCAGTCCTAGGAGCTAAAAAGTTCACGAACATGTTGTTAACAAAAAACAAAACAAAAAAACAGTGTCAATAAATTAATTCAGCACTGGATGAATCATAACTGATCTTGCACATTATGTACTTATTAAATTAATAATTTCTAAATACTACTACTACTACTACTACTACTAAAAAAAATCATAATGTTGAGCCAAAAATCAAGCCATAAAATTGTCAACTTTCATAGTCTCCAAACATAATTGGAAAATCGCAGTAAAAGAATCCTACAGAAAACATAGACATCAAAAGATTTTATAGAAGGCAAGGTGCTTCAAATTAAAGCTGGTAACGCCAGTCAAAATCTAACATCCATCAGTTTGAAGTGTTGAAATGTATTAGATTTTGCATCCAGGTCTATGTAACCAGTCCATTGGTTGGTGCAGCAAAGACAACCGTTTAAAGCTGCAGAAAATTGTCTCCAAGTTACTGTAGAAAATAAACCAAATTGCACATTTAGTGGGGGAGGAGAATGGAGGTGGTTCTTTTCAAAACAAACCAAGTCACCACTTTCCACAAACACTGGCTCTTACTGTCAGGTCACTGTAATGGCCACATGTTTAAAACACACGAGCACGCACAGGTTTTGGGTCGGCTGGTGTAAATTTAGCATTCCCGCCTGGGCAGCCACCTATACTTTGTTACAAAACGAGGAGCTTGCACAAGGTGCACACGGAACACAATGTGAAAAAAAAAAAAAAAAAAAAAAGGAACTACTGTGGAATACTGAGTACAAATAATGATTTATAGCAGGCTCAGTGTTTGCCAAGTTGAGATGCAACTCATTTCAGGAACCACCTTTACTCCCAATACACACCTATTAATGCAGGATGAATGCAAGTCCAGTTCGGATGCGACTTGTACCAATAGCTTTGAAGGATTGCCTCACAAAAGCCCACTTTCAAAACCGTTTGTCCATCCCGATCTGTTGTCATTTTGTTCCGTCACATCTTGCTAAAGTGTGAATCACAGCCTACATGTCATAATATTACATCGCAGACATTCATGCAGAAGAGACATGTAAAAAAAAAATTTGTTTAATGTGAAAACTACCTGAAAAGAGTCAGGCTGATAAGTCCTGTCAAGGACTAGAGTCTAAACTATGATGCATATTACTGCACGATAGCTAGCTTTTCGACTCACATCTATGCACTAAACGGGCAATTTGATAAGATAAACACAGAAGTGGAAATCACAGAGCAGAAGTGACACACCTTCTGCTGCGTAAATAACATGCACACAAAAAAAAAAAAGAGAGAGCAAAACCGTAGTGTGCAGCGCCGACGATTTGGGCAAGACAGAAATGCAAAGCATGCTTAGATAAACATCATTTAAACCCCGATAACTGTCTAATCAAGCTTTTCCTCCTGCAGCACATTTCCCATGGCTTTCCAAGTTTCCACTGACCCAGAAGCCCGACGCTCTGGGCATTTACGTACCAGCTGCCAAAGCAGGAGGTTTGCACGAATCAAGCGGGCATATGGATAGCGTTCCTGCCACCACTGAGGGTTTAGAAACAGTATTAGTGCTCCGGCAGGATGTAGAGAGGGTGACTTTAGTCTCAGACGTGGACTTGAGCCCTCAAACCAAATACTTCACACACGACTGGGACTGGTGCTGCAGAGACGGAAACTTGACTTAGACTTTGAACGGGTGCTTTCAATTTATCACCCAGAGATCTTGGCAAACTATGAGCTGTTAATGCTAGGGATTAGAAGTAAATGCGGTTAATTAAAAAAAATACGAGTTAATAAGAGGCTTTGTCATTAATAAGCCTACATTGTTTTCTCTGGGTAACCTCTGCAGAATTCAACTCAATTGAATTTTATTTATATAGCGCCAATTCATGAAACATGTCACCTCAAGGCACTTTACAAAGTCAAATTCAATCAGATTATACAGATTAGTGAAAAAATGTCCTATGTAAGGGAACCCAGTTGATTGCATCTTTAGTAGAAGCCAGAATTGTTTAAATGTGTTGCTGCACTTTCCTGGAGTGTTTTTATTACCCCTCAACTTCTCAGCGACTTATGTGGACCTATTTAATGTTGCTCACAGCGTCAGTGATTGACAGGTAATGCCACGGTGGAATGCCACGTTGAGCTACAGCCACAGCACTGGGCAGCTCTCTGTTAAAGGCGAGGGACAAACTGGGAGGAAAGAGGCTTTTCGATTTGTGACTGCTGAGTTATAACCCCCACAGAGGGCTTTTTCGTTTTCGTTGGCCTGCTTTTATGGGACAAGCCTTTCTGATATGAGCTGCTCGGTCTGCCGGTCGGCCCTGTGGCGCTCCTTCACGAGTTAACAGGTCCACACCGTGTCCTGCATGCACTAAAAAGGAAATAAAAGTAAGTAACATTTTCTTGAAATTAGTTTTTTCCCCTTGATTTGAGCAGCTAAATAAGCCTATTTGCCAATGGATTGAGTATTTTACCCCTACAATAAGATAATTAGATATCCTGCACTTGAAATGAGATGATGGAGATGAGTTGTTCCTATTTTAAGTGCAAAAGTCTTATTCCATTGGCAAATACTCTTATTTAGCTGCTGAAATCAAGGAAAAATACACTAATTTCAAGAACATTTTACTTACTTTTAGTTCCCTTTTTGCAGTGTGGTGCTGAACCACCAGCCCACCGGGAAAACCCCCTCTAGTCCCTGTCTGCCACTGCATTAACACTGCAGTGAAACCATTTCCTTTATTTACATTTGCATCGTCCGGCTTTCGTGAATCACCCGAAACTGTCGCTCATGAACCAAGTGGCCAGGGCAGCTGATCGATTCAGTGGATTCTCAGAATCGATATTAAATTGGGAAAATTTCATTTCAATGCATTGATGAATCGATACGTTTGCCCACCCCTAATTAGTACCTCATCCCCCAATTTGTACCAAAAGGCAAAAAAAAAAAAAAAAACCTGAAAACTTTAGTTCAACTTACTTTCACTCCTGTTATACAGAACATTATGTGTTGCATTCACTTGCACACTTTAAAGTAAAAGCCCGTCCTGTATGGTTTGTTAAGAAATGAAAAGTTCTCCCTCATTGGCTCGTTATATTGCACTAAAAAAGCTAATTAAGATTCCTGATAGAGCAGATATTGCTTTAATCAATTTCCAAAATATGCTGCAGGCTCAGTCAGATGTTTACAGTAATATGACCGTGTGTAAAATTGGGCCAGAGGAGAAAATAGTCAATGATATGATTTCTTACCCTACAGTTCAATTTAATTCAACTTTATTTATATAGCGTCAACTCACGACACATCATCTTAAGGAACTTTACAAAGTCAAATTCAATCAAATCATCCAGCCCTATTGGTCAAAAAGTTTCCTCTCTAAGGAAACTCAGTATATTGCATCAAGTCTTGACAAGCAGCATTCACTCCTCCTGAAAGAAGGTAAAGCCACAGGGAGAGTCGTCTGCATTGTCCATGGCTTTGCAGCAATCCCTCATACTGAGCAAGCATGAAGCGACAGTGGAGAGGAAAACTCCCCTTTAACAGGGAGGAGAACCTCCAGCAGAACCAGAACCAGTATGAACGGTCATCTGCCTCGACCGACTGGGGGTTACAGAAGACAGAGCAGAGACACAAACAACAGAAGCACACATTGATCTACATTATATGGTAACAGTGGATGAGCCGTCTTCCATGGATGATGTCACAGCTAACAGAACACCAGACCAGGTGTACCTACTATGAGAAGAAAAATTACATAACAAAAAGTTAAAAGTTGAAATAACAACAAACAATGCAAATTGGAGAACAGTAGGAGAACTCAGCAGAGTGAGAGAAATAGACCCTGATGTCCTCCAGCAGCCTAAGCCTATTGCAGCATAACTATAGAGGTAGCTCAGGGTAACATGAGCCACTCTAACTATAAGCTTTGTCAAAAAGGAAAGTTTTAAGATTAGTCTTAAAAGTAGACTAGACTGATATAGAGTGATGACCTGTCCAAAGGGTGCCCCGCGTCTCGCCCAATGTCTACTGGAGAAAGGCAGCGCACCATCCACCCCCCCCCCCCCCGTGCAGTCCAGCAAGGCTAGCTAGGTGGGTAAAAACAATGGATGCACGGACGTGTTCAACTTTCCGGACAGCAGATTTGACTTGGACAGCGTGAAACAAACCTTTTAGGAAGATAAACAAGAAACGTTCTTAGCTTTAAAGTGTCCAAAATAAGACAAAAACCCCAAAACTTTCCCTTCAAAACTATTATGGCAACGAGCCACAGAAATCAGAAGCAAGGCATTAACAGCTGAGCGGCCGTCTGAGCCTAGGACAGCCAGGCGGGGTTCGCTGAAGCAGTGCAGCAGACTACCAGAGAAGTGGCTGCCGACCCGACAGGATGTGAGCATAAAAAGTGAAACGTGAGTGGGAAGTGTGCAGGGTCACAAGTCAGCACGGTTGTACACACACACACACACACACACACACACTTGTTCTCACCGACAAATAAAGGGCCGGGCAGACAGCTAGTTTGGGCTAAAACAGGAAGCCGGTGCTGGTACTCTACAACGACGCGGCCTTGGTCCACGACAGACGAATAACTCATTATTTTTGAGAGCAAACCTAACAGGAGGCGGCGAACGTTGGACCCTTCAGGCGTTTAAAGCTGTAAAACATTTATAAGACAACAAGCTTTTCTGAGTCAAATTGAAAGCCGCGCTGTTCTAGTCGAGAGGGACGACCTTGAATGAGTAGTTATGTGGAGCTCCAGTCAAAGCAGAGGTGAGGCGAGCAGATATATACGGCTGGCCCCTTTCTCTTTATATCAGCGGCAGAAAGAGAGACGCTGAGCAGAGCTGGAGTCGCATTTCCCAAATATGAAACGCTAGAAAGGATGCTGATCATGTCCTAAAGCCTTTCTCTTTACGTCTCCTTTCACACTTGTTCTGGTCTCCTTCTCTCGTGTCTGTTACACACACGCCCAAAATCTGTTAGCGGAGCATCTGAGGCTCTGCAGCGAGGGTGTTTTTTTTTTTTTTTTTCTTCCGTTTCCAGCCCAGATGGCAGCTTTGGCTGAGTCAGCAGTGATCGGTGGGCAATCTGAGACTGGACGAGTGGATGCTGACAAGCGGACGAAACGCAGAACAACAAGCCCAGAGTGGAGGAATCCAGGGCCGTACGGCTCTTTGCTAAAGTCAATTCATTTTCTACCATTTTTGGGACGTTACTCCCACAAATCCAAATGTATTTGTAGTTTGGATTCAGCCTCCCTGAGCCGGTGCACCAGCAGAATCATGTTTCTGGGAGCCGGTCTCTACCAGCTTTGCATACCTACACACCAAAAAAAACAATCAATGTCCCAAACCTTCTTGGCAAAACGGCTCAAGCTCAGACCCGGTCTGTGAACATTCATATTCCAGTCTCATCACAGCTTCTAAATGCAGACTTTAACGGGGCCATCCTGACACACAACAGCTCTGGCTGGAGGTTTGAGCATGATGCTGCCACTGCCGTGCCTCACCCTGAGGATGGCACATCCCTGGCCTAAACTTCCTTACAACTTTATTTTTTTTATCTGCCTGGCTGCCACAGGACCTGCCGGTTTACTGACGTTCTGCAACGGGCCTTCGGGGTCTTCGCAGGACAGCTGTGGTGACAATTACACCCAGTCAGGGGATGTTTGAAGACAATTGTTTAATGGTCTTTTAAGATTTTGCTTTGGCAAAAACACAAAATACAAATGTTTCAACTTCAGAGTAACAACTTTGTGCTGGTCTGTCACATGCAATTCAATTGTCTCTGCTGTGACAACATGTGTAAAAGCTAAAAGACCATGATTTACCTTTTAATGCACTGTATGACAGTTCGATTAGTAGAAATTCGGTCTTGACTTGGACAACTGCAGACCGTTTTATTCTATCTGTAATGTCTACAAAAGTGAATTGTGGACGTAATACAACCTATACAATTACGACAATACTGTGTTCGTGTAAACCTCCCCCAAAAACTTTAAATATCTCAAACCAGCAGTGAACACATATTGGTAAAACATACAGCTCTATTCACCAAATACTGAAATGGTTCAGGTTAATCGCCTTGGCTCACCACAAAAGAGGAACACTGCTTGGAGAAGGCCCTGAGCTGCTTATTCCACGTCGCATTTCCTTATTCAGCTGAAATCTTAAGGTATCACCCGGTGCTCAAATCCGGCTTTTCATACATTACTAGACTCTTTCAAATAAAAATTAAATAAATAAAACTTGCTGCCTCAAGCAGTTTCACTAGGAGTTTAGGAGCAGCCGCACTACAAATATCACATTTCTCTATCCAGCCTCTTTGGCGGTCTAAAGTAGCAGATTTCAGAAGTTAGATGCCTTCTTTGCAATCAGAACCAAATAGCTGCAGTGAAAGCTTCCCCCCCCCCACATCAGAGGGAAGTATCAACACCAGCTTGCTGTCCTCGTATCAGGTGCACGCCGCTTTCTGTCTCACATAAAAGTGACGGCTGGTTGATTTTTGCAGAAAACAGAAACAGAAAACAGCGTTATCTTTAATTTGCCTTCTTCTTTTCCTATTTTTTTTTTTTTTTGCAGCAGCAGCCAGTCTGTGGCAAAAAAAAAAAAAAAAAAAAAAAAAACACAACAACAACCAACTGCTACGAGATATTGTGCAGTGCAACAAACAGTCTTTCCTGTGCACTCGACTGAGGCAGGTTAAAGCCGCAGCGTGAAAAAAAACAAAACACGGCGCTGATCAACACCGAGTGAGAGACCATATCCTGTTTTTGTGTAACAGAAGAAAACCCTGCACAGCCAGAGCGCCAAAACGTGAAACCTGACATTTCTCAGGCGCGGAGCAGACGCCCCGGACCCCCACCAACACGTCGCACTCAGGCCCCGTCAAAGCAGAATTAGTTGACGACACGTTTTGAAGGCTCTCCCCCGGCAGGGGCAACGCTGCACGCTTGGTCAGCGGTGCCCCTGCGGCTGTGGGGGGGCATCCTGCCTGCCGGGGGCCCCTGCGTGCACACTGACGGGGCCCGGGCCATCCGAGCAAATGCCGGGAGACGCAACTAGGCTAATCTGTCCAACGGACATGCAAAAACACGCCGGCAGAGATCAGGTTTGTTCACAGCAGCCATTGTTCTGCATCTCAAAGCCCCCCCCCCTCTCGCTCTGAATTCAGCTGGCACGCCAGAAATGGTGCGAAAGCGGCCTGCCAGCCCTGGTCATAGGGAAAAAGCACACACACACACACACACAGGCTGTTGTTGCTGAGGAGTGCAGCTGTTGCTGTATGTCCTCTTGAATAAAAGGGCGCCAGTTCAGCCCAGCCAGACCAATCAGAGGGCACACACACACACACACACACACACACACACTCAGACTCCCAGAAACCCTGACGCTTTCAAAAGATGGCACCAGGGGTAGGTTGATTGAACACCCATTTGCCAATAAACAGAAGAAGAAGAAGGAAGTTGAACACCCACTGAGAAGGGGGGAGGGGGGGGCTGCTCACACCATCTAGTCTAGAGTACAGCTGAGATGTGACCTAAGGTCATCGCCATCACCTCAGAGACACAACATATAGGAGGTGCAAGACTTCCTCAACTAGTCAGTGAGTCAACAATGATGGCGATCACCCACGCAGGGCTGCAAACGGTGAAGCAAAAAGGGAAGCCATGACAGGTAGGCTTCGCGTGATTTGTGACGTTCACGTGGTCCGGCGGTGCAAAGTACTTCTCTATGAGGAGCCACCTGCCTGGGACTGGGTGATGCTGTCAGGGTCGTTAGGTGAAAGCAGGGTCGGTAAACTGTTGGAAGTCGTTAAATGCCCCCCACCCACCCCCACGCCGCCTGACCTAGCCGCTCCGGACCACAGCGCCACCGACACCTGGCTAAATAGTCACCGAGGGGAAGCGGGGCAGGCGAAGGTGGCGTCTGGCCGAAGAGTGCCGCGCTAAGTTTGCGGGCTAACGCAATGCTAGCTGTTAAGACAGTGCAGGGAGGGAAGTGGTCTGAACAGGGATGCCACACCGGGTCATTTCGCAGCTAAAGTGCGACGTAACGACAGCGCGCAGTTAACTCCTCCGCCCAGCAAGAACTGAAAGTTGTCCGGCTTTGTTAGCGCTTCCTCCCTGCGGTCACCCGCCGTCTGGGAGCCCGTTTGACAGTCCTTGACTTCTCGGCGACAAGTCTGCCCGGTTCTAACTCGAGGCAAGTCAAAAGTCCGATTAACGCGAGGTTAAGGCCGACTCACCTGTTGGTCCACTGGGTAGTATCTTCTCAGAAGTACGCAGGGAAGTGTAGATGGGGGTCTGCTCTGGTCAAGGAAGTTCACACTTCACACACACACCGACCTTTACAGCTCAGCCCGTCCCCAGCAGCAACAGACAACAACTAACTGTGTCCTCCTTCCCTCCCGCTGCTGGGCCCCCACCAGTGAACTAAACCCCGCCTCCTCCGTCAATGATTGGTCAGGTTATGGGACAGTACAAAACAGGCCAATTAGAATCCGGCTTTAGTTTTGTTTGCCCAATGGCTATGCATTAAATCATGTCCTGATTCCACTGCTCTGAGGAGCGTTTTAGGCATCCTAACATAAATAAGACTGACAGATCACGAACATAACGACACCATTTTCACTATAATAATAATAATAATAATAATAATTAATAATAATATATTAGTTTATACAATGTTCATGTGATATGTTATATTTGATCGTACTGTTATCAACATTCCCTTAAAATTCAATAAACCAAATTAAATTAATCTCACATTATATTCAATTTTATTAAATAAAATACACATTGTGTGTGTGTGTGTGTGTGTGTGTGTGTGTGTGTGTGTGTGTGTGTGTGTGTGTGTGTGTGTGTGTGTGTGTGTGTGTTTCGGGGTGGGGGTCGGAGGCCTTGTTATTGGATGAAAGGTGGGGTACACCCTGGACAGGTTGGAGAAACCTCACACATGCACAGGGACAACATGACATGACGGGAAAAAATGCCGGGATTCCAACCGAGGACCATCTTGCTTCAAAGCAACATTGCAAGAACTGCCACTGGATGTGATTTAATTGAATATAGGATCCATCCAGCACAGCCGTCCACTACTTACAATCCAGTTAGTGATGTTTGCCCTCAGTTCGGCTAAACAAAACTGGTTTGAAGCAGCAAGTGTTACATGACGTTGTGAAAAATAAAACTTTTTTGATTGACATCTACTTCAGGAAACTTGTCATTTTTAAAGAACCGCATTTTTGATTCTGTTTTTAGATTTCTAAATAAATAAATAAATAAAAAAAAATGTGTCGAAAACAGGATGGATACACTTCCTTCTACGGGATGTTGATATTTTTTGGAAAATGGTTTAAAACAAAAGCACATAGTTTCCTACTTAATGACAAAAATATAGTTCCAAATAGTATTAGTGGTATTCTGTTATGGAATTGCAATGCAATTATTCCATGAAACAAAGCAGAAAACTGCTAAAACCTGCATTTCTTGTTCTATCTATATTTTACAACTTACTTTTAACCAAATTTATCAGGAGCCAGGTCCAAAGAGCCCCTTGGGCCTTCAAGCTAATCCAAGCAATGAATACTACAAAAAGAACAAAAAGATTGCTCCATTTTTCACAAGACTGGAGAAGAAAATGCGAAATAGCAGCAAAAAGAAAAAAAAAAAACTAGCTCTGGAGTAAATCTAGACACAGAAACCAAGAGACAGGACAAACACATATTTGATTTATGATTTGGATAATAACATTAAGGGAAAAATTAACTGTTTCCTCTGTGGTATTTCAATCCAATTTACATGGGGTGTTCATGCAAAAAGGCTAATCGAAAAGGTTCTGGATTAATAACACTATAACTACCTTTTTGTTTAACGACTAAACCAACACCTTTAATCTTGAGAAAAGGGGTTAGTTCATAAAGCAAAATTTGAAGAGCTCTCCAGATCACACAGCGGTGTAATACTGTCCAAACCTGACCCCTGGCGGTGATTCCTTGCATTGCTGTGATTACCGCTGCAGTAGTGTGATCACAGTAGTGTGACGCTTCAGATCAAAGATTTTTCCTCACAAGCTCACACTGCAGTGAGATTAGGATCAAAAGCTGCTTTTTATCACGCCTTTCATTCACTGTGCAAACAGATGGCTTCTGCCGGTTCGAGCAAACACTGCGAGAACTACTTTATCAAAGCCGCATGTAAAGTGGAGGCTTTAAATCTCTTAATCCCACCAGACAGATGGGTTGAGAACAGTGATTAAATAATGTTGCGGTCACAACAGATATCCAGTCTACTGTGTTTTGACATTTTTTTGTTGCAAATAAGTAAACCTCTTTTTGCCTTAATATATAGTGTGCTGTGTTATATTTTCTGTCTTGTAGTAAAATAACAGAAATCAGCTGATACAATGAAAATGAATACTTCTGACACGAGACCTATTTTCCACACAGTTTAAGGTGTGAAAATAACAACATTAATGACATGCAGCGATTTCACAGCAAATGCCTCTCCAATTGAATGATTTGTTCTAACTCCTATCTGGAGTTATCTATCCATTGCATACTTTTACTGAATGTCATTCCCACAGTTCATGTCTGTTGAAAATGTAGACAAAAATGATTTTTCTGTTTCCATCTGGAGAACTATTGAGCATGCATTAACACGCTCCGCCTTTAGGTGGCAGCAACGCCCCACTTGGCTCTCGTGAGCCTGACTCGGCCTGTGTCTTCCAGTCCAAGGGAGTCCACCATAATGTTAACGATCTCGTCTTGATTTCACTCAGTGGTTGAGTTGACAGCACATGGGTGCATTTCTGTTGTTTTCTATGTATTTTCATTTGAAATATTTGTCATTGCATCACCTAAGAGGTCCTACAGGCATGAACTCCTACCAGGACAGTGCTGCCACTGTGGGTGGAGTTGATACCCAATGTCTGAGAGAATTGATTGCCCCTGTTACTAACACGTTAAACACCTAAGGATCTTAATATGGAACCTGGGGCAGCATAATCTTTTAGAAGTGCATTTGTTTGTGAATGTATATGTGCGTCTGTACTTGTGATTGCAGCTGAGTGAAGACATTTTTGTGCATATTAGTAGTAAAGTGAGGACCTTTTTTTGGTCCTCACTTTTTTCTTGGCTAGAGTTTAGGTTTAGGACTAAGGTGTCAATTAGGTTAAGGTTAGGTATATACAGGCGAAGATTAGGTTTAGAGTTAGCGTCAGGGTTAGGCCACAGAAAAGGTTGAAAATTAATGGAAGTCAAGGCAAGGTCTGTCAGCAGGAAGAGTCTGGAGGAATCCAGGCCAGCCAAGCAGGTAAGCCCACCGTCAGACTTCCAGGACCCAGAGACCTGCTGGACCAGCCAGAACCACAGGCACCAGTGGACCAAGGAAGGTGCAACTAGCCTCTAAACTGTCTGACCGGGCATAATCTAAGTCGCTTAACCCCCTTTCTAACTCCAGGCCCTATTTTACCCCACCGGTACCCTTGAAGCCCCCGCCCACTAAGCCCCATCCACTAAAACCCCTAGCAGCAGCCCATCAGTGCCAGCAGCCACAACTAGCACAACTCTGTTTGCGGTTTGCAGTCGTGCCATACTCTTCGCATTTTTGGTTGATCCTTTGAACCCTGCTTCAAACTTCTCCGCAACTTCTTCCTTGACCTGTCTGCTGTGTTCCTTGGTCTTTATCATGCGGCTTGTTCACCAGAGTTCTTTAAATGAGCTCTGAGGCCTTCCTAGAGGAGCTGCATTTATACCGAGTTTAAATCGCACACCTGAGAACAACGTCTACTTATTAGATAACTCCTGAGGACAGATGGTTGCTCTAGATCTTCTTCCTAAATTCATTGCATCTTTATGTATCAGAGGCTGGATACAAATGTCTGACACACTTTTCAGATTTTTGTCGGCAAAACATTTTTAAAACAACCTATCCTTTTTATTAACCACTTCACGTGGTGTACTACTTGGTCTTGGTTCAGCACATAAAATCCCAGTGAAAAACATTGACGTGTTGTACTTTCAATATCCCAAAAAATAAACAAAAGGTGTGAAGGAGTGCAGAAACGTACGGAAGGCACTGTCAATCAGTTTATTCATCTTGCACAATTTTGCAACAAATATACCAAGGCGCTTTGCAGGACAAAATTACACACAGCCCAGTTTGATCAGTTACTAGTTTAGTCAGATTCAGATATGAACCCTCTCAGAACATTTTGCATCCAATCCAAACATAAACCAGCAGGAAACCAGCAGATTGGCTCAAATCTTCCTTTTGATTCAGCCCTGATTCCAGAGCAAGCATGGGACCACAGTGGGAAGGGACCACTCCCTGTTAACAATAAATAACCTCTCGCAGAGCCAGACTCAGGATGGGTGGTCTACTGGCCACTATTTAAACAACAGTCTAGATGACGGACAGGAGGAGACTGTTTTCTGTGCGCATTAAATGTGTTTCCATTGCTATTCTCCACAGCGGACGGGCTCCCTTTTCTTAATTTGGTCCGGATGAACTCTGCATGCAGGCCAGTTGAACTCTTTTACCGCAAAGCCTCAACGTTTCAATGGACGAAGGTTAGAAGTTCGGGATTGACATATTAAAAGAAGCAAGGCCTTTCTTTGAAAGACATTATGAATCATTCAACTGGTCTCAGGGATGCCTTCGCAGATTTAGGAATTATTTATGACATGACGGAAAAAAGAGAAACCATCATCATGTTGTGATAAATAAGTAATCATGAGTAATTAGAGAAAATCTCAAGCAAGTCGCAGGGGGGTGAGAGGGTGGAGAGGTGGAGACAATAATCTTGCCCATCCACTAGTTTAGGGTTTAGGCAACCCAATTAAGGGTTGCCTAAACCCTAAATTGGGTTGTTTAGGATTAGGAAAGGTGGGGTTCAAGTTCTTACAATGCCACTTTCAAACATGAATCTAACTCTGATTACCTCTGATTATGATCCACAAAACAATAGATTCAGTTCTGATTAACCTTATTATTGTTATTGCTTTTATTTTATTTAGCTTTTTTTTGCATTGTGTGTGTTTTTTCGTTCAATTGCATTCTTTTTATCGCTGTTTTACACAGCTTGTCAACTGTCTTGCCTCACCATGGATTTCCATTTCAGTGGCTGTGGTCTATCTATTGCACAAGTTGAAAATCAAAAGGAGATCAAAAGTTAGGTCTGGGCAAGGACAGTGGTAGCCCGGAGCAAGGACATCCAACGCTTGGTTATTGTCTGTGTTAATCTACTCCCAGGACGGGGATTGAAATAAGCTTGATATGGGCGACTTCGCTGTTGTTAGCCAAAGGTGAATTAAGGTCCACACTTGGAGCATAACTGCCCCTCCCTCACCCCCCCAATAATATTAATATTGAAACTGTCGATATGAGAGCAAAAGTAAAAACAGAATCCCATGTTAGCGTGTCCCTCCTGTGCCTGCCCTTGGCACCCGGCGGAGCAGCAAACCACTCTTTCATCTCCTGATGTCCATACTTGGCTAAACGCCTGGACACTATGCTAATGGCAACATGCACCCGTTTCGATCCCTGTTTCTGGTTTCAAAAATGCACATGCGGTGCCTTTGCAAAAGTATTCACACGCCACTGAACATTTTCAGGGTTTACATTTCAGTGTATTTTAATGGGATGTAATGTGACAGTGCCTGAGCAGACGTGAGGATGCATGATTTTTAAATGTCATCACTGTAGTTCGATGAAAAGGCGCTCCTATTTCCTCACAACTCGCCTGCAGAGAGGTATTACCAAGTAAGAGCAAAATGTGGTTCCAAGCTGGTTTTTTGATTTATTGATTTGTATTTTCTTCTTTTTTTTATCACTGTGGAGCCATATGTTTAAACAAAATGTAAACATGATGACTGGTAAGTAATTATTCTTCAGTCCTTATTTGGCTCCCCCGCATGCTTGCTTGCAGTACTGTGGAGTCCTGACCTGATTTGCAGGCTATATGAACAAATAATGCATCAGTTAAGCTCCCAGTTAGTGGTGCTGTCTGCCATGGGTGATATGGCTCACCACCCTGGGCGTCACTCTATTGGGGCGTGGCTGGAGCAATTAAAAAACTATTATTATTATTATTGTGTTGCATTTAGAGTAAGCAGTGGAAGAATATACGGATTGCATAACGGAAACAACACAGACATTGGCATCCGATTCACGGCTTTTGATTCTAAGTCAAACTAGATACTGGTAGATACTCACAATTACAGTACAAGTCAGATCAGTGAAACAAGGTGAATGCTACCCCCCTTGCAGAACTAAACAGAGATGTAGTGTAAATTTGTACTTACCAAAAGCTCTTCATCCATGTATAGCCACATACCTTATTCATCTTTTGTCTTATCCTTTTCGTATTTGTCCAAGGAGAGGTGAAGAGTCTCGACATTGGCAGTTATTTCTCCAGCAGGAGCGTGATTGTTCCTGCTGCGGGGAGACTGCCAACTTGCAGCCCGCAGAGCTGGCTCTCAGTCTGACTCCTTTTTTGGAACTTCCATTACTACGCCATATTCCCTAAAACATTCAGCTGCTTCTTGTGGATTATCAAGTCTTTGTTTTTCCATCCTGTAGAAACAGCTTAAGTTTTACAGCTACAAACTACAAATATATTATTATTATTATTAATTTCATTTTGTTTCATACTATGCCTTCACAGTTTGTTGCATATATGTGTATGTGTGTGTGACTGTATATGTCATTTTATATAAGCATATTTGTAATGAAATAGAAAGAGACCTCAGGCAGAATAGCGCCTGTATCCAGTCAGGAGCTAATGGGGCTCTCAATCAAATCAAATCAAAATCAAATCTTCACTGCATTGATGCATATTCAACACATACAGAGTTGTCTTGCAAACACTTTGCCACTGTCTAGCGGTCCAGTGATGTGCCCTAAGCAAACCCGCATGTTAAATACCTACATTTAGATTTGTTGTATGTGCTATTTAAATGACTCCTTTTTACTTGATATGCTGTTTGACAGCAAAATGAAGAAAACATGTTTTCATCTTGTAATTGTAAAGAATCTATGAAGCACAGAGATTCTTTAAAACACAGTTTGAGATTTTATTAAATCTTTATGACATTGGTGAATCCTCCCAAGTGGGTCATCTTCAACTCTTCTGTTGACATAAGAAGTCATAAAAAGTGGGGGAACAAAGAAGGGCCCACTTCAGGGTGCCAGTCACACAAAACCAGCCCTCAGCACGTATTTGGATTGATATTCTGTTTGGAGTTTACTCTCGCTTGGCAAACTTGGATAAGCAGTCCCAAGTGGTTCGCAGTGATGTCTTGCTAATAGGCCTCTGTTTTCTGAGTGGGCAGAACAGCTGCACATTCACATCCATGTTGATATTAAACAGCAAAGAGTCTTTGTCTGATCTGCCAGGCTGTGCAGACTTTTGGAGCTCTTGTTGGATCTTTCATGGTATTTAATGTCATTTGCTTGGCCACTAATTTGATAAAGACAGGTACATATCAACAACTCCCTATAAAAAATTACTCTGATAATTAGTCTGATAACTGATAGTTCAGCATGAATTTTAAATGTATACTGAGGATAAATTCTAACAAATTATGAAGATCATTTAGATCAAGTATTTTTCCTGTCTCTAACCTTGTCCTCCTGTTTTAAAAAGACATAAAATGTTTTGTGATTTTGGCATTTACATTACTGGAATCATGGTCAACTTTTTGAATCTATACCAAGGAGATCTTTAAATTATTTCCCTAACAACCGCACTGTTGTGTAATTACACGCTATAAAGTTATCTAAATTTTAATAAAAAAAACTCTCACTCTGTTAGGTATTGTTTGGTGAATATCAGTCCAATTGGCTTTGATATTAGGACAATAAGTGAAAGATTGATTCAAGCACTAGCATTCTTCTATCAGCAAACTCTGCACACATATGAAATAAATGAGTGACAACTTCTCAAGTATCAGAATTTAATAACAAATATGCTCATCCATAGGCTTGACTCCAGTCCCATTTGTTGTCCAAGTGAACATTGAGGTATTTATGCTCCTCCATATTGGGCCTATGGAGGCTGCAGTGTGGCGGATCAGCAATGTTAGCGTAGGCACTTGTGGGGAAGTTCCACCAGGTCTTGTATCAGGTTTCCTACAAAAACTGAGAAGGATCACAAACAGCCTGTTTCCAATGGCGGCTCGCTTGTTGGTTTTGATGTCTGATTTCACTGAAAGAAGACTCTACTTAGCTTTGATTCCAGTTTAAGGAGCGTCTCTCTGATGCTGTTGCCATTGCAGACGTGATCGAGATCCTAATATAGAAATCAGTCAAAGGCATGGAAGGAACACTGGAAATGCTGGGGACGGCGCTCTTGTTGAAAACTTGATTTTCAAAAAATTTACAATTAAAGAGGGAATTTTGGTTTTGTTCCACTGAATCTTATGGTTATGCCAACTTGAGCAGCCCATTTGTTTTCTGAACAGATTGTTAAAATTCGAATTGACATGACATTGAAAATTCAGGTCAAAATTTGTCCTCACAAGAAGAAACTCACAGCAGAGTGTTACATGTAGATTTTTTCTTTGCTTTGTATTTATGAATAGACCTTAAAGGTATAGTGGAAAAAAGTTTGTTCTTGTTTGTACTTTTGTGGACTGATTAGACTTTACTGACAGGTAGCTGCCCCCCCCCCCCCCAGCCATAGTCTCAGAGGGTATGTTATCAGCAGTTCAGCGGAGAACTATTCGCAAGTCACAGGTGTCATGAGCGGGTGGAGGGGCAGAGCGTCTTGTTTGCATAACATCCAGGAGAGTTTGACATACTATAAATCAGCCTCCAAGGCCAGCACCGGGCAGCCAAATTCAGTAACAAGTAAAATGTTTTGTCTCAGGCTCACTGTGAAATTTCTATCACCCTTCAAGTCTGTGCTGGGCCTCCTCATGGTACTCCCAAACAGCCAAATGTGTTGGTCTTTTGCAGTAAAAGCTAGAACTTCCCCGAGGTCTCTTCCATTTCACCATTGTGTTCAGACCACGGCCAGCATGTGAGGCTGTTGTAAGGATTGCATCCAGCTTGCGGTTTTGTCCACAAGCATTTGAGTCTGGGCAGTCACAGCTTGATTTAATCCATTACACAATCCCAGCAGCCTTACCATGCCAGAACTGCAGCTGAGACCTTCCGAATTTCCCAATATACCAGGTAACCGACAGCTCCAATAAGGAGAAATCCTGTTATCATAATTCCATATCTGTATGCATCTTCCACACCCTCAATGGGCAAAATAAACAGGTACATTATCTTCCAATTTTCCCAGGAATCCAGTGGGTATCTGGCTGCATGTGTCCCCTCAGGACAGCATGGCTCCCTTATGCCTGGTCTTCTCATTGAGAAAATTTGATCAATTGCGTTGAGCGACCAGCTGACCAGATCCATGGTTTTCAATTTGGATGATTTGCAGAAAAAGGCTCTGAGAGAGTTAGCGGCATACAGACACGAAAGCACAAGCAGGAGAGCTTTGGGGAGGAGAGGTGCAGAGAAGCGTCCACCTTCACCAAGAGCCGGAAAAGAAGATGGAGAAAGTTAGCTTCCTCCCACCGTATACTTAGAAAATGACTGCCAGTCACAAGAAGTAAACTGTCTTACAAGTTTATGAGAAAAAGAGGATGGCCTCAGAAGAAAGAAATACAAACAGATTCTTTCACATGATCCCCCTGAGGAGCAAAAGAGAAGGTAGGATGGTCCTGCGCATGTGCAGTTATTCAAAAAGTCACTTGGGCGTTTACCTACATTTCCTTGCCCACATTTTCGAAAAAATTGTCCACACCTTTAACAAAAAAATAAATAATAAAATAGTAACTTGAGTAATTATTTTCTACAAATACAAATATTTTCGCTCACATAGATTCCTATTTATGGATGCATGACAACTTTCAGACATTTTGGTTTACAGTGTGGAAAACTTTATTCACCACTACACATTCTGATTTACAAGCACACAATATACATGAGTGGAATTTGTGGCAATAACGGTGCAGTGAACGGATCATTCTCAGCTTTAGGGTCTTTGTTTTCAGTGTGAGGAATTTCATGTGGTGTGTGAAGTGAGGCTTTAGAGGTCTGCTAATTTTTAAGTGTATTCAACAGCAGTGGTGGACACTGCCAAACACATTCCCTGTCCAACAAAACATGCCCACCGACTTTAGGGTTAGGGATGAGGGACATGGGTAGGCATATTTAGCAGGAGGCATGTTTTGTAGTAGCTGCAGCTGCAGCTAGACCCTTATCACTAATTGCTCTGCTGTTAACTACCAGTGGACCTGATGTGCTTCCAAAGGCTTCTGCTCATTGATGTGCATCTCTAAATATTTTCTCCCTTGGCATTTTAAGAGCTACCAGTTTTAATATTAGTTCCTCAGAAATAATTACATAATATTAGGTTTCCCATGTCTGAGATGTTGTTGATGCTTAATTTGGCAAATCATTCTTTAAATTATCATTTTATCAAAATAATGTTTTATCCACCTCTTTGATTTACATTGTGAATATGTTTGAACGCACACCAATTCTCGTCCTGAATTAGTTCAAGCTAATTTGATCCCATTCCAAGTTCTTTAAAATGATGTTAGGTCCTCAAACATAAACATTCACACTGAACTTTAAAAATCATTGAATCATTTTATGGTAATGGTTTTCAGTCATGTTTCTTTTCCCTTTTGTTCATTTGTGTGTACATAGTTAATTAGTTTCCTTATATCCTTAATTTTGGTTAGCAGTTTCGGTTAAGTCAAAGAAGTGTTGATTGAAATATGTTTAACTAGAAGTTGTATTAATTCTATTAATACATTTTTAAATATAAAGAGAATTTGTCATGAAATTATTGCATAACTGTACAGAATATGCTGTTTGAGAATGGCAGAGCTCAAATCATCTTCTGTTCTGTCTCTCTTCGAGGTCGGTCGTGTTTTTTCTCTCCTCTCCAGCTTCATCCCCCCATCCCCCCTGTCCTGCTTCTGCTGCTATGTCTTGTCTTTTTGAGCACTTTCTTTATATCACCCGAATTCTGAAAACCATGGATCTGGTAAACTGGTCTCTCAATGCTATTGATCAAATTATTTCGACGGATAGGCAGCGAAAGGGGGACCCGTCGTGTGTCCTGATTTGATTCATTTCGTGGGACACACCCTATATTCTTGGATGGAAAACGGTGTGTCTTTCGACTTTGTCAGTCCTGGACGTGGAGATGTATACATGTTTGGATTCATGATACTTGGATTTTTACTTATTGGATTTGGTGGATTTTTGATGTATCAGCAAGTACAGCGGATGTCGGTAGCCATTTGGCCTTGATCAGTCTACCGGCTGCATATGACACGATCACTAAGGCGATGAACGAACAGACCCGTTGTATGATGTTGTAGGTGCAGACTGGCTTTGGTGGTTGAACTCAAGGGGAGATGGGATAAAATCTGGAAGTGAAACACGGAAAAGCCCAACTAAATTGGAATATTGGATTCGCCATTTGGAGCCAGCAAAGACTTAAAGCTGACGGGAAACTCAGTGCAGCTTGTCCTCATAACAAATAAAGCATTTGGATTATGCCTCCCCTATCAATGAATCACTCCCGGACTGTCGAAGAGCTCAGAACTCTCCCCTGCTCCCTCCTCCCCCGCTGACAACTGCGGATGCTTTCTGAACTGTTGGCCGGCTGATAACATCAAGGACAACGTCCTCTGGAAAGTGTTCACGGAAATATAAACACTTCACCCAAATAGACACACATAACTGATGCTTACAAAAGCAGATGAACTTAAACGTGACTAGTCTCCAATGTTTACCTTGTGCTATATGTGTCTCGTCTTATTTGTGCTTCTCGTGCCAAGGTTTTTGATATCTCAAATGGTATTCTGTATTAGGATAAAGTTTGAAATATTTGTTTTTTCCTCCCCCTACTGTATCTTTCCACAGAGTAATGGCAGCGCCCTGTGGGCACTGTGTAAGCGGTGTCCTTGGCAGCATGGCCTCAGTAAATCTTCTCCCCCTGAATTATTTGTGATGTATGTGATGCCGGTTGTACTGAAACAGTAATTTCCCTCTGGGATTATTAAAGTATTTCTGATTCTGATTCTGATCTGCTTCATCTATTGTCTTTATATCATTAGGACATATTAGGACAATTGGGCTGGTATTCACAGGGTAATACATGACTGACATAAGGTTATTACATCTAATATTAAATAATTTATATGGATTTAATTGCAGAACACACCTAACTGAGGGTTAGGTCAAAATTGATATTCATGGCTTCATGAAGTGAAATACCACCTTAATACTACCCAAGGGCACGATGCCTCCTCCCCCACGCTTCACTATATGTTTGGTGGTTTGTGTTTTGTTTATTTGGTCATATGCAGAGTCATTTTAGTGCCAAGCATACCCTTAGGAAATGGGGCCAACGGTAAGCTTTAATTTAACCAGGCTATAACACAGTCTCCGGCAAGGTGTGGGAGGTTTTAGTCAGGAATTAATGTTTTCTCTGGAAGAAGAGGCATCTGCTTTCAATTCCCAGTTGCTTAGATTCACAGGGGTGTGTAGACTTTTCAGAGCCACTGTATTTCATCATAATAGCAAATGAGAAAAACAATGCATTGAAGCTATATCTTCAGTTATGGTCTAAACAAAATGTTTTGGTAGGAATACTTTACCAGAGAAAAGTAATGCATGGTTTTCAAATCAAACTATTGTTGAACATTCAAACAAACCAATAAGCTTGATAAAAATTAAAGCAATTTGTATGACTAATATTTAACACCCTCCAAAGCTCCTTTTTATAGCGTATATGGCACATAGAAATGTATGAAGACAAGTAGTCAAAGTGGGAATGTGTGATAAAACGTTTGTGTAGGCAAACTTGCAAGAAAGAAAGCAAATAATAGAATCTTTAAGAGGAAGGTGTGTGTGTGTGTGTGTGTGTGTATGTGTGTGTGTTGGGGGGGAGGGGGGCTTCAACCCAATAATTCACTGAGTTATTGTGTACCCATAGTTCAGGCTCTATCATCAGATTAACGTCAGACGTTAGGCAGCGAGGGCTCGAGGACGGGTTGGTAGATAAGAATTTGTTATTTGCTTAGAAAATGAAAGTCTGCAGCCATCCTGATGTCCATTTTCATATACTTGTGATGAAATGGTGTTTCACAGAGCAGTAAATAAAAATGAACAGCCCACCTGAATGAAGTTTTCCTATAACGGGCCATTTTAAATTTTGAAAGAAAAAAAATATATCTCAGGGGTATTGTGGCCCATTTCTTGCCAATTGCTTCTCTGTTATCCTTTTCCTTTCGATTGGGCAAATCAAGTCAGCTCCAATGTACACTCAACAAAAATATAAACGCAACACTTTTGGTTTTGCTCCCATTTTTTATGAGATAAACTCAAAGATCTAAAACTTTTTCTACATACACAATATCATTATTTCCCTCAAACATTGTTCACAAACCAGTCTAAATCTGTGATAATGAGCACTTCTCCTTTGCAGAGATAATCCATCCCACCTCACAGGTGTGCCATATTAAGATGCTGATTAGGCACCATGATTAGTGCACATGTGTGCCTTAGACTGCCCACAATAAAAGGCCAGTCATAGTAGTTTCAGGTTTTATGCTTTTTTCATGATTCTCTATTATGTAAACTGTGGGTGCACATTTCTCTTCTGGAGAGCTACATCCTAAACCTTTTAAAATAAGTAAAATAAGTAAAAAATGGTTTGGGGGAATGTTTGGGCAAACATTTAAAGCTTATTTATATTTAATTGGAAAAAAGGCACCATAATGCACACACAGTAGATTTAAGCATGAAGGCTTGTTTTCACCTGTAGTCCCTTGACAAGCAAATGTTATGTTATTTGTGAGAAAAATGTGGCATGAACAGCGATGCTAACAAAGGATCTCAGCTAAACACATAAATACTGTATCTTGAATACACTGATTGATGGTCCATCCTTGCACCACCAACTCTGTTTATTTATTTTTAAGACAAAAATATCCAAAATGTTTGGATATTCCCTTAGGACACCAAGCTAATTTTTTTCCAAAAGTAAATAAATATATGAATGTATATATAAATAAAATTAACCATTAAAATCCAATATACACACTGATTGTGTTTTTATTGTATTCAGCAACAGACATGATAATAAAGGCACTCTTAAGCTGATGTGTGCTCAAAGCTGTTTAAACATGCTTAAACATAGCTTAACCTCTTAAGACCCAATAATTTTAGTCTAAACATAGGCTTTTGATATGTAAAAACTGTCTGTTTCTCTTCAGACATATATTTTGCATTCTCCTGTAAGATCTGAAAATGAGATTTACAGCTGTTTAATATGTTTGAAGAGGAACTATTTTTGTGACTTTGCCTCAAGTGTCTGAAAGCTTTGCTTTGGATCAAAATTCCTGGGTTTTAAGAAGTTAAGCATGTTTTATGTATGTAACATATATATGTCCTACACATCCATGTTGATATTTCGTATTACCGTTTAGGCATACATCAGATGAAGCGAAAAATACAAGAATGCAAGAATGCAATCCTGCGAAATCCCTACAAGACATTTTAGCCAGCGAGATATAATCTTATCCACACAAACACATCGTTTTGATTACAGGAAATTAATATTTGAGGAGACAGGTGAAATGCTTCTTTTTTTTTTTTTACGTCTGTAGATACTATGCTTTATATGATAAACTTAAGAGTTTATTGATAATTTATACTTCAGTAACCATAGAAAGCAACAGAATTATCAGTTATTTTTTTTGTAATCCTCCTTCTTTCTCCTCCTAGCTTTCTCTTTATCTCAGTCAGGAACTCTCCCTGACCTTGAGACTTTTTTTCACTCTGTCAGATCCCTGCAGGACCTTTGTTACAACTTGCCCCTCTATTTGTAGGTTCAGAGGCAAAATGAGAAGTCAAAGTTGATTCCCCTCGGAGATGGCAGTGGAGGCACTTACAGAGAGAAATCAATGTGAGGGAGAGCAAGCAGAACACGGCGTTCTATTTCTGCAACACTCCGGCTCATTTTCAAAGCACGCTCTGATGAAATCAGATTGATTTGCTCAGTGTGAATGAGGGAAGGGGGGCAGCAGCAGCAAAACAAGGACATCATTGTTGGCTTTAATGCCGTGTGATCACTGTGTGAAAAAAAAGCATAGTAGGTTAGTGTTTGGAGGATTTTGTGCAGTGATTTTTACAGGGCTGGTAATAGTAACCTCCTTGTAATCTCCCTAATAATCACAGTTTGGTTTTGAAAGGTGTCCAAAGACATCAAAAGTGAACAAAAACAGCAATATGAATTAAACTGAAATAATTAAGCGTTTAGTTTATTGAGCTCATTGTGTTGTGTTGAATTGAGATTAAATACAGTAGTGACATCCAAAGAGCTGTCTGAGGGTATTATAGCAGCTTATGATTTTTGTAAGGGATTTAAAATGGTCCGAAAGCATTTTGGTGTGGCTGTCTAAGCAGGGCCACCCTGAAAGCAGACCCTCTGCGACCCGAACAAGTCTGCACAAGTTTAACATTCAGGAGCCTCTCTCAGAAGCACGAAGACCAGAGGTAATGTAGACAAAGGTCAGGACTTCTGGAATAATGTTCTTTGGACAAATGAGTCTGTAACAGAATTATCTAAACACTAGAACAGGAGGATTGCTTGGCAGAACCAAATACATTATTCCAGGATAACAGACCCATACCAACACTGAAGCAGGGAGGTGAAAGAGTCACGGTTTGGCAATGCGGTACCGCGCACGTGACGTCACCGTCTCAAGAGCAACGCCCCTTTTGCCGCTTAGGTAGGGCATACAGGAGAGAAAGCACGGATAACCCAGCTATTACAAGCGCAACAGAACCAGCGATCTGACCGACTTTACAGCCGTTAAACTTTCCCAAGACGATGTCCCAGGCACACGGATTACTGGTCGCACTGTCGAAGAACACACCAACCTTCAGCTCAAACGATGGCTTGAGGTTCGAGGGCTTAAAAAGACTGGAAAACTGGCCGAGATGATGAACGGTAAGCTTTGTTTTTTTTTCTTGCGCGGCGGTCAAGGCAGCGTCGGCCGTTTTTTTTTTTTGTTGTTTGCAATCACCGTCCAGGAATGGGTATATGTTTAATGTTTGTCTCATTTGAAATGTTTTTGAGTAGGCTATCCTGGTAGCAGGCTATCATGTTAGCGCCTGCTACCATGATAGCCTATATGCTGTCATGGTAGCAGGCGCTACTTTATTAACATGTCGGCCACCAAAATACTCTTACCTTGACTTGATGTCGCTGGAATTGGGTCAGGATGTTCTTCGGTTGTGCCCTTTCCTCCGACAAAATGCTTGCTACATATGTACTTGAATTTGGTAACTTTTTCCGGGTTGAACTGTTGTGTAGGCCGACCGCCCCGGTGTTCCAAGCGTACACATTTCTCCTTGGCAGTCTTGAAGAAAACATCCTTCATATGCGGCCGATCAGCGTACCTCGAGTCGCTGTTGCACGTTCCATAGCAACAATGTTTAAAAACCATGGTCTTAGATTTGGAAAAAGCAGTCATTTACCGAGTAAAACCTAGGCTAACGCATGTCTCTTTTAAAGCAAAGCAGCGGCGGGGTTCAGAAGTTTGCCCCACTGCGTACCACGTGATGTGACGTCATTGTGACGTTGTGTTTCTAAAAATAGCTCGCGCGCGGTACCGCATTCCTGTTGCAGCAGGAATCCACCATGAATTCCACTGTGTATTAGAGGGAACTTGAGAAAAATGTGAACCCATTTGTAGCATAAGGAAAGCTGAAGCAAGACTGGATCTTCCAACACAGCAATGGTTTCAAAACATACCAGTAAATCCAATTATGAAATAGAAAGTAATTGGCCAAGTTAAAGCCCAGGTTTTGGCCTTATTGAGATACTTGGGGGGTGAAATAGGCTGATCATGCAAGTAACCCTTGGTATATTTAACAGTCTAGTCTAGTTAATGCCAAACCTTTGTGTTAGCAGGCTACAAAAAGTGTCTTACTGACAAGCTTAATTTTTTGCTGTTTTACATGGAATTAAGCCACTTTTTATTTCAGTGATAATCAATCACCGGGTAATACGCACTGGTTTCCAACTTGCAACTGGAACATGATTAATTTAGGTGTGATTTTTGGGTGTATACAGAAAACCAAGAGCTTGGATACCCCATGTGATCAAATTTTGAACAAAACAAAACTCCAGCTATAAATCATTATAGATCATTCTAGGTTTCCCTATCATCAAATCAAAATGTTGATTGGGTGATTTGTGAGAGTGTTGAAAAAAATGAATGTAGGCAGTGTGTCCCCCAGCCCTTTTCCACTGGTGCTGTGTGAGTGGCTATTTGACGCCACGTTCTGTTGCAGTCAGTTGAGGCTTCAGTGTAAAACCATCAAGGAGGCGCCTGGGACTTCTCAGTGCCAACAGGAGCGACCACGCTAGTGCTGCCTGGGAATCCACCAAGGGGGGAAGACGGGGACAGAGCAAGGCAGGGATGCTGGGGACGGGCTCTGCAGTTTCAGTAAACAACTCAAAGAGATTTACGTCAGTACCGTGTTAGAGGAGATGGGAATGAATGAGCGGCAGACACAGAAGGAAGAGAAAGTGAAGGTAAGATAAGGAAGATTGACCGTAATTAGGCGAACGAAGCAAAAAGCTTGAACTTGCAAACAAGGTTCAAGAAACCAGAAGAAAATGGAAGAAAAATGAAAATGAACCAGAGACAAGAGAGATGGGTAAATAAACAGAAGGAGAGCAGGGCAGAGTTAAAGATCTGGTGAAGGATGCTGCTGTCGCTGCAGCTCGGTGCAGGAGTCTGGTGGGGCAGCAAGGTCACAGTGAGCAAGAAGCACACTGCAGCAGTCACCCTTAACATTGATTTATGTCTTAATTAGTGCGCTGTAATGACGCTGAAAACACAGACCATTTGTCTCGTTTTAACACACACGTATTGTATGGCTGCAGAACGAGGGGTTTCAGAACAGGCATGACTAAGGGATAATAAATACGTTTTAAGATCTTGTGCAAACTCTCAGAAAGGTTAAACCAGGACAACCAAATGATGCCCACTGACAGAAATTCAGACAAGTACATTAAACATTTTCTATTCTAGGCTCCAAAGCCCACTGTCCAGCATATATCCTATCCTCCCCTCTGGTTCAGAAATTCAGCTGACAAAGTCATAGAAACAGCTTACAGATTCCACATCAGTAGGGGTTTAAGGAGGGTGAGTTTGCTTATAGAGATGAGGTGGAGCATTGTGTGGGGCCAACAAGCTGCTCCTCAACAACTTAAAGACCATAGAGCTCATCATAGGCAACAGTTCGGGGGTAAATAGAGGTCCCACTATTAATCATCAACATGGACTGTGTTGAGAGAGTGTCAGACGTCCGTTTTCTGGGAGTACACATAGATGAGAGACTATCCTGGAGCATCAACACTTCTAAGCTGCTGAAAAAGACCCAGCAGAGACTGTACTTCCTGAGAATGCTCAGGAGCAACAACATCTAACAAAGACTGCTGGTATTCCTTCATATCATACATGTGCGTATGGTGCACCCACTGCATAGTATCTACCACTGCATAGTATCTACCAACACCGGCCAAAAGATCGTTGGTCGCCCTCTCCCCACACTGGAATTACATCATCTCCGCCATTTTACGTTCCACTTTCCATCCGTCGGACAGTAGGGAAAACTACTGAATGACTATTTGCAACATGGCCCAGCAAATTTGAAAGTGCCACATCCACCTTTGGAAGTTATTGACTTTTTGGAGTCAGCAAAATGTCTTTTGGCCAATTTTTGCCTAAAAAAAAAGAAGCTGCCTAAGTCATAATTTGGGTTTTTGTTTATTTTGCCTTTGGACTTTTCTCATTTAGTCTGTTGCCTCTCAGCCACCAGTCGTCATCCAATCAGCTCAGTCTCCCTCCAGCCACCACCTTACTCTAGATCAGCTCCACCTGTTCACCAGCCTACATAAACCTGCCTCAGCCAACTCATGGCTGCCAGAACGTCTCTTCTCTTCTCATCCAATGTGATGTGCCCTGCCTCTACCAGATCCTGTGTGCTCAGCCAATTGGACTCCTCTGTTAAAGGTTGCCTGTTTCCAGCCGTTTGCTCTGCCCATTCTGGTGGTTTCCCAGTCCACATCGCCTGATCTGTCACTGATTGCATCTTCTGGTCCTCTGCTCAGCCCTGCCTGACAGCACCTTCTGCCATAACTCATCTGCCAAGTCTGGTTCTGCTTACCTGCCTCACTTGCCACTATTCATCCTCTCAGTAAACCTTTTAAAAATACGTAACTCTACGTCCGGCTGAATATCAGGTTTACCAGTAGTAACGTTTACAGCCTAACAGTTATGCACACCTTGATATAGGATTTTGACCACAACTTCAAGACTCAGAAAATCTGTCCAATCAAAAGAAGTTAAGACATATAATTCGAATTTGAAACTTTTGCTAGGTCAAAAGCAGAGTTGCTTCGCTGAGATGCATTGAGGGTGTATTTTGCTGATAAGATGACACACCACACCTCCTGTGTTCCCACACTCCTGCCAGCCTCATTTCGTGAAGCTCACAGTTTTGGGAAATAAAGCTGTCTCAACTTATGACTTATGAATGGGCCATCTTTGAGGGGTTCTAACAGAAATGTTGAAAGATGATTGAATTACACACAAGTTGACTCCTTGCAACATTTCCCTGAGGACGAAGAATAAGTTATTATAAGAAGTGAGATATGGTTCAGTTATGATGGAAATAATGGGTGAGTTTCTGGAGAGATTGTGGCGTTCTAAGGGAGGACAGTATACAGCAGACTGGCAAGTGGTGGTGATGAGACAACAAGAGGTAAACATCAAACAACAAAGAGCACAGGAACTAAGAAGTAGTACTTCTGATTACCACTCATGGAGCAAAACAATCTGGCATCTGCCTCAGAGAGTCTTTAAACTCCTCCTTATCGAGCCTGACGAGCTCCAGCTGTGAAGAAGCACCTGCCAGTCACACCCTGCAATCAGTGGAGGAACACACACACACACACACACACACACACACACACACACACACACACACACCTTTGGATATGACAGGTTGATGGCACCAGCTGCTTTAATGCTTTTGTCACAGTTCAGGGCTTCCTTGTCTGAAGATGTCCAGGATTACCCTGAGCATGGCTTCAACCATTGACCTTGAGAGGGAGGACGGATGAGGGCTTTGGATCAGAGACGAAATATGTATCTTTGATCTCTTTGACCTCATATCAAGCCACTAGAGATGATTATCAGTTGATTAGGTAAGAAACCCCGTCTTATCCAGTAAGAATCATGTTCTCTGTTGGGCTATTGGTAACCAGTAACTTCCCCTTTGCAGATGTTTTGCACTGCCTTTCAACAAATCATAAGGAAGGCAGTAGCTTTCACTGTGCTTGACACTGGGTAAAAACAGAAATTGTTACTTGTTTGTAGAGAATGCAGATGATTCTGCTTTGTAACAATTATCTTATGTTTTTTTTTGTGTGAGTTTTTCCATCACAGCGTGCCTGTACTGAGAACAGAACAAGAGGGGTTTTCAGAACGGCGCTTTTAACAACAGCCGCTTTTGTCTTTAAACACACGACAATGCACAGAGAATCGTTCATGTAAAGCCAAGGGGAAATTCCTACACAGCGTCTCTGAAAAGATGTTCTCCTCATTAACTCCACAAAAGCGGCAGGAGAGAAAGGAGTAGAGCAACGTCTCATGGTAGTCTGAATGATTATAGTCAGAAATAAGCAGGAATGTCTCCGTATTTCACAGCTGAATTATATAATGAGCTGCTCAGACTACTAATCCCGAGCAGTGTTGCGTGATGCTGGAGATGGAAGTTGAAGGCCTTGGGGCTTTGTCATTATCTCGACTCAAGACAAACAGCTTAATCCTGCTCCAAACATGAGCAGCTGTTACAGCATTACATAAAAAGTGATAATTGCCGCTCTCTGTTTCTGTTCTCTCTGCCATTGTTTTCTGTTTGCACACTCCCTCTTGCACTCAGGCACGGACCGCCCGGCAAATTCGACGAGACAGCTGCTGATGCACAAAAAGATTCAATGAGCGTTGGACTTTGTGTCTCTGAGGTCGTTTGGAGTCCGCAGTGAAGGAATGCCAAGGAGCCCGACTGTGAGGCTGTAAAAAAAGTATTTACCTCTAACAGGTTTGTGATGCTTTTAATTTTTGGTCTTAATTAAACATTTCAGAATTTCAAACGATTTTCAATCAGACAAATACCACCTGAGTAAATCAACAACGCCATTTTAATTCTTATAATTTCATTTTATTTAGGATTAAAAAAGCTTACTTAACTATCTTGGTCCCATGGGAACATGTAAATGCCCCCTAAACCTTGTTTAGTACCTGGCAGTAAATATTTTAGATCGCTGTGGAAGCATTTTTACCCATTCCTCTGCAGAACTGTTTTTATGCATCCACAATGGAGGGTTTTTAAGCATGAGTGATCTGGTTAAGACATGGCGCAGCATCTAAATCACACTGAAGTGTGCACTTTGACTAGGCCGTTCCAATACCTTCATTGTGATTTTTTTTTTAACCATTTATAGTACATGCGGAGTTGCTGATTGGCTTACACTAACACTTTCTCTGTGGGCATCAGATGCAAAACATTTGTCTCATCATTCTATGGCGTACAAAAAAAAAAAAAAAAACATTCCCACAGCATGATTCTGCCACTGCCATGTTTTTCTGTGGGGGTGTTCTTGAGGGGATGGGAAATATGTTTAAACTTGCAAATTTATAAGAGCATCATTTCATATATTGAAGATAATAAGGGGAAATTTCCAAATTTGCTGCCACACCTCATTTTTATGACCTTAAGACAGTTATATATTTATGGGGATCACAGCAGTTATATTTGGTCCATATCTATAAAGTAAGAGAAGGCCATGGTGCATTATTGTTGAGTGGAAACAAAACAAGGTTCCTCAGACCTTTTTTCCCAACTAAAGCATAACTTTCTTTCTTTCTGTGAAACATGGTGGCATTGGTATGGGATTCAGTTGTTCTGCAAAAAGGAAAGCTCTTTAGACTGGATGGGAAGACGAATGGAGCTAAATACGGGGCAGAGAGGGTGACTCAGACTTGAGTTGAAAGGCAAAAACTTCGGACTCTGCTTTGATG
The DNA here is from genome assembly GCF_011125445.2 of Fundulus heteroclitus. NCBI lineage: Eukaryota > Metazoa > Chordata > Actinopteri > Cyprinodontiformes > Fundulidae > Fundulus > Fundulus heteroclitus. The sequence goes on from NC_046375.1 coordinate 24,942,654, forward strand.
CGTTTACCAAAGGCTGCAGACTTGACTTCTTTTAGACTTAAGTCTTTATCTTATCCAATTCAGATTGTAAGCTACAGACCACAGCAGCTTGGTCAGTTGATGGCCTGTTATGCACACTTCACCGTGCTTGATTATTAGCTGAAAAGGTAAGCAGACAGTAGGACATTAACCTTCTACAGCACAGTGTAACCCTTAGGCAACAGAAAGTTTTTAATCACTATGCCCAGTACATGTGGGGGCCAGTTTCAAGTATGAGACCAAAGCAAGAATACTGGCCCTGGTATTTATACCCCCCTGCCACGGACTGTAATGAAACGGTTTAGATGAAAGCACGTTTTAGAATGGTCCAGTCAAAGTTCTGTCCTAAAACCAATTGAAAACTTCTGACAAAATTATAATTGCTGTTTACAGACACTGTCGACTACTTTATTTTTCTATCACAGAAAAAGTTGTAACATGACAAAGTGTCAAGGTCTATGAACACTTTAGCTGGGAACTGTATAGATTTGGCACAGGAAGTGGCATGATTTGAAAGGTGTGTAGTAGCAATTATAAAGTAACTCTAAATGTACACTTGTTCCTTTTATCAGTGCATGCAATGTAACTAAAACTGCATACATTCAGTCAAAGTTGACGGTGAAGCCAAGTTACAGCAGCTCTGCAGAAAGCATCAGTGACACAAAATTCATGGAGGTCCATATGGTCAGATATACAGACGCAACTGCATTATATCATTCAACATGGTTAGTGAGGAAAAACAGCCTGCCTCAGATACAACACCTGAAAAAGGCTCTGGAAGATTGCAAATGTACATTGAACTTGATTACAATTTCTTAGTTCTATATATTTTTTAAAATAATATTGAAAAGCTTAAAGCCGGCGGCATCACCACTCATCTAGATTTGTGTCGAAGGAGAATAAAATTCCAATTCTCGCTCTCCTTCGGCTCTGGAGCCTACCTGCTCCCACGAGGAAAATATCTGTCAGATGGCAACACAATACCTTTATCCCCACGAGCCATATCCGACATAAAAGGCTGTCACTATCAATACAATATACACCAAGAGTCATTACTGAGACCTTAAGGTGAGGAAGGTTTTGCTGCAAAGAAAAGCGACTGATGTGTGCTGTAGTGTTTCCTGAGTTTATACGGTGCCCTCCACAATTATTGGCACCCCTGCTAAAGATGTGGTCGAGGACTTCTAAAAATTCTTCTTTTTTTTAAAACAACATAGAACCCAAATGCAAAAAAGAGAAAAATCCAACCTTTTATTTAAGTGCATTACTTTGGTGGTAAAAAATAAAATCACACATTTAGAAAATAAAAAAACGTAAAATCATGTGTCCCACAATTATTGCCACCCCTTATGTTAATACTTTGTGCAACCCCCTTTGTTGCCAACATGACAGCACTTAATCTCCTCCTATAACATTTAACAGGATTGGACAACAGAGAGAGGGATCTTTGACCATTCTTCTTTGCACAATCTTTCTAGATCATCCAGTATCCTGGGTCCTCTCTTATGCACTCTCCTCTTTAGCTCGCCCCACACGTTTTCTATTGAGTTGAGGTCTGGGGACTGAGTTGGCCATGGGAGGACCTTGAGTTTGTGACTGCTGAACCATTTTTGAGTAGATTTTGCCACATATTTTGGATCATTATCCTGCTTAAAGACCCAATGACGACCCATCTTCAGCTTTCTGGCAGAGGGCATCAGGTTTTCATTTAAAATGTCCTGGTATTTCAAAGCGTTCATGATGCCATGCACCCTAACAAGATTCCCAGGGCCTTTGGAAGAGAAACAGGCCCACAGCATCACAGATCCTCCACCATACTTCACGGTGGGCATGAGGTGCTTTTCGGCATACTCATCTTTTGTTTTACGCCAGACCTACTGAAGGCCCATTTACACAACCCTTGTTAAACAGATCCATGCAGAGCAGGTGTAGAAGCAGACTCTGAGGATGTTATCTTGCACTTCCTTTTTCCGCTCCTCTGTTTTTGTCACCTTTTTCCTTTTTAACATTTTGCCTCATCTTTCTCTCTTCCTTTCTTTCTTTTTTATCTTTCCGTTTTTGTATCCACTGAATGTGAAATAATCCCAAAATCCTATCAAAGTTTTTTTTGCATACATATCAAATGGAGCACTACAGTGAAAGCAGTTGTGCTCCACTTGTGAAAGTAAATTTGTTGGGCTCTCTTTGGCATAAAGACAGCAATTATTAGTGCTACACAGCCAGACAGGACATGTTAAGAAAAAGAAAAAAACCTGTTTGTTTTATTTCTATGATTTTATTACTTTATTAAAATTGCCTCTTAACGAGCACCATGTCAAACCCTTCCTATAGGTTTTAGGGTAATATGCACAGAGCTACATATAGCCACAATCAAAAGTGAGATAAACCATGTCTTTGTTCATGCATGTTTATATATATATATATATATATATATATATATATATATATATATATATATATATATATATATATGCTTCTGATTAGCAGAACTATCAGACAGCATGGGATTAATTTCCATTGTTATGCTGAGTCCTCACTGCACAGTGGCGCAGTGGGTAGCGCTGTTGCCTTGCAGCAAGAAGGTCCTGGGTTCGAGTACACCCCTGGATCTTTCTGCATGGAGTTTGCATGTTCTCCCTGTGCATGCGTGGGATCTCTCCGGGTACTCCGGCTTCCTCCCACAGTCCAAAAACATGACTGTTAGGTTAATTGGCTTCTCCAAATTGTCCTTAGGTGTGAGTGTGTGTGAATGGTTGTTTGTCCTGTTTGTCTCTGTGTTGCCCTGCGACAGACTGGCGACCTGTCCAGGATGTACCCCGCCTCTCGCCCAGTGAACGCTGGAGATAGGAACCAGCAACCCCTGCGACCCCAATAGGGATAAAGCGGTTTGGAAAATGGATGGATGGATGCTGAGTCCTCAAAAAATAAACTTCTTAATTAATCACTTAATCTGAATGGCATTAACTTGGCCTCTGGTAATAATGTAAAAAATCTTGGTGTTATTTTTGACCAAGACATGTCATTTAAATCCCAAATTAAACAGGTTTCCAGAGTTTCCTTTTTTCACCTCAGGAATATCGCCAAAATTAGAAATATTCTCTCCAAGGGTGATGCTGAAAAACTGGTCCATGCATTTGTTACTTCAAGGCTGGACTATTGTAATTCTTTACTATCAGGAAGTCCACAAAATGCAGTTCAAAGCCTTCAGCTGATCCAAAATGCTGCAGCAAGAGTTCTGATGAAAATCAACAAGGGATCATATTTCTCCTATTTCAGCTTCCCTTCATTGGCTTCCTGTTAAATCAAGAATAGAATTTAAAATTCTCCTTCTAACGTATAAAGCCCTTAATAATCAAGCTCCATCCTATATCAGAGCTCTGATTACCCCGTATGTTCCTAACAGAGCACTTCGCTCTCAGACTGCAGGTCTGCTGGTGGTTCCTAGAGTCTCTAAAAGTAGAATGGGAGGCAGATCCTTTAGCTATCAGGCTCCTCTCCTGTGGAACCAACTCCCAGTTTTGGTCCGTGAGGCAGACACCCTGTCTACTTTTAAGACTAATCTCAAAACTTTTCTTTTTGACAAAGCTTATAGTTAGAGTGGCTCATGTTACCCTGGATGGATTCAGACCATAAAAATGTGGGTTACCAACTTTTAAACTATAAATAGCTTGCTTGAAAAGGATGTAACTACATGTTATCTCTGTAGTTATGCTGCTATAGGCTTAGGCTACTGGAGGACATCAGGGTTTATTTTTCTCACTCTGCTGATTTCTCCTACTGTTCTCCAATTTCAATTCAATTCAATTCAATTCAATTTTATTTATATAGCGCCGAATCATGAAACATGTCATCTCAAGGCACTTTACAAAATCAAGTTCAATCATACTATACAGATTGGTCAAATTGTCCTATATAATAATTTGCATTACTTGTTGTCATTTCAGCTTTAAACTTTTTGTTCTCTCTCTTTTTTTCTTCATAGAAGGTACACCTGGTCTGGCGTTCTGTTAGCTGTGACATCATCCAGGAAAGATAGATCACCCGCTATTACCATCTAATGTAGAACAGATTACTGGATCAATGTTTGCTTTTGTGCTTGTTTGTCTCTCTTGTTGTGTCTCTGTTCTGTCTTCTCTAATCCCCAGTGGGTCGAGGCAGATGACCGTTCATACTGAGCCTGGTTCTACTGGAGGTTTTCCTTCCTGTTAAAGGAGAGTTTTTCTTTCCACGCTTCTTCAGGAGCAGTGACTGCTGCTTGTCAAGACTTGATGCAATCAACTGGGTTCCGTTAGATAGGAATTTTTTTTGACCTGTATAATCTGACCTAATCTGTATAATCTGATCGAATTTGACTTTGGAAAGTGCCTTGAGATGACATGCTTCATGAATTGGCGCTATATAAATAAAATTGAATTGAATTGAATTGAATTGAACTGAACTGGTTCTGCCGCTGAATGCCTCTGCAGCTCAGGAACGTCTGGGGCTATTGCAGCGGAAAGCAAGGCTTAAGCTGCTCCTGCTGCTGGCACTGCTGGTGACGAGGGTGCACTCTGCAGCAGGCGATGCTGGGGATGTGGCAGATGGCTCTGGGGTTTCAACAGGTGGTGAACGTGGTGGAGCTCGGAGGCGAGGCTTGGCCCTTAGAGTGCTGAGACGAGATGCAGGCTGCGTCTGATGAGTATGTGGAGGCATCAGCTGGATCCCACGGATATAATTGAGGCAGTCTGACCACAATAATGGCGGTGTCCACAGAGGGACATCTGGAGAGGCTGTGGCGGGGAGAAAGAAGATCGCAATGAGCTGAGGCGTCTGTCTCTGTCACTCCCTCAATTATTGCATCCAACCCTGCCCACACCAATTCACACCTAAACTGCCATACTGTCCGATTAAAAAAAGTGAGATTTGGTGAATGTTTTATTTCAGGTTAGGAAGAGCGGAATAAATAAAATGTGAACAACAAAAATCTCTCAGCTTTGAATAGGAAAATGTCACGTGAACTGAGTGGGTTTTATCTGTGCCGCCTGTGCACCTCCTGTGCTTTTCTTTGATACAGTTGGATGAAGTAGATTGTTTTTCACATTAAACTGGCTGCTTTTAGCAGTGACGTTGACACATCACAGCAAAGCCATCTGTGGCAACTAAATCACAAAGAAAGATTTCCTTATATTACAGTTCTACACAGGAATTTTTCTTGGTCTCCTTTATGTTTGGAAGGAGGGGGGCTTGCATTTTTTCTGTGGAAAAAAAATCTTCCTCTGACAGGGGAACATGGAACAGGTGTCGTCTTAAACCTTCTGTCATCTGCCATATAACTACAAATGTACAGGAAAGCACCCAGACTAGCATTACCCAGACAAACCAGTAAACTCAAACCCAAGGCCCAAGTAAAGGTGTAAGAAGACCAAGGTCAGGGGTGTCATGAAGGACTCCTATGTTCTTGAATGCATGCTTTACAGACCACTCTCATATAGCCAAATATTATCCAAAATATTGCATTAAAGATAATTTGTGTAGGTGAGGATTCTGAGTTTCATGCTATCAACACTTGTGGATGAGAATCAGTGCCTCCAAATCCGAGACCATGGTCTTGAGCCGGAAAAGGCTAGAGTGCCTCCTCGGGGTTGGGGAGGATGTGCTGCCCCTAGTGGAGGAGTTTAAGTATCTTGGTGTCTTGTTCACGAATGAGGAGAAGATGGAGCGAGAGATCGACAGGCGGATTGGTGCAGCGTCTGCTGTGAAGCGGGCGCTGTATCTTTGGGTCTTTGGGTTGTGACCGAAAGAATGAGATCCCAGAATGAGATCCCAGAGCCAAAATGAGTTTTCTCCGTAGTGTCTGGGCTCTCCCTTAGAGATAGGGTGAGGAGCTCAGTCATCCGGGGAGGACTCAGAGTAGAGCCTCTGCTCCTCCACGTCGAGAGGAGCCAGTTGAGGTGGCTCGGGCATCTGGTCAGGATGCCTCCTGGACGCCTCCCTGGTGAGGTGTTCTGGGCACGTCTTACCAGGAGGAGGCCCAGGGGAAGACCTAGGACTCGCTGGAGGGACTATGTCTCCTGGCTGGCCTGGGAACGCCTTGGGATTCCTCCTGAGGAGCTGGCCCAAGTGGCCGGGGAGAGGATGGATGGATGGATGGATGGATGGATGGATGGATGGATGGATGGAACACTTGTGCTATTACAGAGCAGTTGTGTTTGATCTGTGTCTTCTGAGCAACCAAAGATCTACACCAGGTTCTGAGAACGGCTGAGATGTTACTGCACTCACTAATAAAGCTACAGGCTTAGGAATACATGCTGTTGGTCTTCATACGTTACAGGAGGAGTGACATAGTGCACACATGAGCAGTCAGGCGGTTGCCCCAATCTGAATGACATTTGTTAAATAAGTGTTTAGATGAACAATGTTTCAATTACAATCAGCATCAAACACCCGTCTCATTTGGAACATGATTTCACTCGGTTTGAGCAGAACATTCCAAGTGGGGCCTTTACACGGCACTTTTTTATTCCGGCACATTTATTTCGATTACATATGTCAATTTAAACATAGCTAAAGATTCTATGCAATCTTCAGGGCTTCCTTAGGTAGCCCTTAATTATTCTCATTTGAATAATTAATTGAACTTGAATGCATTGTTTTATATTAATTAATTTATCTGTCTGTACAATTTGATTGAATTGACTTCATTTTTGTAAATTGGCAAGAGGCGAAGTGCGTGAATAGACACGATATATGAATTTTTAGCATTCTCAACACATTTACTTTTTCCCTCAAAATAATATATTTTTTTTTACATTTGAACTGCATCCACAGATTATCACTGATGTATTCTGAGCTGTCAAAAATAACCCCTTCTAGTTCAATTCGCATCCCTTCAAGCCTGTCTCAGAGGAAGATTCATTCAGCTACCGAGCTCGTTTTCCCTCCTCCAACTGGACAAAGGGGAATTGCTCCGTTCAACCACCATGAAAAATGCTGTCACTCACACTAGATGATTGAAGCACATCCTTTTCAAGTGAGCTATTTATGGTTTAAAAGTTGGTAACCCACATTTTTATAGTCTGAATCCATTCTGGGTAAAGAAATGGACAAATTTTATGTTTGAAATGCAGGAAATGATTTTTGCATGTTGCAGTAGAACAGCGATAACGACAGAAGCAGTAGAAGCTAACGTCTAGCATGTGTCTGGTTTCTGGTTAGGTTTTTACGGCACCTTAAAAAAAAAAACCTTACCACCTTTTTAGGATGACAGGTCAGAGTCAAACCTGGGTCAAATCGATATAGTGATAACTCCAACTTTGTTCTCTACTGGTTTTCATCTCTGATTCTCAGTCCCTGGATGACTATGTCAGATGAATTCTGGGATCCAATCAATGGCTTTTCCACTTATAGAGTCAGTTGATATCAAGGCAAAGCAGAGAGACTCTGCTGCGGTATCTGATTGCCAGGCATCTGCAATAACATGCTGAACCCCTTCAGTTCCCCCCCTCCTCTGCCCCTCAGCAGGGAAAACCTGGGAAGGAGAATCCCTTTGTATTAACTGCAGAGCTGCCACCCACTCTTTCAGGCAGGATGAAAAGCTGACTGCAGAGGTGAAAACGGGGAAAGTCGGGGAGAGGAGGGAGGTGAGGGGATGTTCCTCTCTCAAATTGTGCTCTTTGTCCTCCGTATCACAGTCTCTCTCTCTCTCTCTCTCTCTCTCTCTCTCTCTCTCTCTCTCTCTCTCTCTCTCTCTCTCTCTCTCTCTCTCTCTCTCTCTCTCTCTCCTATGATTGGTATGCAGGGCCAGGCTCACTCTGTTCTGCAGGGTGGGTTTGCGAGCGCTGCTGCATCTCTGCTGAAAAAGGGGGGAATTGCACTGCAGAAGTGGGTGTGGTGAACACACACACACACACACACACACACACACACACACACACACACACACACACAGATCTATAAAAGCCCAGCTGTGCAGCCCCAGGGAACCCTTTCTGGCTGACTGAGTCATGTTTCTACTGCCATTCAAACTGAAGCTGTGATCTTGTTTTATTGCCCATTCAGAAACCGAATACTTGCAGTTATTGATTACAGTATTTCAATTCTCCGACTCCTGTTACGAGACATTAAGCTGTAGTACTGATTCGCTAATTTACAATCCTTGAAACCCATTTAGTACAGAAGTTGATTAAGAAAGGTCATATTTCAAGTCGCAAAACTGTAAATGGAAAGTATATTGAAAAAAAGTGCATCATTAATGAAATACAATGCTATTGCAGTTTAAACGAATTAAGATGTCTAATTAACTAAGGAGGTCCCTACACAATTCTGCAACAGACACCAAGATCCTTTTTTGGGTTGCACTTGAATCAATGCTTCTCATTCCTGGTCCTGCTTTAGATGTTTCTCTGCTCTAGATTCAGATGTTACCATTACTACCTCAGCATGCCAACAAGAGCCACAGAAGCTTGTTAATCATTGATTGATTTTAATCAGGTGATCAGCACAATGAAAACAATTAAAACATGCCGGACAGTGGGTCCTGGGCACTGGGATGGAGAACCACGGCCTTGGGTCTTCAACAACCCCTTTCCCAATATTCAAGTGAACTTGGACACACATATTCACTTTGATATCTGGGCCTTACAGATGTGAAAGGTTTTGTTTTTTTCTTAAGTTACAGTGTTTGATAGTGAGGTTTTTAACTGTTATTGTGAAGGAGCAGCGACTGGAAACATGCAGGTGATTTTAGCTGCTCTGTCCATGGCCATAGATCATGAATGAATAATTCAACTCAATTCAGAAATATTTTATTAACCCAAAAGGGAAATTAAATGTCATTGTAAGTCACGTTATGGGGTTTCTTCAACAAGTTGTTGTAGATGCTCATGGCTGCATGCAGGAAGGAGCTGCTGTACCGGTCTGTCTAACAGCGGATCTGGAGAAGCCTCTGACTAAAGAAACTATTGTCGTACAACAGTCTGATAGAGATGAGGCTCAGGATTGTCCATAATGTTCTTCATTATGAAGGATCATTCTTTGTGCAACCGTCTCCAGAGGTTCTAGAAGAGTCCCCGGAACAGAGTTGATCTTTTTATGAGCTTGTTGAGCTTCTTTAGGTTAGTTGCTCTGATGCTGCTACCCAAACAGGTGATTGCAGAGGAGATCACAGTGTCAACATCAGTAGTGTAGAAGATCTGCAGCAGCTCGCTGCAAACCCTAAAGGTTGATCAAAACCAACAGGTTGCTAAGGTTATGCATCATAATAGAGGTCCTCAAAAAAAATCAAATAAAAAATCCATCAAGCAGCGCAACATCCAACACCACAACTGGAATGCACACCATGAAACACGTCATTCCTTAAACAAAACTAACCCAAAACATAAAGATTCTGATGCACCAAGGACAGCAAGGAAGAGTAAGGAACAAATACATAACAAGAATTATCAACGAACTAAACAGACTGGAACAATTCTTAAAAAGTCAGAAAGCACAACCCCAAATCTCAACAGAATGAATATAAAACCATCAAAAACACAACGTTGACCCTAAGACATAATTGACTTACATATTACAGAAAACTGGACAGAAATTCAGAATACTGGAGTCAATATCAGCATTTATAATGATAAAACATCTAAGTGGAAACAAGCCACTTGCAGCCTATCATCAATTTGTGCTAGGCTGAGACACAGACATAAAATTCTAGGCCTTTCTTATTAGCACCGCCCCTTCGCTGCTGGTCAGGTGTGTCCATTTCTGGGATAGCTGCTTCATCTGTGCAGTAATGTCTCTGGAAAGCAGCAGCAGCAGCAGCTTGCTCTCAGCTGCAGAGACGAGACTTCAATGGATTTTCTCTCCTGGCGCTAGTTGAACCCAATTACACGCGAAGCAATAAATCCTTAGCAATGCAATTTCCCCTCTAGACAAGATCTGCTGGGCTTCCCCCCTCTCGCTCTCTGCACTGTCTCTTTCCTCCGCAATACACACCAACAGCTCTGCACTTCGTCTGTCTCTACCTCAGTCATGCCACTTAGTTTTAGCGCTTTCTTCCATTAATGCTTCTCAGAGTTCTTCTTCTCTCTTTTGGTTCCCCACTATTTTCACCTTTTCACAGTCCTGTCTCTCACTCTTCCATCTAACCTGTTTCATTTTCTGCTTTGTCTCTCCCCTTCTCTCTCAAATGCTCTTAAGACACCAGCCTCCCTGTAACCTTCATCTGCTCTTTTCTCGCAAGTCTTCCAATGTCGTGTCGCCTTAGAAAAATCTCCACAATCTTCTAACACCGTCCTGTTCTTATTGGTGTTTGTGTTCTGTCTTGCATCCTCACATCTCTCTTCATTAACGGTAACAACATTTGTTGTACCCTGTCTCACTTCACTTCACTCTCCTGCAGGAACAACCGTACAGAAAGCATGTAGGAAGTTTTTTCCTCTAGTAAAGAAAGATGTAGTATAAAGAGGGCAATCAAGCTTACACAAGGGCATGGAGAATGGAGCTGTTAGTGAAACAATCCAAAACATTTTTTACACAGTTTGTCCATTATTATTCCCATTTACAAACCTTTTCTGAAAGATAGTTATTAACGTTACCTTCTTATTTTGTATTCATGACTTCACTCAGTATTTTCACTTTCACTCCCTGCTGTCTTGTCCCTTCTTCAATAGTTTAGCTTTAGTTTATATATATATATATATATATATATATATATATATATATATATATATATATATATATATATAAACCTATATATATATATATATATATATATATATATATATATATAAAACTATATATATATATATATATATATATATATCTAGTATAACCTATATATCTATATATATATCTATACTATTATAATATAATATATATCTATATATATATATATCTATACACTATATATATGGAAAGGAGCAACAGCCAAATACCTGCAACGAGTAAGGCAAGTTCTGAGAAGTCAGCTCAATGGCATGAACAAGGTCTGGGCAACCAACCCAATCTATGCCTTGCTAGTAATCATGCTGTTGTAATAAGTCTGTAAATCCAGACAACTGATGTTAAGACACAAAAGCTACTCACCATGCATGGTGGATTCCACTCCAAATCCAATATCCACAGGCTATACACTAAGGGCAACGAAGGAGGCAGAGGACTAGTGAGCATCAGAGCCACCATTGAAGATAAAACACCCAATTTCCAAGAACATGTCAGGAGCACTCAGTGAATGCCTCAGAGAATGGAAGCTGGAAGAGAAGGAACTAAAGGAACCATCATGGGAGGAAAAACCCCTTCATAGGATGTACCACTGACAGATAGTGGAAGTGGCTCATGTGACCAAATCTTACCAATGGTTGGGGTCGTCCCCTTCGGGGGTCTTTCGTTATCAGGACTGTTGTGCCCTCTGGGGTGAGTCCCATTCGTCAGCAGTTGGTTAATTTGTGCCACTAGGTGTTCATGGAGAGAAGTCAGCTTCTGTCCGGGCCTGGTGCTGTCCAGTTCTTCATACCTGGATGTCTGCCATTGTGATATTCAATGGACTTTGTTCAGGGAGATTAATGTGGTCTGCTCTTAGATCTATTAGCCACTGTGCATGATTGTTATGTGATGCTTCTTTCTCCCATATACCTTTCCAGTATTGTTCAGTCTCCCGGCTTGGTGGGTAGGTTTGTGTGGTATTACCCTGCCACTGAGAGTACACTTTAGCTGGTGCAGTGGAGAACAGCTTGTTTATTCGTCTGGTCTATATCTCCTTTGTGTACCTCCTCAGTCGGGCTTCCAAGGCTTGGAGTTTTTGTTTGGCTGTTTCCAGGGCCTCAGAAATGGGCATCTGTTTGTATTTTGGGGGGATTCCCTCTCTGGATGCACTCTTCTGGAATTGATGTCAGGATCCCTGAGCTGTGAACTGGTTTTAGTTAATTTTTTTTCTCCTGTGTGTTCAACTTCTGCGTTCCTCTGGTTCAGTCTGTACTCCTCTGCGTTCAGCCCTGTTACTCCCTGTTGCCCCGTGTCCTCCTGCGTTCCTGGCACTCCTGCGTTGTTTACTGCCTGAGATTTTGTAAGTCTTTTTGATTAAAGTCTCCTTTTTTTTTACCACGCTTCTGACTCCGCCTCGTTGCCACCTAGGTCCTCGCCACCCACCTAACATGACAGTAATAAACCAGGTTTTTGATAGATTTCCACTCGTTAAATATTTCTGTGCTATGTTGCAACCAAATGATCACATTCATGTATATATACATATATTCAACATTTACAACACATTTAAATGTTTCAGCAGTGTAACTGCAAAAAAAGTGATGCACTGCACAAACTTTTTTCATCTCTGTCAACTTGGTGACCCAAAGTAGGGTCCCTACCCCAGTTAACCTCTGTGATCTTATGCTGTTTTTCTTGGAAAAACTGAGGTGGCTTTTGGCGATGTTTATTGGTATCTTCAGAAAGTCACCATGGTTCTCTATTAGCAATGAACATAGAATTGTTTGTACAGCACCGCTTCAATTAAGAACTGTATGGGTAGCCCCAGAGCAAAACAGTCTGACGATAGTATTGTTTGTGCCCCTTGTTCTAAGGGTAAACCCAGCGAGCTCCAGATACCATGGATGATAGCTGTTGTGTTGATTATGATGAAAAGTACTGCTATTTTATAAAGGCAGCACCCAGTACCAGTAAAAAGACTGGAGAAAACATATGCTGGTTCTGTGCCAAAAGTGGATCCAAATGGGTAAAGCCAAGGCTCCCAGTGTCAACGTCATTCCTGTTACCAATGTTTAAACAGAACGAATTAGGCTTTCCCTACACGGTTCCTCCAAGCAAACTAGTGTCAACCTTCAAATGTGACAAGGGACCTACATGCATGTTGATGTGTGAAGGTTCTCCCACATTTTCCTAAGGGTGATTACTGTCAACTCATTACTGGGTCAGAGAGTGACATTCACAAAGAAACCAGAGGGAAGCAGACACAATATAATTGATCTGACATGCCAACAAATTAGTCATTTGGTTTAAATGAATGTAAAAAAAAATCATTCATGCATATTTGATTTTTTTTTTACTAATTGGATAGACGATAAGTAGAATTTTACAGAATTCAAAAGACCATAAAGTATTTCCAATCTCCATTGGGAATGCTTTATGGTCTGTACTTACGAGAACTACCAGAAGAATGTAGTTATATCATTGGGTCAGGATTCAAGCCCGTAGCTTGTATTTGAGCAAAGATTGAACCCACGCAGTGACAGATGCCATCATTTGGTGTTTGTTTGTACGCCAGGCATAGTTTGCTGCTATGCAATGCAATGTATGCAGTTAGACTACATAAAAAATGCAATATTGGTTCAGACAAACAAATTTATACTGCATAGGTTTTTTTTGACCTGGAACATAATTCTCAGTGGTATTATTATATCTGAAGATGGAGACTGGAAACATTGACAAATTGAAGTGGTATACTGGTCAAATGAAGGAAGGAGGCAGGCAAACCTCAAGTAAAAAGGGTAGTTTAATGGTAAGCACAAAGTCTTAAAAGCATAGATAAACAAAGGAACACATGGAGCATCAGAGGGACCAAGACAGTAAAATGAGAATCTGCTAAGAAGTGAATGAAAGATACAGCATACATTCCGGCAGGAGGAGAGATTATTGGAAAAATAAACAGACGTGTTTTATTCACAGAAGGAGCAGCAGCTGTGGAGAAGCTCCCAACAGTTTACTGTATATTCAGTAGACTGAAGATTGTAAGGAAAGTCAGTTCCTTAAAAATACCCAAAGAAACGTCAAAACACTGGATCTGCTGATTCAACTTAGTTCAGTTTTCTTGTTTGATTTTTTTTTATAGTAATAAGATTTAAAAAGTTTGTGATGTCTTTTAGGATTGTATAATGAGCGTTATTTTCGACATTATCTCAAAGTTGGATTGCTGATAAATCAATAAACAAATCAGTATGACGGACTGGATTACCAATTGTCGAAGTGCTTGCTAACCATCTGAATAAAAAACTAAAGAAAACCAAATTAAGGGGTCTTTCTGTATCAAAGCTGATGTATCTTCCTGTCATCTGTTCTGTTCTGAGTTTTCAAAGCCCTGTACTGATTTGCTGTAAAGGGGCCCATTGGACACCAAAACAACAGACTGATGCATGACCTAGTGTCAAACCAAACAAATTGAGGTAAACAAAGATGGAATTGCAATTTTTGGGCAATTGAGTGATGAAGCAGCTAGACCTATGTGCTCAGTCACCAGTACTGGGGATTGTTTGTAGGAGAGGGAAGCCTTGTTGCAAAAGTTTCACTGAAATTAAGGAGATGTGATCATATGAGGAGTGGTTCTTGTATATTAAAGAGTGGTTCTTAGCAGGAATACCTTGGTTCCTTTGGTGCTGAAGTTCAGCGGAAGAACCCTAACCCTAGGTTTGAGGCAAGATGCTGCTGATGCTGCTGCTGATCTATAAGTCTGTGGTGGAGAGTGTGATCTCCTCTGCCATCATCTGTTGGGGTAGCAGCATCACAACAACTGACCTGTATCTTATAAAGAAGGCCGGCTCTGGTCTGGGGACTCTTCTTCAACCTCTGGAGATGACTTTGCAAAGAATGATTTTTCATAACATTAAGACCATTATGAACAACCCTGAGCCTCCTCTCCATCAGTCTGTTGTACAAGAGTGTGTCCAGTCAGAGGTTTCTCCAGATCAGCTGTAAGACGGACCGGTACAGGAGATCCATGAAGAAATCACATAACATGAGTTACACCAACATTTAATTTCCCTTTGCCATTAATTAAGTATTTTTGAATTGAGCTAATCTCTCTTTCGTTGGTCTAAAAATATCACTTCAGTTTAGTTTTTATTCAACTGATTCAACTTTATTTTCGCTCTTTCTTTCTGCAGATCCATGAGGCTGCATGGGGGCGACACTTGCATGAACAGTCTTGATCTTGGTTGCCAAGTAAAACACTGTATGGAATGTACCTTGGATCCAAAATAAGCAGATGTTGGTAAATTCATAAAGTTTTCCTTCATCCTGTTCACTTAACCAGGCGATTTTTAAACCCCTGGTTTCAAATTTAAATACTCGAGGGCCGGTGTCCTATAACTTCTGGATGTGTCCCTTGCACCTGAGTCAAATGGATCATTTAGTCATGTTCCGCAGTCATCACACGTTTGTTTCTTCGCCATCTTGTTAGTCCATAGACGTTATTAAGCCGCCATGTTGTGAGCCCCTGACTCCATTCAATCAGCCTCTGTGATGGCTAGTTTACCTGAAATTAGGAAACAGTTGTCCAAAGGTTATTGATCTCTACTTCAATGGATTATTCATAAAACATTATTCTATCAATGTAGTAATTTACTTTCCCTTCTGCTCTGCGTTGTGAACTGGTTGTTTGAACATAAATCAATTGATAGTCTTAATTGGTTCAAAGGTAATTTGACCGTATTCCAAGTTCCTCAAAACATATAATCACACTGAACTGTTGTATCACTGCACCATATTATTGGTTATTGGTATTGTTATCTGTTCTTTTTTCCATAGTTTATTAGTTTTGCTCAAACTGTTCATTTTGACTTAGTAGTTTTGTTAAATGTTACCAGTCTAGTCAAAGAGTTTCTTGACTAAAGTATTTTAACTGGAAGTTGAAGTACTTTGTTGGTAAATTCTCGTATTTAGGAGAGAAGTGGTTCATGTTTATTCTGTATATGTGTGTCGTCCTTTCTGTTTGAGGACGTCGCTACACAAATTCCCTCCATCTATTGTTCTGTAATACCGTACCTCACCAAGATGCCATTCATAAAAACATACTTGACAGAGACGGTTAACTTTTTGGTTAATTCTTTACTGAAATTAAGTATTGGCAAAACTTGGTAGTTTTAATTAAAATGACTCTAATAAGCTGTATTCAATAATTTGGCACTTATTAATAGTTATTCATAGCCAAACCAAAACTATTGTTGCACACCAGCAGTTTTTTTTTTTCTTTTTGTTTTGGCAGGTGAGAGAAGGTGAGTGGAGTGAACATGCGGAAAGCTTTTTGCAGCTCGGTGACTTCTCTTGGTGAGTTTTGCAGACTTGGACTGACCCGGGAAGGGACCAGAGGTTGAAGAGGTTGTTCCAGTGAAGGCATGGGGCAAGCTTTAGATAAAGATTGCAGGGCACGGGTAAAATAACAAAGAAACTCTATGCAGGGTGAACGTGGCAACAACAAAGGCTGGAAACATGGAGAGAAGATTTGACAAAGATTGAGACCTCTGGATTTCTTCTGCCTGCTGTAGACGACTCCTGCTGGTCTTCCCTTAGACTCTGCCTGTGAAAGGTAACCAGCAGCACAACAAGAGTGGAGGGGAAAAAAGAAAAGAGGAATATCTATCAAAGAGATAAAAGTTTTTGAAAGCACAGCCTAAAAATTTGGACATTTGTGATGATGAGATCAGATTTATCTACCACTTGTTTTAACAAGGGTGATAAAACTAAATAAAATAAGCCTGCTATATCTGTGGTCACTGGTAATTTTACCGATTCCTGTGTTGTATCTTTGCAGTTTTAGACAAATATTTTTTGGCATGGATAAAAGCATTATGTTGCAGGATGTTAAAAAAAGACCACGTATCAATAAGTACCTGCCTTAGAAACATTTTGTGCTTATCAACTCCAGGAATTCACTTAGATATATTAGTTTATACAGATCATAATCGTTCATATTTCATGAGCGTCCACTTTGCTAAATGATCAGAATCACAATGCAAGGAAATAAGGTGACATACAAACTCTTCAGAAGACAATGTAAAATTAAACGAAAGAAAAATTTGATACACAAGTTTCTAATTAAGTGGATACAAAATAATTTGTTTACTGGTACAAAATGGTAACGCAATGACAGCTGTAATTGAAGGCATGAACAACTGTTTGTCTCTACAAAAACAGGATTTCCAGGAATAATGTTAATGAGTCATTACAATGAAATGTTGTTTTATCTCACAAAAGTCTAAATTACTGGGATGTTGAATGGATATTGATTACATCATTCTTGACATTATCAAGACAAACTGCAACAATGACAATATTTTTTAAAGAATTTACTGACTTTAATACAAAGTGAATCAATGAACTGAAATGTGGCAAACTTAATATGTCAAGAGGCAGTTGTCTGAATACAGTATACATTAATTAATTTTATCAATATATTTAAATCTAGATACCAATGACAATAATTAATCATTTAACATTTGAGATGTACAAAAAAAAAATATTATGCAACATAGATTTTGATCAGGCAGTATACACTAACACATGAGGCAATGAATAATTTCACTTTCATGCAGTTTTACATAAAACATTTTCATAAAACACAATATGCCATTTCTTTCCCTGTGTGAAATCAACAGTGTTCCCATGTGAGTCCAGGCTCTCTGTCTGCTGGCACTCCCCTCTCTGATGCCATCAGGGACCGCAGGACCCATCCCAGTCTCTGCAGAGAGTCGCACAATGCCATGGCACACACGCAGAGTGCAACACGCTGCAAGCAGAACAAGCATGCAGCGAGCGACGCAATACCCTGGCAGGAGCAGTTCTCAAACCTGGGTGTGGAGGAAACCTCAGCCATCTGTTTCTATTAAAACAGAGAGAAAATACAATATTTTGCACAGCCAAGTGCACACATTTCCACCTTTATGCTATTACGGACGTTCATTTAAATGCAGATTCTCGCATGAAGCATGTAGTTGCATCAATACTTCTCCTGCATAGGTAATAAAGAATGGTAAACACATAAAGTTCTTGTGAGAGCTTTACTTATACTCGTCATCGGCATGAAGTTGAGACTTATTGCACTTCGATTTGTATAAAAATGTCTTTATTGTCCCGCAATGGGGAAATTCGGGTGTGACAGGGGCAAACAGACAGACAGTTACACACAACTATTGGCAATGAAAAGAAGAAGAAGAAAAAAGACAAACCAATAATCTAAAATTAACACTAAACAAACACCAAGAGTAGAAATGAAAAGTAAATACCCGAGTAATTATATCAAATATCGCAGAATATGCAATATGCATGATTGTGCACCAGCATCCCTAGCTAAGGCGTGTGCAAGTTACCTTAGCATCTGGGAACACTGTAAACAATTATTGGTTGGATCAGCACCTGTGCAACCATTGGCGTGATGTAAATAGTTATAATGTCTGTTGGGAGCAGCCGAGATTATAAAGCTTGACTGCAGCTGGGAGGAACGACCTGCGGAAACGTTTTCGAGAGCATCTGGGATGCAGCAGTCTGTCACTGAAAGAGCTCTCCGGCTCTCCAACAGCTCCATGCATGAGGTGGGAGATGTTGTCCATCAGTGATGTGATTTCTTTTACAGTCCTTCTGTCTCCCACCACCTGCAGTGGGTCCAGGGGGCATCCCAGGACAGAGCTGGCTCTCCTTTTGAACTTATCCAGCCGCTTCCCCTTATCTACAGATAAGCTGCTGCACCAAAAGACCACATCATGGAAGATGGCTGATGCCACCACAAATTAAAGGTCTTCAGGAGCCCCCCTGCACTCCAAAAGACCTCAGTCTCCTCAGCAGGTAGTCTGCTATGACCCTTCCTGTAAAGAGCATCAGTGTTGTGACTCCAGTCTGGTTTATGGTTCAGGTGAACACCTGAACAATGTTCAGGGATGTTGAATGGGGGGATGTTGAATGAGTGAGGCGTGAGAATACAGCTTTAATTCAAATAACACTCGCACATTGACTTGTTCAGTAATTCTCTGCCACTAACCCATGCTTTTTTCAGCAGCAACAGCATTGTTTCTTTGTTAATTATGTCTTAATATTCTCCATATGCCGCCATTAAGACTTCGAAGTCCCTTGGTGAGAAATGCGCACTTCAAGGCTTCTTATTTCCTGGCGTTGCCATGGTGAATCGCATTATGAATCGCATAACTATCTCGTTACTCAGGAGTAACCACACCCAGAGTAAAGTGCCCTAATTGATACTAGGGGTGTACATGGATTAATAATGATATATTGATTAAATGATTAGCAATCCAATTACATAGATGCAGAATGAAAATATCAATCCATATTGTGATTTTTAAGATACGCCTTTATTTTGAATGAAAATGATAATGAAAAGGTGACCTATTATTTGAAAATGAGAATAATGCCGTTTTTGTTTTAAATGCCTGATGCCTGACTTTGGAAATAAAATAGTCAAATCATATTTGTTTTTGTTTTTTTGTGGGTTGATATCAATGTAAATAATAGTGTTAGATGGGCAGATGATTATACAATATTTCCAAATATCATAAAGTCTGTTACAATACAATTTAAATTTACAAGTCTGCCATCGATATGATGCAAAGTCGTCCAACAAATCGATATCACATCGTAATGTGATAAAGCAGGTGATTTACACTCCTAAATGATCCCCACTGTTCTGAAAACCTTGAATGTGACAGAGTGGAGTAAGTTTACCCAGAGTATCTGTTTTCTAACCAGTA
The DNA here is from genome assembly GCF_011125445.2 of Fundulus heteroclitus. Classification (NCBI taxonomy): domain Eukaryota; kingdom Metazoa; phylum Chordata; class Actinopteri; order Cyprinodontiformes; family Fundulidae; genus Fundulus; species Fundulus heteroclitus. The sequence goes on from NC_046375.1 coordinate 24,962,123, forward strand.
TAGGTTGTCCATTCTTTCTGAAACGGGGCTCTGATGAGAGAAGATCAAACAAGTCTGTTTGCTGGACTGTAATGTTCCTGTTGATGCCTGAGGAGATATTGTGAGGTGCTAATTGTCCTCCTTAACATGGACAGGGAAGCTGGTCAGAGTTGATGGGAAGCTAGATGGAGCTAAATACAGGACAATCCTGAAAGAAAACCTGTTAGAGGCTGTAAAAAACTTGAGACTGAAGTGGGAGTTTACCTTCCAGCAGAACAACGGCCCTGACCATGCTACCAGAGCTACACTGGCAAGGTTTAGATCAAAGCATATTATCTTCAACAATGCCCTCTATCTGCTCGGACTGCAACAATTTTGCAAAAAAGAGCTGAAAGAGACAAACCCCAAAATTCGGTTTTGCCATTTTGACTATAATGTTTCAGGGGACAGAAAACAAATGCAAGCTGTACTATATGGGAGTGGTGGCCTAGTGGTTAGAGCACAGAGCTTCGGTCCCAGAGGTTCTGAATTCAACTGCCACAAGCAGCCATTCTGGGTCCCTAAGCAAGACCCTTAACCCCCAATTGCTCCCCAGGCGCCGCACAGTGGCAGCTCACTGCTCCCCAAGGGGATAGGTTAAGATGCAGAAGAGAATTTCCCCATTGTGAGATAAATAAAATTCAATTATTACACTTGTCTGATCTCTATTTGTAAAAAAAAAAAAAAGAAAAAAAAAAGATTGAAAACCGTGCATTTTTCCCTTTACTTCTGTTGTGCCAGTTCAGACGTGACAAAAAACGGCATCAATTCGGGACGTAACGGACTGCGTTACCCATGATGCAATGTGGTCAAAATGGCCACCAACTCATGTGGTCGAAATGACCACCAACTCCCATCACGCAACACGGCAAAATGGCCGCCGATCAAGATAAGGTTGCTATGGTGATGGCTATAAAAGCCGATCACACACGACAATCTTCCTTCTTCCCTGGCTTTTAGCCAACCCGAGAAGACACACACAGCTGTTTCCGTTGGGGCAATCCCACGCCACGTGTTCGAGTTCCTCGCTGGACCGAGAGTTTTCGATGCAACGGTTATTCCCTGCTTTGTATAACAGGAGGTCGACTAAAATAAGTACTTTTAAATTCCCGCTGATCAAAAGACTGAGAGACGCCGTATCTCCCAGTGATCGAAGAGGACCCCGCTTTGTCTGGCCAACAAAGCGACTGTGAACCCGGAGGAAGAAACGAAGGAGCTTTTTCCCCGTGCCGCTGCAGCCTGCGGACAACTGCGCTCGTCAAGACGCGTCCAGAAAGCCACACTACTCGGAGCGCTCCGGACCAGCCCGAGGCTTCTCAAAGTAACGGGGTCTCCCCTTTTATTTCTGTCTCACCAACAGGGTGTTTAGAAGTGCCTGGGCAGGCGGTAGAACTTTGTAGGTGTTGGTTAATGCTTTTATTCCACGACGAAGTTGGAATTATTTTGCTGAACATTTTCTTTGTATGTGCATGCATTTTACAATTGATTTTGCTGTGTTGATTTGTGATTCATCAATAACCCCGCCGTGGGTCACTGTTTCAGTTTCTTTTCATCTTCTTCCCTGCTTTCCCCCCCTCTCTCTTTTCGCGTCTTCTTATCAATTTAATCTTTTTGTCCGAGCTCAAGTCGCGGGCTTTGCTTTAAACTCCCAGTTAGCTGCGCCCTCTTGAAGCGAGGCATTATCCCATCAGCGTAAGCGTGGTTACGTCATTAGGACCTCCCCTCATACGTCATCGTAGCAGCCATCTTGGGAGGGTGTCGTAGGACTGAACTGTAGGGAGCTTAGCTGAACTAGCTTTTGTGTAAGACATCAAAGCGTCCAGTGAGATTCCCGAAGCTGTTCTGTCTATCAAGGCTGATACGTGAAATGCCGGTGTTTTGAGGGCGGTGTTAAACAACTGTGAGTTAAGTTAAGATCTGCTAACTGCTCATTTTAATCCATTGTTTATTTTTGTTTTGTTCTTTATTTCCACATATATATTTTGCATGTTTTAGTTTAGTAATGAGTAAGATTTCCAAAGTCGTTGAATCAGAGAATTACTGTAACAGGGAATTGCTTTTGGTTCAATAAAACCAACGACTGCGGAATAGACATTGTTTTGTGTTCAGTCCAATTCACAGTTGCCTGGGTATTCAGAAATCAGAGCTAACCTCCTTTGGAGTTAACATCTGACATTAATACAGAGACAATATCATTGGATGGTGATAAGGAATAAGGATTTAAACTCTAATTGCAGTTACATTGGGGTTCTCACAGCCTGCTGGATAAACCTCGTCGGCTAACAGTCCGACCTGATCATTTATTCCAGCATAAATGAGTTCATAACAGCAAATTAACTAATGCATTAGTGGTTTAAATACTTACAAGCTTATAGCTAACATCACCACCATTTGAACTATATTTGTTATAGCGGAATTTTGAGTTGAATGATTTATTATTTAAATTATAATACCAAATTATAATTAATAATAATAATAAGCATATTCAACCAGCTTATGGCATAACACTTCACAAATATGCTTTACTTTGTGCTGGCTTTGGCATAAAATCGTAATTAAACATGCTGACGTTTGTGGTTGTAATGTGACAGATTGTGAAAGCACTTACGCAACGTGCTGTACGTAGAGTTAATTAAAGCATCTTAAATATGCTTTCTTGAGACAATCACACCCAGTTTGACCATAGTTTCAACCTTGTCGTTTCCACCTGCAGGCGGAAGTAAGAAAACACAAGCTTGCTGATGACTCCCCTTGTCCATCTGATTGTAGATCAAGTGCTGGGCTTGTGGCCGTCTCAGCTTGATTAGGTTTTTATTGTTTTAAAATGGACATTTATCAGCGCAACATATTAGACTTAGGGGGAAGCACACTTTATGTGGAGCTGTGCTTCAAAGCTACAACAAAATGTGGCGGTCTTCCATTATGTTTTCCTCTCATCCCGGTTGGAATAATATGACTATCACTGATTTAAAAGGAGAAGTGAAGAAAGCCCCACAGAGCTGGATAGAACACCAAAGGGATCAGAACCACATAAATCTTTTGATTATTTCTCTCGGTTGGGTGTCTTTGATTAGAAAAAGAGAGTGTTTCCTTTCCAGTTGCTTTCTGACACCAACTCTTTTTCAGAAAGGCAATGGCCATGTACACGCATGGTAAGTGTTTTCGTAAAACAAAACTAAGCACTTGCTTTACCGCAGCATGCCTCTTTTAAGAAAAGGCTTGCCAATGTGCACGAAGACAAACCTAACAATACGGCTACAATGACAAATCCCACACTGTTCGCGCAGCGTTCCACATAAGAACAGGAGACGTATGCTTTGAATAATTGAGCCGAGCTGATAAAAATAGGCATTCAAAAGAGAGCCCCATTAAATATTCAGTGTAGCATCTTAAGCAACTCGTGGTGCATGGTGAAGAGCTGTTCTTATGCATCACTCACTCCAGTTGAATGAAGGAGGCCCCCAAGAGAAAGGGTGATTTAAATTGCAAATTAGGTTTCATCAGTTGTCTTTTTTGCCAAAAATGAGCATCAATCAATCAATCAATCAATCAATCCTCTGACTAAAACATATGAAGTTGGCCACATGAAAACCAAGCTCAGAATGGAGTTAGCTTCATCATACCTCTTGCTGACTATGCATTTCGCACTTTTTGCAGTACAAGTTGGAAAGTTTTGTTCTTGTCATACTTAATGTCTTAAGTTATGTTTTGCTATGGTCTGAAGGCTCTTTAAAACTCCATCTGCTGCAATGGCTGCTGTAGTCTGCAGTGGACTTTTGTTGCCAAGCTGTCGTCTTGTTTGTGTGCAATATTGTCAGCAATGAAAATGCAACGGTGTCATGGCAACAACAACAAAAAAAGAAGAACATTATTAGCAGCTAATGACAAAAAAAGAGTAAGAGGGGTGCACATCCTGGTCCAAATGTCATGATCTTGGCAGTAGTGCTGGTCTGATTCACGATTTGACAAACCTCTGCACCCCCCCCCCCCCCCACTCCCGTTCTCATCAGCCTTTACCAGAACCACCTGCTCCTCTGACTATTTAAGCAGCTCTCAGGCCAGTCACTAGTGCCAGATTATTATGAGCCACCGTTGAGTTTATCCAGCGTTCTGTAGCCTGCCTGTGCTCCCTGGATATCTGACCTGTTTCTGCCTCCTGATTCTGTGAACCTGCCTAACCCCTGTCAGACTTGACTGTTTGTGCTCCCTAGATATCTGACCTGTTTCTGTGCTCTGACTCAGCCCACGGATTCTGATTTGGATTGTCTCTGGATTTCTGATCACCCAGCTCAGGCGATTCTGACCTTGTGCCAGCCCTTCGACCACCGATTACTTGCCAGCCCCATGAGTAAGATCCTTCAAGCTGCCCTGATCAGACTCTGGATCACATTGGGCTTCACCAGTGACGTCACCCACCAACGGGAGCCTTCACTCACCTTTCCAACCTGTTACCGGATTGTGAGAAGGTTAGTGACTGAAGTTTCAGTGACTAACATCTCCCGAAGCCTCCTTTGGTCAACTAACCTGTTGTTTCCCATTCCAGTGGTTCCTGTCCCAGACGCTGGTGCTTCACCATAGACCTGAAACGGTTTACGTCTCAAGCTGTTTTTTTTTTTTTTTTTTCAAAGTTATCTGATCTTGTCTGGCTGAATTCTGGGTCCTCTGTTTCCGGTCATTACACCAAAACAAGATGTTACACAATGCTGGGTTCACGAGAAAAAAACAAGTCAAGATTTCGGCAAAGTGGGAAATTAAGAATCTCCATTGTTTTGAATGGCTTTCATAAATAGTCTAAATAAAGAATATATAGACTACGGTAAAAACCTAGTAAAGACATGTCCCAATAGACTGACAGGTGTAACCGTAGCAAAAACTGGATTTATATAGCATTGAATCATGAGGTCTGTGTACAAATGCACTGCACATTTTGAACACCATTATATCAGTTTGGGGTGAAGCAGTCGTTAGAGCTGTTGCCTTGCAGCAAAGGGGGTCATGGGTTCAAATCCATGAGTCTGTCGGCATGGACTTTGCATGTTTCCCCCCTGCATGGTTGGGTAGTCCTTGTTCCACCCACAGTCTAAAATCATGACTGTTCGGTTGATGGGTTACTCTCAGCTATAAATGCGTGGGTGCATGCTTGCTTCTCCTGTGTGCCACTATATTGCCCTGTGACAGACTGGCAATCGGTCCAGGGTGCACCTTCCTTGCATCAATGGCCGCAGGAGATAGGCATTGTCTTTAACCGAGTAAAGACAATGAGTAGACGAAACGATGGTTATATCAGTGCCCTTCTACTTTACAACTATTCACCACTTTGTGTTGGTCTATGACATAAACTGCAATGAGATTGGGGGTTTCAACGTGACAAAATATGGAAACGTTTTATAAGACACTGTATAACTAGCTTACACTAGTAGTAAAGTTCGGAGTTTGATTTTGTGTTGAATAGCTTAGATCTGCTTTGCTGAGGGCCCCAGTGTGATTAGACCTTAGTCTTCATCTGGTAACTGCAGTGCTCTTTTTGTCTGTGAACTCTGTCTATTCATGTAAGGTACTCACTACTTATGTAATCCTCGGTTATTGTGTGTTTGTTTGTCAGTTGTTGTTTTTTTTTGCCTTCATTAAGTGTAATGTGAACTGTAATGTGAACTATAATGTAAACCAGAGCAGCCAAAGAGAAATGTCACCACGGTAACACGTGGTGACAAATAAAATATTCTTGATTCTTGACTGATAACTACTTCACAGAAACCCACTTCATTGAAATCAAACTTCAGTTTCATTACTTGCTTATTCCTACTTGAATTGTGTTTTGTTTTGTGCTAGTTTCTAATCGGCAGATCTCCTTCTTCAACCTGTTGTAGGATGGGATAATTAGAACCTATAACCTATTTCTTGGGAATCTATACATACAGTCAACAAGTGATGGAGGCAAAGTTTACTGAAAGGGGGCTTGTGAGGGACATTCTTGCCTGACGCATCTCTTTGCTTAATAAATACTTTAGTTTGGCAATGAAGATTCTGTTCAGGTAAAATCCTGTACCCAAAAGGACAACAAAGATCCTCATTTCACATCAAAGTCCTCACTTTACTAGTAAAATGCGCAGAAACGTTTCTCCCTCAGCTGAAAATAAACACACGCGTGCGCGCATGCACACACACACACACACACACACACACACACACACACACACACACACACACACACACACACACACACACACACACACACCTATCTGGTTATGTAACAACAGATATGAGGTTGGCGGAGACAAGCACTTAGAATGTCTTATTAATGCAGGATGTCAGTTTTCCTGTTAGCACACAGTTTATCTCTCAGTTAATACTGTTAAGCCTTCCTCAGTTTACTCAGCCACAGCTACATCTTTTGGTCAGAAACAAGGAATTATACTGACTGACACGGCATATAGTTGAAGAATTGCAACGAGATTAGTGACAATACCTAAAGCAAGGACCGTTTCTGCATTGGCAGCGTAAAGCTGACGTTGTTCCCACAGCGGGTTGGACTCCCGGTCCCCGGTGCCGTTTGTGGTGTCCAAGGACGGGATCTGAAAGTGCCGTTCTATCTTTGTTTGATGCAGATGATGTGGATATTTTGCCATCTTCAAGCCATAACAATTAGAACGCGCTGGGGTTGCTCAGCTAAGTGTGAAGCGGTCAGGATAAGAGTCCTCTCAGGTACTGTTTACATAGCAACGAGCTAATAAACGTGGGGTTGATTTCAAGTTGCTGTTAACACATCCTCATGAAAAGATTTTAATAATGATGCACACACCCCTGGAAGAAACAATAAGCACAGTATCATTTATCTGCCCTACCATTAGTGGGTGGTATCTTCTCTGGAACTGTACAACATGTGCATGTGTACAAACACTCGCTGCTTAAAAAAGGCACCGCCACTGAGTCATGCTGAGCATGTGCCAGGGCTTCCCCATACAGGCACATTCTGTTTTTCCTGTGCAAACCACAACAGAGACCAGGATGCTTTGAAAAACTTACACTCTGGAAACCATTTTCAAATAATGCCGGTGTCGAAGAAAACGATTGCTATGGTGTAGATGAACCGTAGAGATAAAATAATAATTTTTCAACTAAAAGGTCTCAGTCTGAGGCTATGGTTGTCTAGCTGAAAAAGCTAAACAGCTCTCTCCAAGTATCTTGGTGTCTAGTTAAGGGTTGATGGTAGAGCAGGTGACTGGACTAAGATTTAGAGGTTGGGGTGACAAGTCTAAATAAATGACCTGCATCTGCAGCTGCCAGGGAGGGACTACAAATAATTACAAGAAGCTACGTCCAAAACCTTCCAAAACACTCTTAAGAGACCATCGTGATTCTGAGTCATGCTCATATTTTTAGCTTTATTTAATCCTACTGATCAACGTGCTGCTGCTCCAGTAAAAAAAGGTGTTTTACATGACCCAGAGAGCATTGTGAAATGTTAAAAATTGCTTAATTATGATGGATCGCTTTGTGTCGATGTATTCCATTTAATCCCAAGAAAATACGGTGAATTTGGTAGTATGGAATGAGGAAAAGGTTCAGTGCAGGACTACCATTGCAAGGCACTGTCATTTCTTAAATCAGTGTTATATCTGGAAGATACCCACAGATGCATATATTTTTCCAATTCTAATTTATTTTTTTTAAACGGAAAAAAAGATTCATGTTTTTGAGCACCTCATTGTTTTGCTACAATAATAAACCAAGCTTTCTCCTAACAAACTTCTACAGGTAGGCTCGGTTTCAGCAGATTTTTAGTACAACGGGTGCATCACTACTGGTTTTTCCCAGCACTGCAATCATTTTTTTTTTCTGATGTTGCTTAAATGATTTGCGTTTTTAAGTTACTCTTTACCGGAGGAGCTGGAAAGGATTTTGATGTTAACACAGAGGCATAACTTCTCTCTTTGAGTAGATCTATACCAAGCTGAGCGCAGACTCTCTGGGCCAGCCAAAACCTCCGGACAGAGCCTGAAAAATTCAACATTTAAATAAGTTGAATTAATATAAAGGGTAATGCGCTGGAATAATCATCAGACACATCTAAATGCAAATGGGGGAGTAGATGGAGTTCAATAAAGATGGATAACATGTGTAACATTCAACAATAAAATAACCCTGCTCGAATAACTAAGCAGCCCTTATCCACACCTGCATGAGCACACATAGAACTCTGGGAGGATTTATCTTTATTAACAAACAAAACAGCACAGATAGATGCTGTTCGTTGCTCTGGGGCATTTCTGTGAGTTTACATGCACATATTTCCTCACTGGTTTGGATAGAGGGAGATGTGCAACGATGGTTCCTTTGTCACGGAGAGTCAGATCACTGTGAGACGAAGGGCGAGAGATGAGCCGAGCAAGTAAACAGGTGAAGATAGAGGCGAGGGGATCAAACAGCTGATATTACTGGTCTAAAGCAGATTGACTGGAGCCAGGAACAAGTGAGACGATTCAGGGGACAAACACATCCTATGTCACTGACACACATTCTTCACACGGTTTTCAATCTTCCTTGTTTTGGGACGCTGTGACTGCGCCAGCATCCCATAACAGTCATTCCTTCTTCTGTCAAACGTGACTGTACCTTGATCAATTGCTGGATCCGGCCCGCGGAACAATTTAGTCCGGCCCTGTGGCTAAATGCATTAGCATTATAAAAAAAAAAAAAAAAAAAAAAAAAAAAAAAACAATTTTTTTTTTTTCAGTGTCCTGTCTGGCAATGTGGCAATAAGATGCCACAAAGAGCTCATCAGATTTGACTTTCACAAGTGGACAAGATAAAAGGAAGAGAATGATAAAACAATTATTGAAAAAAAAAAAATGTATTTTGTTTAATTGAAAATATGCAGTTCCTATATTGTCCACGAGGGGCGCTGTGTTTTAATTAGCAGATTAAGCTTCAGGTGTGGAAAAAGTTTAATAATTTCTTAATTTTTATCTGTTTTATGTATTTTGTCATGCAGGACAGTGTTTTTAGGTTCTAAAAATGTGAATAAATGTTTTTCAACATTGTATAATCACTGTGATCAGTTCTTATGCATAATGCACAAGTAAATGTTTAACTGAGTAAAAGTATTGTTGAAATTGCACATACTTTTCTTAAAAACGCTGAGGTTATTCATAATATATTGTGTAAAAGTGAAATTAATTTAATATAAAAATCAACAACAAGTCTACTTTTATTAGTGCTATTTAATCTTGCAATGAGTTTACTCGTGTGGCCCTCTTGAGATCAAATTAAGCTGTATGCGGCCCCTAAACCAAAATGAGTTTGACACCCCTGTCTTATACAGTCCTTTAGAGGTCAGAAGTTTGAATCGTATATCAACACTCCCTTTACACTCCCTCTCTTTATTGCAACATTTTTGTAAGAGTTACTGTGGAGTCTGAACAATGCAAGCGAAAAAGAGAAGAACATCTATTTTGTGGTTTCAGTTTATGAACGCTCTTTTGGATTTACTGTTGAACGAAAACTTCGGTCTCTGCCTGTAATTTTTTTTTTATCTCTATGCCTTTAACAAGATAAAGATTGTTATTCCTAAGTGGCACCTTTATTCCCTGAGAGAACAATTTAGAATTAAAATAACAGCACTGTACATATAAATTGGTTTATTGCCGCTAGATCTTCAATTTTAACTGGAAATAATGAAATCAGGAAATTCTAGAGCACTTCATGCTTCCCTCTGCGGACAAGCTGTGTGAAGAGGCTGATTTTATTTTCCAGCAGGACTTGGCACCTGCCCACTGCCAAAGGTACCAAAAGCTTGTCCAATGAGCATGGGTTATTATAGCCAATCAAGTCCATGGGTTTTGATTGGCCATGGTTACCCAAACTCCCATGACCTGAACCCAATAGAAAATGTCTGGGCTGTTATCAAGAGGAAAATGAGATACCTTACCCAGCAAGGCAGATGACCAGAAGGCAGCTATCAAAGCAACCTTGGCTTCCATTACACCTACACAGAGCCACAGACTGATCTCCTTTATGCCACGGTACACTGATGCAGTAATTCATGCAAGAAAAGGCCCGACCAAATACTGAGGTCATAATTCTCTGAAAGCCTGAAAATTGTGCTTAAAACTTCTGTTTTTGATTGGTCTAATGTGATATTCTAATTTTCTGAGGCAATGAATTCTGTGTTTTCTTGAACAGTAAGCCATAATCACCAAAATTACAAGAAATAAAAGCTTGAAATATTCTACTCTATATGTAATGAACCTCTATAAAACAGCTGTTTCCCTTTCTGAAATAAATTAATATAAAATATTGCACTATGACACAACATTAACATTTTTCGAGAAGTACCTGCATTTCTTTTACATATTTGTCAAAATTGTCACTATGCCCTGACAGTAAAGTAAAGAGACATATAATCTGTGGAAAAAAACAAATCAAGCTCATCCGGCTCCTCCTGCTGCCATTTGCAGTGATACACTGCTCCCAGTCAGAAACAGCCAATTAGAGCCAAGAGGAAGTAGCGTCAATCGTGCTCGTGTACGATCTGCTCACACCTGACACAACATTTGAAAATTTGTGGCTAATGACATAATTCGCCTGTTAGCATGCTGATTAAGTCCTCCCTTAACATTTGTAAGCTGGACTACTTTAGCTCATAAACATCTGTTTTATTCTTCCCTTTTGTCTTCTGTCAGATAAACTGCATTTCACGATGGCCGACTTCCCAAAACAGCTGTCATGCTTTTGGCTAATACACATGCGAGCTACAAACCATAATGAAAAGCTTTAGTGCTTACGTCGGTGTAGATTAAAGCTGTACAACAAACTTTTTGTTCCATGATTTGCTTTTGCTTTTGCACTCATTTGACAAAATGAAATAATGACATCTGGATCTGTGGACAGGACCTGGTGCTTTTTATTTCCCATACTGTTTTCTTGACGTAGATGCTAATCAACTACTTGGTAACACCATTCTTCCTCTTGGACAACCACAGCAGGCTTTGAGGGTTATTTGCCCTAAACCAATAAATTAGAAATTCATAACGAAACTTATGCAAATTAGATTACATTCTTCATTTCAGTAGCAGCAAGAATGCAACATAACGGACGCTTGAAATTTAACTGTAGTTGCAGCATTGCTTCCAAAGCAGGCCTTTTATATAGTTTATGTGCTGTATGAATAAAGCACTACAAGATGAGGCAGCCACAGCCAACATCTTCCAGAAAGGCTATAACTCACCCCTAATGTGATGTTAGATAACAATACAAGTCATTTAACCAGTGATGTCACAGTATTAGTGCTTATAAAGGAAAGACAACCCCCTGGAAAACAAGGTTCCATATTTGCACAGTCCCCAACAATAAGCACTTACTTACAGTCATTCACAGAGCTAAATCCATCAGGACAAACTGTCCTGCTGCTGGCAGAGAGCCCGGCATCCTGGGCCACTATAACCTGGCCACAGTTATGCCAATCCCAATGCTGACAGAAGGCAATGAAACTGCCACATATTTTTGCTTACTGTTAAAATGCAAACAATATCTGATTTTGTTGATCTAGGCCAGGGGTGTCCAACCTCTTTTTCCACATGGGCCAAAATTGTCAAGTCAAAAGTATTGGCGGGCCAAAAAGCATAAAAATAACACTTAATTACCCCAAAATTATATTGGGATTTTTTTTTTACCTGCTCCACAAAATATGAGCATGCAATATTTTATTTAAACAAATTAGTCACATTTTCTGTAGGAAACCTAAATCTAAATCTTAGAAAGCATTTTTCACATTTGCCTTATTAAAAGATGGTCATCCACTCTGCAAACTGTTTTGCTACCTGGATGACCATCTCAATCGAAAAAAAATCAACAGTTTTTTGTCTATTCTCAGCATTAAAAGCAGGATTTGTGCCCCTCTTTTTTGGAAAACACTTGCTATATTTAGCCAATTTCATTAAATGCATCAAAAGCAGATTTTTGTGCAGCAAAGTCTACTATTGAGTAAATGTCATTAGACAGATGGGGTCCTATTTGCTATGAAATTAAATAGAATGCAAAGAGTGATTAAAAGATGAATACTTTGTGTTGTGACAAACATTTTCAATTGCAAGAAGATTTTAATTTGTCTGTGATATTTTTGTTCTCATTTAAAATAAAAATGATCCACATGCATCAACTGCTCCTTCTGATGGGCCAAATCATTTTTGAATTGCAGTTGTGGGCCACACAAAATCAGTCCAGGGGCCATTTGTGGCCCCTGGACTGATTTCGGAGACCCTTGATCTAGGCTGTTTATTTAGAAAGACTCAAAAAACGGCTGGCATTAATTTTTTAAGTGTTCAAATACTTCCAGATAAGCTAGAAATGTTTTAATCTTTACCCTGTGACAAACTGATTGTTAACATTGTTTCTCAAGATTTTGTAGCTGTAATTTTTGGAAAAAGTACATTCAAACCACCTTATAGGAGTATTTTGATTACTAGAAAGTCTTCACATTTTGTCACAGGAACAACTTTCAAAGTATTTTATTGGATTTTTATGTCACCAACACAAACTACTGGATAATTATAATGTGGAAAAAATATAAATGTTTTTAGAAAGTCTTCACAAATAGAAATTTAAGTAAAGTTTTTTTTTTCAGCCTTGTGAACCCATCAATTCTGACCAGTATGGACCTGTTACTGCCACAATGATGAAAACAAAAATGTCTAATGACTATATAACTATAACTATTATAAATGCATAATAATGATGCCATGCTTAAAATATAGAAACTGTTTTTTTTCCCTCCATCATAGTGGTGGAAATGAGCTGCTGTAGTGCAGCTTCCCTGTCTCTGGTGAAGAAAAGCATCCCCACAGCAGTGTTGTGGTCAAGTCACTATGCCTCGAGTCCGAGTCCAGGTCCGAGTCTCCAGTGTTCAAGTCCGAGTCAAGTCCAAGTCATTACAAAAAAATCAGAGTCGAGTCCGAGTCAAGTCCACTACTCATCCGAGTCAAGTCCGAGTCGAGTCACTATTGATCAAGTCGAGTCCAAGTTCCGCACTAAAGTAAGCATAGCCTACATGTTTTTAAACAAAAAAAAATCCACACTCCACCACATTGCACTAATAATTTTAATTTTAAAATCATACACCAAATAATATTCTAATGACATATTAAAATTATAGCCTAATGATATAAAAAAAAGTCAAGTCTTCTTCTCAATTTCCGAGTCAGAATGATCTGAATGTAGGAGTTCGAGTCCAAGTTCGAGTCATCAGTGCTCAAGTCCAAGTCAAGTCACGAGTCTCTAAATTTAGCTAATGACTCGGACTCGAGTCCGAATCTCGGACTCGAGTCCTACAACACTGCCCCACAGTATGATGCAGCCATCACTGGGATGATGTGTTGTGCAGTTTTAGATTCCCACCACACAGAGAAATGTGAATCCAGCCAAAGAGTTCAAGTTTGGTCTCACTGGACCAGTGCACATTCACCCACATGTTTGGTGTGTCCTCTAAATGGCTTGGGATAAACGACAAATTGGACTTTTCCATGGCCTTCTTGCCACTCTTCCATAAATACCGGTGATTTTTGTGAAATCCGTTCTGACAGGTTGTCCTTTCGAGAGATTCTCCTACCTGTGCTGTGGATCTCAACAGCTCCTGCGGATTTACCACAAATGTATTTGCTGCTTCTCTGATTATTGCTCTCATTGCTGAAGCAGTCAGTTTAGGTGGTTGGCAATGTCTTGGTAGGTTTGCAGTTGGGTCTCACTCCTCTCTTTTTGAGATGAAGGAAAGTGAAAAAAACTGTTGTTCCAAGCTTGGGGTGTTGTTTTGTAACCTAACATCTCTTTAAAAATCTCCAAAACTTTCTCCCTGACTGGTCTCCCTGCGGTAATGCTAAGTCTTAATGATGCGATTTGGTCTATAATGTTCTTGAACAAATCTCTGATGGCAGAAGCAGAACAGAAGCATTTAAACTGAGATTTAATTACACACAGAAGGTTGCTGTTTACTTATTAGGGGACTTCTAAAAGTAGTTGACTGCATTGGATTTTAATTAGTGGTGTCAAAGTAAAGGAGGCTGAGAGAGCAAGAGAGAGAGAGAGAGAGAGAGAGAGAGAGAGAGAGAGAGAGAGAGAGAGAGAGAGAGAGAGAGAGAGAGAGATGTATTTTATGTTGTGTCACATAATATTCCAATAAAGTTCACTGCAGTTTGTTATTATAACGTGAAACTGGATCTGAATACACCCAATCTACAAATTAGTCCGGTGATATCCATTTTTTATTGCATGAAAAGGGAAATACTATTGGTATTGATTTATTTTCTTGGGAATTCACTTGCTGGTGAGACAGTATAAGGGAATCAAACTCCCTGTCTTTTCTGTTTACTGCTTGACAAAAAGGCCGTGTCAGACCAGAGGTATATGCTATTGATTTCACTGTTAGGTCCTATTACACATGCCCTGTTTATCCCAGCTGATATGTTTGTTTGCTTGGCTATATCTAGGTGCCATAACCATAGATCACATAAAAAGGCATCAGATCTGTGAGCATAAAAAGGGCTGCTTAGTAATAATAATAAAAAAAAAAAAACAACCTAAAAACATAATTGAAGAAAATTGACCTCTTCTGCTTTTTCACCGTGTTCCAAACTATAATTATAGACTGGATAATTTGCTCATTAGTGCTTGAGAAGTGATGCAGCGTCTTAGGTTGTAGTCAGAAAGCGTTTTTTTTTAGCAATGTGCATGGCCAGAAGTCTATGCAGTCTGTTAGGGTTAGGTATAAACCGGTAAAGGTTAGGGTAAGACCATAAAAAGATGAATGAATGAAAGTCTTGGGAAGTCAAAACACAGTCCTCACTTTGTATATTAAACAAGGATGTGTGTGTGTGTGTGTGTGTGTGTGTGTGTGTGTGTGTGTGTGTGTGTGTGTGTGTGTGTGTGTGTGTGTGTGTGTGTGTGTGTGTGTGTGTGTGTGTGTGTGTGTGTGTACTACTATCTTGTCAAAGACAATCTGCTCTGTTCTTTCCTATTTAATGCTCAAGCAGAGCTAAGATGAAATAGAAAATGAATGTAGGAAACATGAAAACGGTAAACAAGGGTGAAAAAACAAGGAGATGAAGATGGATTGCAGTTTTTAGACAGAACAGAGAAAGTGAGAAAGGGTCGCTGCGGACGGATGAAAGAGTGCCATCATATAATCGGAAGAGATTACGGCTATCTGAAGGAAGTGAGTCTAATTTTCATGTTCCTGAGCCGATAGTGTGTTTAACTTACTCCTCAGCGGAGAGCAATACAGCAGTATATTAGCTCCTCATAAGCAACTCCTGTTTTCCACAGCATCTGACACACATCTCGATAATCCAGATGAGGTGTGTGGTTTCATTCAGGTGTCTCTTCTGATAAACACAGACATATGGTTTGTGATATGTGCTGATTTTAAGCTACAGTTCCTAGTCTTGAGCCTTTTAACATTTTGCCATGGTACAACCACAAACTTAAATCTGTTTTATTGAAATGTCATGAATTACTGCAGGTTTTTTTGGATTTCTCTGTCAGCTTTGGTCTCCTAGAAATAGAAATTTAGGATTCATTGTAAAAAGGTTATCCAAAAAAGTAGAAACACTACACGATCCTGTTTTTAATTGGTTAGAAACTCTGAAATTTAACCCCTGACCCTTTATCCTTTATCCATTGTCTATGGACAATGAACTCATACATGCATAAGGAGAACATGCAAAACCCAAGCAGAAAGACCATAGGCCAGGATTCAAACCCAAGACCTTTTTTTGCTTCAGAGAGACAAGTGCTACCAAGTGCCTCATCATGAAATCCTCTAAAAGTTTCTTCCACTTCAAATTATGCGCTACATTGTGTTGGTCTATTCCATACAGTATATCCCCAATTAAATACATTGAGGTGTCAACATTTAAACATTGACATTTAAATGCTATGAATCATTTTACACTGCGCTGTGACAGTCAAATATATTTGCTAAAAACACAACAAAAAGCCATAGCCAGTAGATCAGGTGATCACAGCAGTATAAATTGGAGGATGACCTGAATTTAAACTCTCAACAAAGTGCTGTGGTGAAGTCAGTCTGAAGCAGAAAATACCATTACACCGTGCCAAAATTGGCACACTTTGCACCTTTGATGTGCTTGAGACAGAGAGGGCGGGGGGACGAACCAGCAACCCGCCAATTGGAAGACAAACTCCCTAACCTGTGTGCCACATCACCCTGTGTTGAAAAAACATTAAACAAAATAAGACATGGGAAAATGGAAACTAAAAGCAAATAACGATTTAAAATCAGTTGGACTGCAAATTTAAACTAATGATGTTTTAGTAAACAGTTTAACTAGAACAGTTGAAGGCAATCCTAAACAAATGTGTTTTTAATCTTGATTTAAAGGAACTCAGGCTTTCCGCACTTTTACAGTTTTCTGGAAGTTTGTTCCAGATAAGTGGAGCATAGGAACTAAATGCTGCTTCTCCGTGTTTGGTTCTGGTTCTAGGTATGCAGAGAAGGCTGGAACCAGAAGACCTTAGTGGTCTGGAGGGTTGATACACTGATAACAAGTCTGTGATGTATTTAGGTGCTAAGCCATTCAGTGATTTATAGACTAACAGAAGTATTTTAAAGTCTATTCTCTGAGATAAAGGGAGCCAGTGTAAGGACTTTAGAACTGGGGTGATGTTCTCTACTTTCTTAGTCTTAGTGAGGACGCGGGCAGCAGCGTTCTGGATCAGCTGCAGCTGTCTGATCCACTTTTTAGGCAGACCTGTGAAAACACTGTTGCAGTAATCAATTCTACTAAATATAAACGCATGGATTAGTTTATATTTACAGAAGTATTTTAAAGTCTATTCTCTGAGATACAGGGAGCCAGTGTAAGGACTTTAGAACTGGGGTGATGAGTATGTAAGTAACCGGATCCAAGGTTGCTTGGATCCGGTTACTTACATACTCATCAGTTTTTATCTTCAGCTACCACTTTATACATTTCGTATTGATTAATACTGTATATACTTCAGTGATGGTATCAAGGTGTTGCTGTATTGTATCTGTAATTCTATTGGTTGTGCTGTTCTTTTTACATCTCTCTTTGCAGGTAATGAAGCAGACTGATAAAGTTTTGTCAATCTCTCTCTACTGTCTCCTCTTTCTTTCACATTTTCTCCCTTTCTTTTTTTTCTTCTCATTTCTCTCTCCTCTTAACATAAACATGAATTATTCCCTACATAATAAAGCTATTTACATATATAAATCAAGCAGAGCACTATGGCGAAAGCAATAATGCTCCAGTTGTGAGAATAACATCTGTTGGGCTCTTTCTGGCATTAAGACAACAATTCTTATTGCCACATTGCCAGACAGGACACGAAAACAAGCAAACAAACAAAAACAAACAACTGGATGAAAGAAAAGTATTAATATTGACCTGTATTTATGGTTTGTAAAGTGTGTGACTTATTTCAAATCAGTCAGGCTTAGCTTTCCCCTGTTCTTTTCTTGTTTATGTGATTAAATCAGGTGGATAAAAATAAAAAATAATAAAAAGAACTGGGGTGATGTGCTTTACTTTCTTAGTCTTAGTGAGGACGCGGGCAGCAGTGTTCTGGATCAGCTGCAGCTGTCTGATCCACTTTTTAGGCAAACCTTTGAAAACACCGTTCTTGTAATCAATTTGACTAAAAATTAATGCATGGATTAGTTTTTCCAGATCCTGCTGAGACATTAGTCCTTTATCCTGGAAATGTTCCTCAGGTGATAGAAAGCTGACTTTATAATTGTCTTCAGGTCTGAGTCCATCACTACACCCAGGTTTTGGGCCTGATTGGTGGTTTCTAGCTGAAATAGCTGAAGCTAACTTCTGATCTCTCCTCTATTGGCCCAAAAATTATTGCTTCAGTTTTGTTTTTATTCAATTGAAGAAAATGTTGGTACATCCATGCATTGATTTCTCATTTACTCAATTACTCACAATGTGGGAACCCTACATGTGATTTTTGTCATCTCTGATGTAAAGTTACCTACTTATACAAAAAGGTCCCTGTCCTTTAAGTAGGATTTAAACCAGTGGAGAGCTGTACCAGAGAGGCCGACCCAGTTCTCCAGGCGCTCTATCAGAATGGAGTGATCGACAGTATCGAATGCTGCACTGAGGTCCAATAGAACCAGCACGGTGGTTCTTCCACAGTCTGTATTTATATGGATGTCATTAAACACCTTGATAAGGGCGGTCTCTGTACTGTGGTGAGCACGGAAGCCAGACTGGAAAACATCAAAGAGGCTGGTCGTAGTTAAGAAGGTGTATAGTTGTTGAAATCTTATTTATCAGTAAGATTAAAATCTTATTTTAATCTTACTGATAAAGGGGAGGTTTGAGATGGGCCTGTAGCTCTGGAGGAGTAGTTTGTCTAAATTGTTCTTTTTCAGCAGTGGTTTGATATTTGCTGTTTTTAGAGACTGGGGGAAAACACCTGACATAAGGGACGTGTTTATTAACTGAGTCAAATCAGACGCTATGACAGGTAAAACTTTCTTAAAGAAAGCTGTGGGTAGAACATCAAGGCAGCATGAAGAGGAACTTAGCTGCTGAATGATCTGCTCTAAGCTTTTGTAGTTTATTTGGCTGAATTGGGAAATTTTGTCAAGATAAGTTCTAGTTGGAGACAACTTTGGTTCTGAACTTGGTATGGATGTAAAGGTTGGTCCTCTAATCTTTTGGATTCAAGAGACAATGTTGCTTTATTGCATATATCTCTTAAACAGGTAATATTAAAGGTCATTTGAAAGGTAGTCATTTTCCTAGGGGGTTATTTAACACAATCAGCTTTGTTATATATCCATCAACCTATGGTCTGCTTTATGCATCAGTCTCCATGTGTAATAACGTTCTTTTCTTTATAACAAACCTAAAAGCACCTGTAAGACGCATCACTGGCTCAGATGCCGTGGATCACTCTCCTGGTGTTTAAACTGTACCAGTATCTGTTGTGCAACATATGAAACTCCCTAACTGTCCTCTTGACTGTATTCCATCATTATTGATGAAAGAGGTTTTTTTTATTACTAAAGGCAATGCTTTCCTGACTTTTATTCACTTTTGTCTGAATTGGTTTTAAACATGCTGTTGTAAGGCACCTTCTTAAAAAAAACTCACCTTGATCCCTTGGTTTTATTTAATTTTAGATCAATTTCATTTTTGTCTATTCTTACCAATGTTTGATAAAAAAAAATTAATAATTCAATTTCAAAACATTTTTAAAGAGCAATGGCATCTTTAAAAGATTCAGTCTGGCTTTAGATCATTGCAATCACAGAGACTGTTTTATTAAAAATACATGATGACATACTATGGCTATGTCTGTTGCTCAAAAGTCCCCTTTGGTGTTTGTTTTGTTGAACTTGACAGCAGCCTTTGACACAGAGGGTCATTCTATTCTCTTGTCCTGGTTGAACCAATATGTCGATATCCGTGGCACATCACATTGAAGTGGTTCACTGTTATGAACTGCAGATCAGACAACCCGATATTTCAAACTAGACACAGCACAGGGCTGTGCTTTAAAGGTTTATTTTTAAAATAAAAGAATAAAAAAAAACAGATACAGGGAGGAAAATATCCAGATGGGAGATGGTTTTTCACAGCAGGAGATAACAGGCAGGAGAAGGTAGACAAGAACAAAGGGCTGGCCAGGAATGGTGGTCAGAAGAGCCCAAGGTCATGTCCAGAATCAGAGAGCCAATGAGGTGTCCAGCAGGGGCAAGGAACAGCTAGGTTTTTATTGAGATTAAATGAGATTAAGTGACACATGGGTGGAGTTTATTTAATGATTAGAACACATCTAAAGGCAAGGGGTTGTGCTCGGCTTTCTTTAAGGGTATCAAAGTAATGTGGGCTGCATACAAATGCATGCCATGCTTTACTCATTTTTATGAAAGCAGCAGAATACTAATAATACTAAAAGTGTTTTTTTGTATTGCAATAATTAATGTGTAGTGTTGTGCCAGTTCAGACGTGACAGAAAACTGCATCAATTCGGGACGTAACGGACTGCGTTACCCATGATGCAATGTGGTCAAAATGGCCACCAACTCATGTGGTCAAAATGGCCACCAACTCCCATCATGCAATGTGGTCAAAATGGCCACCAACTCCCATCACGCAACACGGCAAAATGGCCGCCGATCAAGATAAGGTTGCTATGGTGATGGCTATAAAAGCCGATCACACACGACAATCTTTCTTCTTCCCTGGCTTTAGCCAACCCGAGAAGACACACACAGCTGATTCCGTTGGGGTGATCCCACGCCACGTGTTCGATTGCTCGCTGGACCGAGATTTTCCGACGCAACGGTTATTCCCTGCTTTTTATAACAGGAGGTCGACTTAAATAAGTACTTTTAAATTCCCTCTGATCAAAAGACTGAGAGACGCTGTATCTCCCAGTGATCGAAGAGGACCCCGCTTTGTCTGGCCAACAAAGCGACTGTTGAACCCGGAGGAAGAAACGAAGGAGCTTTTTCCCCGTGCCGCTGCAGCCTGCGGACATCTGCGCTCGTCAAGACGCGCCCAGAAAGCCGCATTACTCAGAGCGCTCCGGACCAGCCCCGAGGCACCTCAAAGTAACGGGGTCTCCCCTTTTATTTCTGTCTCACCAACAGGGTGTTTAGAAGTGCCTGGGCAGGCGTTATAACTTTGTAGGTGTTGGTTAATGCTTTTATTCCACGACGAAGTTGGAATTATTTTGCTGAACATTTTCTTTGTATGTGCATGCATTTTACAATTGATTTTGCTGTTGATTTGTGATCCATCAAGAACCCCGCCGTGGGTTACCGCTTTATTTCTTTTCATCTTTTTCCCTGCTTTCCCCCTTCTCTCTTTTCGCTTCTTCTTATCAATTTAATTTTTTTTGTCCGAGCTCAAGTCGCGGGCTTTGCTTTAAACTCCCAGTTAGCTGCGCCCCTCGAAGCGAGGCATTATCCCATCAGCGTAAGCGTGGTTACGTCATTAGGACCTCCCCTCATACGTCATCGTAGCAGCCATCTTGGGAGGGTGACGTGTATCTGAACTGTAGGTAGCTTAGCTGAACTAGCTTTTGTGTAAGACATCAAAGCGTCCAGTGAGATTCCCGAAGCTGTTCTGTCTGTCAATGCTGATACGTCAAATGCCGGTGTTTCGAGGGCGGTGTTAAACAACTTTGAGTTAAGTTAAGATCTGCTAACCGCTCATTTTAATCCATTGTTTATTTTTGTTTTGTTCTTTATTTCCACATATATATTTTGCATGTTTTAGTTTAGTAATGAGTAAGAATTCCAAAGTTGTTTGAATCAGAGAATTACTGTAACAGGGAATTGCTTTTGGCTCAATAAAACCAACGACTGCGGAATAGACATTGTTTTGTGTTCAGTCCAATTCACAGTTACATGGTTATTCAGAAATCAGAGCTAACCTCCTTTGGAGTTAACATCTGACATTAATACAGAGACAATATCATTGGATGGTGATAAGGAATAAGGATTTAAACTCTAATTGCAGTTACATTGGGGTTCTCACAGCCTGCTGGATAAACCTGGTCGGTTAACAGTCCGACCTGATAATTTATTCCAGCATAAATGAGTTCATAACAGCAAATTAACTAATGCATTAGTGGTATAAATACTTACAAGCTTATAGCTAACATCACCACCATTTGAACTATATTTGTTATAGCGGAAATTTGAGTTGAATGATTTATTATTTAAATTATAATACCAAATTATAATTAATAATAATAATAAGCATATTCAACCAGCTTATGGCATAACATAAATTGGCGTCCCTGGGTGGGCAGGAGTCTACTTATTGGCGTTCCTTTAGACTAAATCGAATAACCAGCAACTTATGAATTTAATGAACACAATCCATATTCCAGCATTTTGACTGCTCACCTTGCCAAAAGGGCTATTCAGTCATAATTGATTAAGGAGGTATCATTACTAAATATATACGTGTTTGTGGTGGTTTGAGGTTGTTAACCTGAGGTTTGAATATTGATTTCTGGACTGGAAGTCAGCTAGATTGAAATAGACAGCAGCCAGCGTCTGCTACTTGTCAATCAGAGTCTGTGTCGTGTCCTTCTTTGAAAAGAGAGACCTTGCCTCCATCTGGTGGACGTTGTTTGTAATTGCAGCATAATTGTTTTAAAGAGGGACACGATTCCCCATCGGCTGGACATTGTGTGTAATTACAGCTCAGTCTTCCCAAGTGAAGGGCACCCTGCCTCCATCTGGTGGCAAGGATAGGTAGTTGCAGTCACGGTCTTAAAGACAGCTTAGATTGCTCAGTGTCCCGGAGGGACCGTTTTGAAAGTCAGTTTCTTTAAACTTGCCTTATGGTTACGCCCTTTTGACACTTTTTAATTTTTCCCCAACTTATTATCATATCTTACATTTTTTTCCCCCTTCTTGAATTTTTTTCTACTTTTATTATTATTTTATTTTGAAATATTTTTTTTCTTTCCTCCCTTATCCCCTTCTGCTTATAAGTGGTCAAAATTGAGCTGTGATTTTGAAACTAAGGATGCAATTCAGCGGTTTTTAACTGTCATTCTTTGCCACCTCTGAAGCTCCAAAACACTTTGCTATTTTCCACACATGTGTAGAGCACCTGTTCTTAAATAACTTACATCACAAACAAAGCCACAGCTTTATCACTTAATTACTGGCCGACAGGTTAGTGGTCCATGTCACTCAAAGTTAATATTCTCAAAGTTAAACAAGCATATTAACCGTTCCTAAAACATAGGAGTTGTAAGTCGCAGGGTTGATTTTCCCTTGCGCAGCCTAATTAAACGCACGTATTTGAATCCACTTCCTGCGGTAAAGTGAGTCATAGTGCGTGTTTGCTGTTAACAGTTAAAGTGAAGCCACTTAACAGTTGTTGTTAGCAGTTGTTGTTTAGCGCTGAGCTAAATTAAAGTGTATGCGTTGTTGCTTAGTGCTAAGCTAAAATACAGCGTTGTTATTTGTTGTCTGTCGTTTAGCGCTGAGCTAAACTACAGTGTTGTTACTTGTTGTGTTGTTATCCATAGCTGACACAGAATGGATAGTGAAGATTCCTCAGTGTTTAGGTCTGAAGGAGCTGAAGGTCCAAACCATTCCATTGGAATGGAGGCCCAGGATGTCATTAGCTCACTGCTTAAAATGACACCGGACGAACAAACCCGTCTGAATCAGTTCAACATAAAGGACTGTGAGAGGAGAATTCAGGAATTGGTGGAGGAGGTCCAGAGCAAACCTAAACATAGATTGGTAGCAGATGTTTTGGGTGAATTAACTGCGTTATACCACCGAAGGTTAACGCTAGAGACCGATCTGCGTAACAGAGAGGTTGAGATGCGGATCGCAGCTGAGGAAAGAGTTAGGGAGCTAGAACAGAGAAGTGTTCAGGGCAGCTGTCATCTCACAGAGGAGCGAGAGGAGGATCGCATTAGCTTGCAGACAGAAGGATCTGAGTGTGAGAACTCCAAAGGAAAACATGGAGATCACACCTGGAGGACATTGGATGAACTGGGCCCCCAGACACCTTCTGAGCGAAGGGTAAGCGAAGGTCAGGACAGATATAG
This sequence comes from Fundulus heteroclitus, assembly GCF_011125445.2. NCBI lineage: Eukaryota > Metazoa > Chordata > Actinopteri > Cyprinodontiformes > Fundulidae > Fundulus > Fundulus heteroclitus. The sequence continues at coordinate 24,985,733 of NC_046375.1, forward strand.
CAGTGTGATACGGAAAGAAATGCCTAAACAACTTAGGGTGGCAATCAGGACTGATCCACATGATGTAAATCATGGGAAAACACCTGCTTCCCACCTGACCCCTGACACGGCCCGCTATGATCTTTTCCCCCCACCAGGGCGACGAGAGCACCGTTCCTGGGACACAGGTGAACCCCACTCCTCTGAACTGCATCCACAGACAAGAGTTCATGACAGGGAGGGTCCCCCGGCATCCCACGAACGGCCGCCTCCGCCAGGTAGGTGGTCAGAACTGGAGCCTCCCTCCTATCGTGGTTACCACAGGCAGGAGTCGTCAGGAGAGGACTCAGATGGACCAGCTCCAGTCCCTGAACAGGGACTGCGGATGCGTCAACTTGAATCCCTGGCCCGAGACATAGAGCGTTTTGATCCTAGCAATACAGAATCCACCATTGATGACTATCTCAGAGAGGTAGAGCGCTGTCTGCTAGACTTATATAGCCCCTCAGCTCGAGAAAAGTTGAGGCTTATCTGGAAAACCACGTCCAGAAGTGTCCATGTTTTCATAGAAAGCCTCCCTCCAGCTACACGTGACCGTTATTCAGCTCTTTGTCAGGCTTTAAGAGAAGAATATTCTGTGTTTACAGACCCAGCTTCTGCAACTCTTGGAGCTTTTGCAATTCAGCAAAAGAGAACTGAAGCACCAAAAGAGTACTACCGTCGCTTGCGGGCTGCTTACTTTCAGGGACGAAATGCTCCCGGCTTGGAGGAAGACCACACTTTCAAATCTTTGTTCCTCCATAATCTTCATGAAAGCGTGCGTTATGAGGTTACCATGCATTGTAGAACCAAGAAACTTACCATGCAGGAAATCAGGAAATACGCGCAGGTGGCATGGGAAACACGTGTCCGGCCCAACAAAGGAGCCGATAGTGATAAAAAGGTTCTGCAGATTCAAGCCGAACCAGAAAAGAGTTTAGGTCTGGAGGGACATGAGATGCCTCCCTTCAAACATGGTTTTGAGCCGCAGCAGAAGAAAGCTTCCCAGGATAGGAGAGGTCAGCATGGCAGCATGGAAGGTGAGAGGTTTCAAAAATGGCACAGGCCGGATCCAGCTCGATACGGTAAGCAAACTGACAGACCAGAAAGGTCGAAAAGCACACATGACAACAAAGGCTGGAACCTGCGCATGGAGGAGTCAGTGAGAAAGGAGATAGAGGAGACTTTTCGCAGTTTGCTAGCCGAAACAGTGCATCAGATCGCGCCGCAGCCGTCCCAACCATCATCCAATCCTGCCGACCCTCCTGGAAAACCAGGCTCAAAACCCCCGCCAGCATGACTAGGCGTGGACCAGGCTTCCCCTTTTAACAGAGTTTATCTGATTAAGTGGGGGAACCAACCGAAAAATCACAAACAACCTTCTAAGATCCCATCAGCAGGTGGTAAGAAAACCCCTTTTCTAAGGTTTCTAGGTGAGCTAAACCATCATGAAAATGCGCATCGCTTATACTGCTCGACAGTTATCGGAGGATGTGTAACTGCAAATGCTCTTTTAGACACGGGTTCCGAGATCAGTCTAATGTGCTCAGATTTGTTTGATGAGGTGACCAGAGCTATGGTGTCTCTTGGGAAACCGTTCCAGGTGGAGACCTGTAACGTGGGCATCACCAGCTATACTCAGGATCAGTCATGCATCACCAAACGGGCGTGGTTAGACATCACTTTCCATGACATGACCCTGGTGCACCCCATCTACATATGTACTTTGGACACAGAACCTTTTCTTGTGGGTCAGGACCTGTTGAAAAGGTTAGCCCCACTCATTGACTGCTATCATGGTCATCTTTGGGCCCAAGTGGGGACTCCAAAGCCCCTCACTTCTGGAAGTGGACTGTCCGTCCCTATCCACCAGGTGACCTGCTCAGAAGAGCCCAAAGAACTTTTAGCACCATTTCTGCCGTCAACAGAGCCGATTTCCAAATCCTCTGACACACCACCGTTTCTCAGCGATCAGAGAACTTCTCTCTGCAGCCACACATCTTTCCTCTGCTCACTTAAACACTCTGGAGTTGAACCCTATAACCCCAGAGTGGACGAAGGTGTCCACCTGGAAAGCACATTCATTCCAGACGTGCTGCTGGCTCTTTGGTCAGAGAAGTCTGCGATCAGCAGAGATCTGTACAACTCTCTGTGCCGTGAAAAGCCCCATCTGGCTGAAACAAAACACAGCCACTACTTGCTCTCAGCAGACTGGCCTCGCCGGCTTCTGAAAGCAACGGGGGTGTGCATACTTTATGCACAGATTGGCACAAGAAAGCTCTCTCATCCTTTCAGCATTGTGGAGAATTTACATCCTCCAGTATTTGTTGGTGCTGATCTTCTGGTACGGCTGGGTGCACAGCTGGACACTTGTAACCAGGTCCTGTGGGCCCAAGCTCATGTGACCCCAAGTTCCTTCCTGGGCACCCCTGAAGCCATGCGATCAGGGCAAACCATCCCACAGGCTTGCCAGGTGGCTAGTGAAACAAACATGCTAATACCACCACAGACTGCAGGTGTACCTATTAGATTAGCCATCCTGAAAGGACAACAAATGCAGAGCACGCAGGTTTTCTTTCAACCCCTTTCTTATTTCCAGGAATCCAACCTGGTCATCCGGGGCACACCCCTGCTTGAGCTGAACAATCGCTCAGCTTACCTGTTAGTGGAGAATCCAACCCACATGCCGATCCAAGTGGTGGCGAAGAAACCTCTTGGGGTGCTCATCGAAAGCTCTTTCCACAGCTTTGAGCTGAGCATTCCCGTCACTGGAGACCTGCCCTTATCCTTGACCGGCAGACAGGACTCTCCAGACACCGTGTTTACTTTTCCTTCCAACATGATCCAAATCAGGCGACATGAAGCTCGGCCTGCTGGATCTATTTGTGGGGCAACGCTTGAAGCTGAAGGAAATCTGTTGGTGTATGCGACAGCAACCGACCCAACAGAACCAGCACCAAATCAACCAGAGAACCGGGACTCAACCACTGAGCCCTGCCCTGGTTTCGAAACAGAAATTATGCAACAGCTGGGAAAAGCTGATGCACTGACCACTGTAACAGAGGAAACAGCACTTAAGGAGCTGTTTTATGAGTTTCAGCCCATTCAGCCCAAAGATTCAAACAAACTTGGGATCACACTGACACACGTCCATGACTCACCAGTAGGAGAACACAGAAGCTGCAAAGCTAATCTGAAAACTCTCCAACAGGTGACGTCCCGGCCCTTAACGGCCCAGGACACCCAGGAGTATGTACAAGGCTGCTTAACCTGCAGCCAGTTACAACCCACACGACCGCCAGACCGAGCCCTGCTTCAGCAAAGGGGGGTTATATTTCCATGGTCACATTTGCAGGCTGACTGGATCGGTCCAGTCCCCAAATCGTCAAGAGGTAACAGATATCTTTTGACAATAACAGACAGTTTCACAGAATGGGTCGAATGTTTGCCGGCACCGAATGACACCGCTGTCACCACAGCAGCCCTGCTGCTAAATCACGTTTTCAGCCGGTGGGGCCTTCCCCTGTCCATCGACTCGGACAGAGGAACGTCAAACATTATGACCGTGCTTTTCAACATGTTGGGCGTGGAAGTTAAATTCCACATCACCTACTGCCCACAGTCATCCGGACAGGTGGAGCGAATGAACTGCACCGTGGTCAGCATGTCAAAGGAACATGCCAGCAGCCATGACAGGGACCGGGATACAAAGCTTCCCCTGGTCCTAATGCTAGTCCGCTCTACCTCACCATGCTCCACAGGGGTGACACTTTTCCAGATGATGACAGGAAGACAAAGGACACTTCCCCTGAATCTCATCTACCAGCCCGAAGACGTCAGTGTGACAACCGTCTACACTGCACACCAGTGCGTCACTGACTTAAAAGACCGTCTCCGAACGACTTTCGCGTGGCCTCGAAAGAACCTAGAAGCCAGCGTGCAAAGTCCAGAGTACACATGGGTTCAAGCGAACCAAACTAAACCGTCCACCAAACTCTCCTCGCAGGGAAGGGAGCCTAACTCCACCCCCAGCGAAGAGAACAATGCATAGCATTACATAGGACAAGTGCATGTTCAAATAGGGCATTTTAAACATGCACTAATAAACAAATGACCGCCCATATACAATTTCACGTCTGTAATTCAGATCTCTCTGTTGCAGGATGGAGATCATCTGGATGGTTATTATCCTTGTCGGATCATCAGTGAGCCGATCGACTAACGTGGTGGAAATGGGACCCCCGACCGGTACTGCCCTCCAGGACACGCCCGGGCTCCTTATTACCCACTGTAGACTTCACACTCAAAGAGTTTTTGTGCGACTAGATCCATGGGATGTGTACAGAAAACACGTACAACTCTCCCCACAGCTCAGTGAAGGAAGACCGCGCGGAACTCAGGTCCATGACGCCGTAGAACACACCAAACAGGTTACCGTCCATATTCTCAGACAACTGCAGAAATTCATGGTAACTGAAGAAGACCTTGGTGGCAGTAAACGCCCAAAAAGATTTTTAGGAGGACTGATAGCTTCCGTAGCAGCGATCGGATCGCTTTTCTCAGTTGGTCTTTCAGCAGCGAATTCCGTCAGCCTGAAGACCGTCCAGAGACACGTACAAGAGCTAGATGAAGAAATGCCAGAAATCCAACAGAGACTCCTCCTACAACAGCTTGAGCTGTAGGTAGCTCATCTGAACTGTAGGTAGCTCAAAGTAACGGGGTCTCCCCTTTTATTTCTGTCTCACCAACAGGGTGTTTAGAAGTGCCTGGGCAGGCGTTATAACTTTGTAGGTGTTGGTTAATGCTTTTATTCCACGACGAAGTTGGAATTATTTTGCTGAACATTTTCTTTGTATGTGCATGCATTTTACAATTGATTTTACTGTTGATTTGTGATCCATCAAGAACCCCGCCGTGGGTTACCGCTTTATTTCTTTTCATCTTTTTCCCTGCTTTCCCCCTTCTCTCTTTTCGCTTCTTCTTATCAATTTAATTTTTTTGTCCGAGCTCAAGTCGCGGGCTTTGCTTTAAACTCCCAGTTAGCTGCGCCCCTCGAAGCGAGGCATTATCCCATCAGCGTAAGCGTGGTTACGTCATTAGGACCTCCCCTCATACGTCATCGTAGCAGCCATCTTGGGAGGGTGACGTGTATCTGAACTGTAGGTAGCTTAGCTGAACTAGCTTTTGTGTAAGACATCAAAGCGTCCAGTGAGATTCCCGAAGCTGTTCTGTCTGTCAATGCTGATACGTCAAATGCCGATGTTTCGAGGGCGGTGTTAAACAACTTTGAGTTAAGTTAAGATCTGCTAACCGCTCATTTTAATCCATTGTTTATTTTTGTTTTGTTCTTTATTTCCACATATATATTTTGCATGTTTTAGTTTAGTAATGAGTAAGAATTCCAAAGTTGTTTGAATCAGAGAATTACTGTAACAGGGAATTGCTTTTGGCTCAATAAAACCAACGACTGCGGAATAGACATTGTTTTGTGTTCAGTCCAATTCACAGTTACATGGTTATTCAGAAATCAGAGCTAACCTCCTTTGGAGTTAACATCTGACATTAATACAGAGACAATATCATTGGATGGTGATAAGGAATAGGGATTTAAACTCTAATTGCAGTTACATTGGGGTTCTCACAGCCTGCTGGATAAACCTGGTCGGTTAACAGTCCGACCTGATCATTTATTCCAGCATAAATGAGTTCATAACAGCAAATTAACTAATGCATTAGTGGTATAAATACTTACAAGCTTATAGCTAACATCACCACCATTTGAACTATATTTGTTATAGCGGAAATTTGAGTTGAATGATTTATTATTTAAATTATAATACCAAATTATAATTAATAATAATAATAAGCATATTCAACCAGCTTATGGCATAACAGTAGTCAATGTGGAGTTGAAGCCCTCCGCTTGATGCTGAGCACAGTTACAAGTCCAAAGCTGAACTGCACTGTATTTGATGATTCTTTCAGATTCTTTCCCATGAATATGTGCATTTTGATTGTTTGCAGGGGCAGCAGATGGAGGATGTCGCCCAGGGCACCTTCCGTGCGTGAACTACCACTGGGTATGAATTTCTTCACCGACTAATGATGGCTAGAGATGAAGCAGAGCCACATTTGTTACCCTTCCCATCAAGGGACGTGACTTATTTCTAAACTAGAAAAGCCAAAGTTTTTGATGTTTCAGCACCTACACCTACACCAGCAGCCAACAGCAAACCGTGTCCTGAAATAAACCAACATGCAGATTTGGAGCCACGCAAAGGTTGATTTCTGCATTAAATTCCAAGCTGCACAGCTTTAAAGCACCTTGTCTTCTGAGTGTGAAAATTTGTTGTCACGACCCATTACATCTACATTAGCAAGTTATTTCATTAGCCGGAGCACACCTGTCAAGTTTTATCCTACGGAGCCACGACACATTTACTTCGCCACTCAAGTTTCTGTGTAGGCAGGCGTCATGTCCCTCCACTTTGCTCAGACTAGAGTGACAAAGCTTTCCTCGCTGGCATTTCGGTTTGCCGTTCGGCGCCAAACAAGCTGTTTGCTTGCTTGATCACCCCCCGCCCCCCCATCTCATTTACTGTGTGTGCCCTTCTGCTCCTGTGCTGAAAATAAACCAATGCACAGCGAAGCACGCTCAGGATTTACATCAGAGCAGTGGTGTGAGAGAAAGACAGAGGAAGAGGAAAAGCCTCCAGACATGCTATTCAGCTGTTTCTGTTGAAAGGAAATGCATATATACATATATATATGCACAAAACTCTCCTGAATATAAAAAAGGAGAGTGAGTGGGCGTATTTGCACTTTTCTTTGTGTTCCTGGATGTGTGACGTAATGGAACGGGGTCAAAGATGGGTCATCGGCGAAGCGATGGAGGTCAGGCAAACTGCAACACTAATGGGTGGAGTCAGTGCACCCACGATTTTAGTGTTTCTCTTGTTTTCCTGCAGCCGGGCATGCATGTAATAATGGACGCGGGCACTTGCACACAGACGCACACGGAGGCTGCAGGGGAAAATAAATGCTCCACTCGCTGAAGGCTTTAAGCTGTTACTGGAGAATGCTGGCACGGTTTGTTACGTTATTACGTTGATCTATTAGTTCTATTAAAAAGAACACAGCATTTGACTTAATGTTGGAGGACTCTGAGAAATGGACAATTTCTAATGCTGCCCAAGGGGGACATTTCATTTAGTTTAACAATAATATACAAACTGGTGCTGTCACCTAAGGTAGTATTAATGGGCAATAATAACAACAATATTAATAAAAGGAAAGAGAACACATGATGGTATGATAATGAGTACTTCAGCAGATATTTTTTTCACAGCTTACTATCAAAAACTACAATAAATGCTTAATTTTTTTACTGTGTAAGGCAAACCTTCGTCAAAGATGTGTTCTATTTTTATGGGCTAAATTGATATAATTTAATAAACAATATATGGAAAACATAAGGAGAATTTTTATTTAAGATGGAAACTGTCTTTCTGTGTGTACATGTAATGTGCTGACAGAATGACGAGGAGATGTTCCACAAACACTCTGTCTATTAGAGAGCATGAATCGTTGTGAATCGCTACATACAGAAAATAAAAAAGAATTAATAAACACCCAAGAACCCGGTGGTTTACACCTAAAGTATATACAGTCACATTATATTTTTTTATTAAATCAATAAGTGGTTTGGTTGAAGTAACCGTAGAGATGGTTGAACTTCAGACGTGTATCAAGGTGGTGGTGGAGGTTTTCAACATGAAATATTTCCTAAAATAAAACGCTCTATTAACTGCAGTTAAAATGAGAACCTCAACAGACAGTCACTGTGAGCCGCGAGGGAGGGAAAGGGAGGCCGCATGTGGCTGGTAAACCACACTTTTAGCCCCTCCTCCCCAAGCCGATGCGTTCCCCCACATTTCAAATGCCTCCGACGTCACTGTCCTGTGTCTCTTTGACATGCCTACACCTGTGATCGTGCACAAACAAAGCGAGGAATCTGTTATTGTCTGCGCGGCAGACAGGACAAAGCTGCCCCCGTATGTGGTTTTAAAATGCTAAACAGTCCTGAACGAGGCAATGCCAGCTGGCATCGTTGTACGCGCCCAGAAGAAGGGCTGGATGGAGAATGTAGTGTGGGGAACACAGTGCACAGAAAAATGAGAAACGTGTTCATTATGGATGCCTTCCGCAGACACCTGACTGAAGGGAGGACAAGCCAGCTACAGGTTTCCAACACAAGAGTGGGCGTGTTGCAGGTGATCTTTAAAGATGGTCTGCAATGGAAAGACATGCAAAACCAGTTTCGTCTGCCACATTTAAATGAGTGAATTGTGTTAAATGTTCCTGCAGGCCACAAACAAACCCGGGATGGTATATTATGCAAAGTTACAACCACGTCAAATAAAGCGCTATGAATAAACTATAACATAAATTATGAATATGTTTGAAGGACAAGTGGTGAATAAATGCAATCTCGACCATTTTATCACAGCCTGCATAACTTTGTTTTACACACGTCTGTTTTTTGTGCCGACAATATCAACCAGTTGACTAGATTGGCACATCTTCAAAGTCATTTTATGGACCGTCTTTTTCGATGCAACAATATATTAAAAAAAGAAAGGATCAGAGAAGGTGAAAAATGCAAAAAGTACTTTATTTACCTCCCAGTATTCCTCATTGGTTCAAGGCCTGGAAGGTGGTTTGCTGACCACTTGGTTTCCCAGCGCACCGAGAGTGTTTTTTTAAAATCTTTTGTCCAGCTTTCTACCACTGTTGAAAACTGCAGTGTTTAAATTTCCCTTTTGTTTGGGTGTGTTGGTACATGGTTGTGTCCCCCCACTTGCCTGCTGATCTAGACCGACTCCACCTCCCTAGGCTCACCTCATACGTGACTGCTTGCAAAGTGGAAGAATGAATGTTTGTCTCTAAATATAAAATATAGCAAGAAGGAACAGGAGTGCAGCCAGAACCCAACATAGTGACATCCAGCGGTCCACTGACAGAAATGATGCTGAGCAAACCATTAGAAACAGACTTCATGAGGGCGGCCTGAGGGCCCAACATCCTCTAGTAGGCTCTGTACCCACTGCCCGGCACCGTGGAGCTCAACTGGCATTTGCTAGAGGACACCAGAATTGGTAAATTTGGCATTGGCGTCCTGTTCTTTTCACAGATGAGAGCGGGTTTACTCTGACCTCAGTTGACAGATGTGAAACAGTGTAGAGAAGCTGCAGTGAATCTTATGCTGCACATTGTTCACCATGATCGGTTTGGTGCTGAATCGGTGTCGGTCTTGGGAGGCATATCCACAGGAGAGACACGCAGACCTATAGAGGATATACAATGGCACCCAGACTCCCATTAGGTATCAGGATTAAATCCTTAGACCCATGGTCGGACCCTTTGTTGCGGCAACATTTCAGCAAATTGGACTAGCCTGCTGCATCAGTATTTCAATTTCACTTTCTCTCTGACTTGGGATTAAGCCCTCTGTGGATTGATCATTTTGCTTTTGATGGAATGAAGTGACATCCCTTCGTTCCTAACACAATAACCCATTGCATGTCAGTGTGGATCTCCACCAGCATTTTTTCTTCCTAGTAGAAAGCTGATGTGTTTTTAAAGTCTTCCTTTAACTGTTTTAAGCAGTATAGAAGCCACATCCCTCTGTAGCCTATTGACTAACATAATCTAGAAGACACAACAGGTCTATGGTTTAGCCCATTTAAAATAATATCAATTGATTAGATCTAATAAATCCATGTACTCTTTTTATCATTAATAGTCTACTGCAGGAAATCTGGCTCCGCTCTTAACAGAGCTTACCTCGGGCTGGCATTTTTATAGCTGATTTAAGATTATTAAACGGATGAGTCATATTCATATTGGTGGTTTGGGGTTTGTTTTTCTGACCTCTGGTTGTATTATTCAACAAGAAATACTGGCAGTGTCTTAACAAAGAAATCCATAGTCTGATGACTCATTTTTGTTGGGCTGGAGATGTAGGTTTGTCCGTTTGACTTTCGTGCGGAGGCATTTTTTACCAAAAGGAGTATTAGCTCTCACAGTTTTTAAACTAGAATTAGTTTGCCTGATTGGCTTTTAATGATAAACAACTTTTGAGGTCAAGAAGCCAGCAAACATTGTACAAGTTCCACTAACAGGCCCATTAGAAAAGCATTGATTTGTTTGTACACAAAACAAGTCATAGGAAATAATGAATAGCTCAGAAGGAAGTCAGTACTATGAGTACAGACTAAAGTTGTCAGCAGCTTAGTCTAAAATGCATTACGACGCTGAGTCTTCATCTGCCTACAAGCATGTGGAAAGAGGCAGGAGCAGCTGTGCAGCTGTGAGCTGCCTGCCCTCACCTCTGCCGGTTTTCAGCTTGTTTCTGCAGAGGTTTTCCTGTCTGCACCAGGTTCTTATTAATAAACCTTTTAATGTGTCTGGCTGGAAATGAGGTTCTATTCCTGACAGTGGCACAATACACTGTTATAGCGTTAAATATTCTGCTAGTCTGCAGGGGCAACTGGGTTGCCCCTACTGGGTTGAGTAGTCGTCTGGCAATCGGAAGGTTGTGGGTTCGAATCCAGCTTCCCCTTGCCACATGCCAATTTGCCCCTGGACAAGGCACTTAACCCCAAGCTGCCTATCAGTGTATGAATATGTTAGTGAGAGCGATTGGGTGAATGTGGCTCTAGTGTACAGCGCTTTGGGTGGTCAGAATGACTGGAAAAGTGCTATATAAGTTCAGTCTATTTACCATTACCAAATATGGAAAACTTCAGTGACAAATATGACAAAGGAGCTAATCTCAGAGAAAAATCTGCAAAACTGACTACTCTGAAGAGCAAGACCTCAGAGCCACAGAGTACCTTCTAAGAAGAACTGGGGAGTTACCCAGTTACACAGAACTGTGAAGGTAACTTTTTTGCCACATGTTTTTTACGTCAGCCATCTGTCTTGTAAATGTATTAATAGTTGTATGTCTAAGAACCACATGTCGGACTCAGCTCCGTAGACAGATGGCACTTGTCGGTGTTGTCTATTTGGAAGCCAAATGAAAACTGTAGAAGAAGAAAAAGACGGAAGTGTCGATGCTCACTGCTAAATATGAGGCTTACTAGTTGGAAACGCGCTGCCTTGGCAATTCTACCAGTTGCTCCTCCATAGTTTGACTCCATGTCACAAGTACCACTGCCGTGTTTCTCTCCGCTCCTATGTTTCCGTCTGAGAAGAAGATGAAGAACACATCTTTGCACATGTGAAGTGCGCGATGTTGGGGGAAACCGGCTTGTAGACTCTCGCCGCTCTGCTTCAACAGCAGGATGGGCTCACGATCACTCACGAGGGCCGACTGGATTTCAAACATGTTTGATTTTCATCCGACCGTCCCATTCATGATCGGGATGTGGTCATGAGAGACGAATCGCCCCTCGTTACCCCCTGTATACTACGATGCAGCTGAAACTCGGCCCGATCCAAAAAATTCTCGCACGACTGAAGAATCGGCCCAAAAAGAGCAAAGAATTGTAAAGTGTATGGCCAGCTTGTCAGGCCCTTTCAGGTTGTCTAGATCTCCTCTGGTGGGCGTGACCGACATGCTGGCCGTTCTCTACCTACTGATCAACCAATGTGGTTGAACTCTTCCAAATTCCCAACTTGACTATACAAGAAAATACAGTCAGCTCTATCTCATTTATCAGATAAACTTAAAGTATTTTAAATGATATAGCTTTGATTTAAAGCAAAGTGAAACATAAATATAGCATGTCCAAATTGTAAGAGTATTTTCTGCAACTGCCACTTGTGTATCCTTCAAACTGTTGCCCATGCAAGTTGGATTTAATTAGTCTGATGAATCGTGTAGTCTATGATCCCTCAGTCGGCACGGCTGTAAAGATGCCTGATCTAGGGTGTCTCACAGAATCATCATTACAACGCTGAAGAGGAAGATTACTGGGACCAGGATCAGATTAGTCTCATCAACAGGATGTGTTGCAGCTAAGGACCGAGCATGAACTGAGGACAGAGACACATGAGAGATTCAGTTGCACAGAAACCAACACACATTAACCAGAAAACTGCACAAGCCCTTCAAACCTGAGATGGGAATGAGTCAAAATAGTAAACCAAAAGGTGTCAAAGAAACCCAGAAACAGCAATACCACAAAACAGGAACTAAGTGAAACTAAACTAACTAAACCAACTCGATCAGAGTCTGAACCAGTAAGTTAAGAACCAAATATACACCAAACGACAACATGGTTACAAAATGCATAACCAAACTTCTATGGATCATGATAAAAAGGTTTCTTGTCAGTAAAACGCATTAGTGGAAGTTAATCGGCCTCATATTCACAGGACACCAATGAGATTAGATATGTGTGTTGATGTTTTCTCAACTAAACAATGTTTCTGTTACTATGCTTGCGTTAGAGCAGTTCGGGCTCCTGGCTGTTTAAGTCTGGAAAAATGTTTGGATTTTAAAACATTTAAGATTGTCATTTGTGCAGCTTTGTGGTTTTTCACATACAGCACTAGTTTGAAAATTATGCTTATTGACTCACAATAAGCTGATCGGGAAGTTCAGCTGACCGGATGGGTTGAGAAAATGTTTCGATGGTCCTTCTTCAGACTAAATTGAATCAGTACACACTCTCGCACCTACCATACACATCCTACATAACCAGGTCCAGGCGCCAGCACCCCAAAGGGGTACCCAGCCCCCGGACCTAGGTGAAATCTAAAATCAAGATGGGGTGCACCACCACAACCCAACCTTCCTAGTCCATGCTTCGGTCCTGACCCCCCCCATCCTGGCCTCGGCCCAGATAACCCACGGGCCCACTTACCGGGAGATGGGGAACAACGTGAACCGAGCGGGCCAATCAACCAGAGCCCCCCTCTCCCCCCAATCAGGAGTCTCGAAAGATCGCATCTCCACAATAAATGGGCACGACAGGTAAAAACAAAGGAAGGGGAGTGGCGTTGTACATCAACAACTGGTGTTTCAGTTACCTTATCAATAAACACAGCTCTCTCCTGATCTGGAAAACTTAGCTGCAAAATGCAAACCCATCAAACTGGTGAGAGGATTCAGTTCAGTCATAATTATAGCCACTTACATGACACCATAAGCTAATGCTAAGTTAGCACTGTAAAAGCTGTATTGCCTGATGAACCGACAGATGAATGCTTAAGGCTGAGTTATACTCGCCTGTTGGGTTGTCACAGAGTTCTGTGAGCCAATAGAAGTGCTGTAGATGTTTATACATGACAAGCACAAGGTGCAGCAGTATTAACCAACAACACAGTACTCGGCAACTGGTAGAAATGCAGTAAACAAGAAGAAACAGTTGACGTTACACACTTAAAATGGCTGTGCGCGGTATCGTAAACAAGCATTAAGAATAGTTGGTGTGTTTATAGCAACTATACAGAAATAAATGAAGGGTTAGAAATGCAGAAGACGATAGTATGATCACCCGTTGTATACAGAGAGACGTATAGATAGGCAACACAGCCTGTCTGTAAAACCCATAGGGACTTTTTTTTAACTAAAAGAAAAAAACCTTTTCTCTACAAAATAAAAGCTGATGGCTTTACATACTGTGGGCTGTTGTTTAAGACTTGATCTATGCTGCAAATGATATAAACAGAAATCAAAATCCTTGTTTTTACCCACAAACTTGGCCAGTAAACTTAACCCTTGAAAGTATGCCAATAATATGTGTTATCGGTCACAGAATAAAGAACAACTACATAGCATTTAACAAAGTTGTGCCGCTGGAAACTTCTGGGCCATTTGATGTCAGTACAGGCGAACTTGCTCAGCGAGGGCTCCTTTGGGTTCTCCAATGTTAAACTTGTGAGCACGTTCCACACCAAATTACAAAAACTCGGATGTGCACAGCCTCGTACCGGAAACTATTTTACCCTGGGTCATGCCTACTGCAACATTCCTATGGCATGCAAGGCAATAGATGCCCTACACCTGGGAATGGGAACTCAAATCTCTAGAATTGATCCGGGCTTGTTAATCACAAGTGTGCATGGTTAAACCAACCACCAATACTGTAGCAGTTTGGACTAATGAAGCTGTCTCTACCCTACAGGACTGATTTGAACACACCAATTGGAAGGTGTTTGAGAAGGGGTCTGAGCTGGATAGCTTAGTTCACTCCCTGCCCAGAGCCAGCTGCAGGATGCCTACAGTAGGGCCCGGAGACACCTGAAAAAGGCCATACAACTGGCAAAACACAGATAAACAGTGGCTCAAAGAGCACTCTGACACTAGCAATGCCCAAAACATGTGGAGATAATAGGCACAGTGACCAGCAGTTTGACCATTATCTCAGCTGTTGTCAGAGATTATGGAATATCTGTGATGATACGTGGCAGAAATAAGAAAAGCAAAAGGATAACAAACAGGAATAAATAATCGTACTTAAAAGTCATAAACTGTCAGATGCAACCTGCCACAGAAACAATATTAACCACTAAGTCACATAAACTGGGTTTATTAAACATTAGGTCTTTGTCAGGGAAATCCCTGTTAATTCATGACTTCATTATTGACAATAATCTTAATGTTATGTTTTTAACAGAAACATGGTTACATGAATTTATTGAAGCAGTTATTCTGATGGAGTCAACTCCTCCAAACTACAATTTTCTTTGTGAGAGCAGACAGCAAAGGAAAGGTGGAGGAGTGGCAACATTGTTTAATGATTCACTAAAGTGTAAAAATGTGTTTTTGGGAAAAGTGGACTCTTTTAAACATTTGGCTCTCCAGGTAAAGAGCCCGGTATGAACTATGTTTCTGAATGTTTACAGGCTATGACATCTATAAAGAGAGACTTTACAGATAACTTACAATTGAAAAATGCAAGAGAATCTTTCTTCTCTGAGATCATAAACAAAAACATTAATAATGCTCGTGTCTTATTTGCCACAGTCGACATGTTAACAAACCCTCCTGTATCCGTGGCTTCCGAACTCCACTCCACCAGGGCCTGCAATGAATTTGCAAACTTCTTTACTGAGAAAATCCTAAAAATTAGAGGATCAGTTTGTACTACCATATCAACTCCAGAACCAAAGCTGTATCCAACTAGAACTTATCTTGACAAAATGTCCCAATTCAGCCAAATAAACCACAAACGTTTAGAGGAGATCATTCAGCAGCTAAGTTCCTCCTCCTGCTACCTTGATGTTCTACCCACAGCTTTCTTTAAGAACATTTTGCCTGTCATAGCGTCTGATTTGACCCAGATAATAAACACCTCCCTTATGTCAGGTGTTTTCCCCCAGTCCCTAAAAACAGCAATTATCAAACCACTGCTGAAAAAGAACAATTAAGACAAACTTCTACTCCAGAACTACAGGCCAATCTCAAACCTCCCCTTTATCAGTAAGATTATTGAAAAAGTTGTATTTCAACAATTAAACACCTTCTTAACAACGACCAGCCGCTTTGACGTTTTCCAGTCAGGTTTCCGTGCTCACCACAGTACAGAGACCGCCCTTATCAAGGTGTTTAATGACATCCATATAAATACAGACTGTGGAAGAACCACCGTGCTGGTTCTATTGACCTCAGTGCAGCATTTGATACTGTCGATCACTCCATTCTGTTAGAACGCCTGGAGAACTGGGTCGGCCTCTCTGGTACAGCTCTCCACTGGTTTAAATCCTACTTAAAGGAAAGGGACTTTTTTGTATCAGTAGGTAACTTTACATCAGAGATGACAAAAATCACATGTGGGGTTCCCCAAGGGTCCATCCTGGGTCCCCTCCTTTTCAATATCTACATGCTCCCTCTAGCCCAGATAATAAAAAATAACAACATCAGCTATCATAACTATGCAGACGACACACAGCTCTACATCACCATGTCACCAGGTGACTATGAACCAGTTCAGGCACTGAGTAAATGCCTAGAAGAAATCAATACGTGGATGTGCCAAAATTTTCTTCAGTTGAATAAAAACAAAACAGAAGTAATAATATTTGGACCAACAGAGGAGAGATCAAAAGTTAGCACACAGCTTCAGTTGCTTCAGCTAGTAACCACTGATCAGGCCCAAAATCTGGGAGTAGTGATGGACTCAGACCTGAACCTCTAAAAGCATCTAAAGACAATTACAAGGTCGGCCTTTTATCACCTGAAGAACATTCCCAGGATTAAAGGACTAATGTCTCAGCAGGATCTGGAAAAACTAATCCATGCGTTTATTTTTAGTAGAATAGGTTACTGCAACGGTGTTTTCACAGGTCTGCCTAAAAAGTGGATCAGACAGCTGCAGCTGATCCAGAACGCTGCTGCCCGCGTCCTCACTAAGACCAAGAAAGTAGAGCACATCACCCCAGTTCTAAAGTCCTTACACTGGCTCCCTGTATCTCAGAGAATATACTTTAAAATACTTCTGTTAGTCTATAAATCCCTGAATGGTTTAGCACCTAAATACATCACAGACTTGTTATCAGTGTATCAACCCTCCAGACCACTCAGGAAACAGAATAGGATTAACCTCTCTTAGCAGAGATTATCTCAGAGATCCTGTGGAGATTTATTAATATTTATGGGAAAACACTTTTCATGCTGAAAACAAGCAAGATTATAAATTCACATGATGTATAATTGGCGGTGTCAGAAGCTAATCTGGCTGCGGGGCAGCTAGTAGCTAATGAGAAAGGTGCAGTTCTTTGATTGAAGTCAGCTCCAGGAAGGATAGAGAATGACAGAAAACACAGAGTGAGATTCTAAAGGTTTAATAATGTGAAACATTACGTTTGTTTCTGATACAGAGAGTAGCAAAGAAAATAATGGTAGTATAGTGAAACTAGATAAAGTTGCATAAATGTCTTACTGCCAAAACTCACTAAAGATTCATTGGTGGCAACAGTAAGTATCAAAATTCCGGTCAATATCAGTTTCAGATTTTAACTTTTTGTCTATTAAAAATCCATTTGTCTGAATGGTAAATTCTCCTTTTCAAATAACAAGAATGAAAATAATGCTGTAAGGCCAAGTGTCTTTCGGCTAAATCACAATCTTAAAATTTACTTGAATTTTCCAAGCTTATGAAAAAGTGTTAATTTCTTCATGCTCATCTTAAAACTGCAGAAGTCTAATAATATGTGAAAAAAAAAAAAAAAAAAAAAAAAAAAAAGCGCCTAAAAAAAGCAATGCACCTATATAATATTTGCTCTATTTTCTTATTTTCTTGATCCACTTGGGATTCAGAGTAATGTCTATTGCTGGCAGAAACTCTCCTCATGAAGTAAAAATCGAATACCAAAGGCGTATAAGCCATGTTGTGTTAACTCTATAAGAATCGGCTTTTAATTTCTAAACCAGTGTACAGACCATGGTGCATTAAAAGAAAGACATTTGTGTATGAAGTACACAAGGGTTTTAGCATGAGTCAAACTTACATAACTGTTTAGATATACAGAATAAAGTGCTGTGTTATAAGAAATGGGAAGTTTGTATGGATAACAGAGAGTAAATTGTTCCCAAATGCTATATATTTGACAGAAATTGGTTGTCAACAAGCAAAACAAAGAGCTGGAACACACTAGCACGATGTCCATCAGGGGCTCAGGGTAAACCAAAATACTCCTCCACAGTTATAACTGTGTTTTAGACAGGCATCAACCATATTGGACTTTGAGGTAATCTTTGGGGAGAAAATCCTGACCGTCTCACCTGCAATTTTTATTTTAAGAGACTTTTTACAAAGATTAATTAGACAATCCTTCAAGCAAACAGTGGATATAAAAATACATTTTTTTTCCTTTGAAAAAAATGCAAATAAAAAAGTCCAACTCCTGCTGTGTATTTTTTTATTTAAGATAAAATCTATTTTTCGAGGGAGACCTGGCCAAAAGGGCACTGTTTTGCAGCACCTAAACAAAATAAAAGTACATATAATTAAAACATCACAAAAGCCGTTTAAGTATGGCACCACATTTAGAGAGTATTCACCGTGATGCTGTTGTCTGAAAAACTGTGCTTTAAAACTCAGAGCTGTGCAGAGTATCAGCTTTGCTTCTCTGCTGCCTTCAGTTCCATCTGCAGTAACCCGAGCAGGGAGCAGCTGTATTAGAACCCCGAGAGATGCTTTATTTCGCAGTCTTGTCTGCTTAGTTCAGCAATCTTACACCTGGTCTACAGCTTTGGTGCCTCATCAGTGAGGAGAGAGAGACAAGAGATGAAAAGTTTGCTTTAAATAATATCTGCACACAGGCTGCCTCGTCTTACAGATTCTTAACGCACAGTTTGCGCTCCTTTCCTTCTTCTGGCAGTGTTGACTGTATAAAAATTATGTTTCACCTGTTTGTTCTTGCATTTCAGGTAGTGCAAAGTCAACATTTAAAAGAGTGAAATCTATCTTGGCTCCTTTTTAAAAACTATATTTAGCTCATTTTGATCCCTCCAGAAAGTGCTTTAATTGTGTTGCTTTGTTGTTTATCTTTACGTATTTCCCGCTGGTTTTGATTGGATTTTACAGAGGATATATGTAACATGACTGTTGTTGAGAGAATGGGTCATGAATCTCTTTTATGCTGCATATTTATTGGAATGTAATGTAATTTCCTTCACAAATGAGACCCCCTTGATGGCTTCTATGGGGTTACATTCAGTGAGGCAGACCAGAATAAAGAGAACTACAGCATTCTTGTAAAAAAATATTATTCTATTCCTGTTCTGTTGCCTTTGGAGCAAGGGTATAAAAAACACTGAAACAGTGAGCATAATGCATTTATTCAGCGTGCTGCTCTGGTAAGAAGATGACACAGGCTCTGGGCTTGCTGATCACGGTGCATTAAAAAGTGTACTTGAAGATGATATATTTGCTTTCTGCTTCATCCTGTTAGAGAAATGGCAAACTAAATAAGAAGCTGCCAAATGCATAAATACACGAAATGCCGTTGCAGCACCGGCGCCTCCCACATCAGAGCAAGCTGTCCTGTCTTTCCTGCCTTTTTGATGAAAAAAGATGCCAAGGAAACTGGATAAATAAGAGAGGTTTGTGTCGGCACATGTAGAGCAAAATAAGCGTGTTGTAACCGCATCAAAAAGGTTTTGGGTTTGTTTGCTGGCCTGGGGTCAGGATGTGTAACATTAAGGTTAATTGGTCTCTGTAAATTGCCCTTATAGGTATGTTTGTGTATGCATTTTTATTCCTCTTATGTGTCTGGCCCTGTCTCTGACCCAATGACTGCTGAAGCAAAAAAAAAAAAATACACTAAATATTAGATTCCGTAAGCATTCCTCTTACATTTTTTTTGAAACATGAGTGTGACATAATCAGATTCGTTCAGTTAGTTTCAGGCAGATTTGTTGTATTCCCAAACACATCAGGTCTAGTTTGTTCCCTATGCATGTGCCAGGAGAAATCCCACAGAGCAGCAAGCATTTAGCCTGCCTCTTCAGATCAAAATCCCTGTCACTTGTGTTTGACTCGGACATGCGTGTTACACGTCTGCTAAGCGACGAGGAGTCATACCGGCGTGAATTCTGCCGACTGCCTTCTGCATTTGCTTATTTTTTCCACTGTAACAGTAGAAAAGGGCTCAGGCTAGAAGACTAGCAAAATGCCACATACAGCACGGCAGGATCGGATGAATTGCTGGCAGAAGAAAGAGCACCTTCTGCCAGAAGCTGTGTGAACATGGACCACGGGGATTTCATGCTTTGAGCGTAAAACAGACGGCAGGAATGAGGTTAACCCATCCAACTGTCAGAAATGCTTCGCATGCAGTGTGAACACCTGCTGACTTAAAATTTGCTATGGGACCATCACAGCCCTACAATGGCATCTGTACATTCACAACACATGGGGTCTGGAAGTGTGTGTGTTCATATTTTGCTATATTTTCCTCAATCGGTGAGGTTACTGATGGGAAATAACACACTTCTTATCTGTATGTGCTTGGGCACTTTTGATCAATTCCTTGTTGTTACGATCTTTAGGTCTTTCTTATTAGTCCATGCTCAGCTTATTCCGTATCAGTCTATCTGCCTGGGTACCTTTCCTTCTCCGCTGCTCCACATATCCCCTAAATGACACACACGTGCTTCATGTCATTAACCACACCTCCCCACAGTAACTACGCTCACTGGTTTTCTTAGTTCTTTGCTGGTTTCCGTTGACTTCATGTTCTCCGTTGGGTCTGGCCTGTCCTTCATACCGACATTGTAAGTTCTGTTCACTAATTTATTTTTAAAAACTTGGCCACTCCGCTGTCCACATATTCTGCACAACCAAATTGCTTTCTGCCATGAAGTTTGCATCTAGGGTAATAATATCCTATATACCGCAAAGATTTGTTAAGAGACACAACACTAGCAATTAAAATGATGAAACAGGTTGTCTGGACACACTTATGAGCCATAAAATAGGACGATTGAGCTAGTATTTTGTTTAATTTGTATTATTGGTTATTAGGTGACATTGAATTTGTATTTTGCAGGTGTTTTTTGGCTTCATTGTCATTTTAAATTATCTTTTTTCAATCAGGGATGCTAAAATAAACAAACAGCACTGGGTCTCTTGAAGCTGCGGCAATGTTTACAGCAAACTCCTAAACTCTGATCTTTATGACTAATTAATGGTAATTGTTCTTCAATGTTGTTGTTTTTATAATAACTCTTGAGTGACACAGGTGTAAACATAGTTACTGGAAAACAGCTGTTAGCCAGGCAGTCATAGGAGCACAGCAGTGCTTTGTGTATATTCACACTACTTTTTAATGTTGCCATAAAACTAAATAGCTGAAGGTGTTTGGCATATTTCCATCAGTGCAAACAAGCAAAGAAATAAATGTTTATTGTGGAGGCTAACTATGAATCCCTTTCCTACAACTCACTCTCCTGGCAGTGAAGGTTTTGTCCTCTTGCAACGTCGTTTTCTAGATATGGTAAGCAGTGCTTATTAGTTTTCACAATCGGGCTAAAACGTCTTCTCAAAATAAGATGAATATTTGTACAAACTCATAAACATCTTAGGTACGGTGTTCCTTTTATTTGTTCCTGTTCATTTGTACTTATTTTGTGGTAAAAAGAAATAGATGGAAGAGGATCTTTAATATCCACCATTGTTACCTTGCATGTTGTTCTCAGTGACTATTGTAAAAATCTTGTTTTCTTCAACTTAACAAACTGTGTCTTAACAAATCGTTCATATACAATACGACAGAACATCCTTTAGTGAACATGTTAATATTGCTTAAAAGTATGAAATACAATTAAATATTTGTTTCTGTTGTTAATATAAGGTAGCCTGATTTCTGAGCATATCCATTAGGAAATCCTATTAGTTTTCAAATTTGGAACTGGAATACGGTTTGGTTGGTTTTTGAGTCATTTCCAGATCCAAGTTCTGACTCCAAAGTTAAATGCAGATAAGCAAACATCAGCAGTTGGTACTTTGACAATGAAATCAAAAAACCCACATGAACTCCACTGTACATTACAGGAACCTATAGAGTACGCCCCCGTGAGAAACTACTCAATACTCCTTAAAGATCTAATCTCTTCCTGTCTCTTTGTCCTCCTACTGTTTAAACTTTCTGCTCACCATTTGGGAAACTGCTCAGAAAAGAAGCGAACAGCCTACCATCCTCCATCTCTTTGTCATTTAACATTTTATCCGACACGCTCAGCAGTTCCCTCAGAATAGACATCAGATCCAACATGGCACCAATATTCCTCTATGGACGCCCAGGGGAGCGAAGCCCTGGAGGAGAGACACTTACTGAGCGAGCGGACTCCGCTGTCTAGCTAAGCGGCAGCTGAAACACAAACCTCGAGGCAGGCTCCAGCCAGCCCTTATCTCCAGCACCCCCGAGACGGAGCATTTCCATGCCGCAGCAGCAGAACTTCATTAAACTTTCATTGGGTCTTGGAGCGAGCTCAAGCGGAGCTTTAAGCTGCCTGTATTCAGCATGTGGCAGCTTTTCACTTTTCTCCGTCTTCTTCACTTTGACTCTTTCTTCCCCGGTCACACCCAGCAACTTTTAAGTAACATTAAAGGCCTCTGAAATTCTTTTATAAGCAATGTTTAGTAGAAAAGTTATTTATTTATAGCCACTTCTCTGTAGGGTTACATTTTCACACTGCAAACTGTTGGAGCAGGCTCACCGTGTCTGAGAGAGAAATGTCTACTTTCTAGACCATTGTTTTTGACATCTTTGAATAGAAAGATGCTGTTTTTTTTGCATGAACTTAAAGTGAGCACTGGTCATCATGTTTAATGATATTCAGGAATGAAAAAAAATGTTTACTCTGTGTTTTTTGGGATTAGTATTGTCCATGTAGGTGAACGGCCACGTTTTGATGGATTTTCAGGAGTGCCGCACTCTAACCATATTTATATGTTGGGTTAAATGTTGTCAACTGTGTTCTTGCATAAGCGGCACACTGGACAAGCCATTGCCGGTTAACTACATATGCCAAAAAAACTACAACAAAACCTCTTCCAGATGCAGCTGATGGATAGATTAGAACCTTTATTCTTCTAATATTTTTTTTTTATTCTTCACAGATGCTCTCTACCAAGCCTCTGATGCTTTCACAGCATGGTTGCATCTGTACTGAGATTTAATGGGTAAATTCAGTTCAATTCAATTCAATTGTATTTATAACCTGCCAGTTCATGAAACATGTCATCTCAAGGCACTTTTCAAAGTCAAATTCAATCAGATTATACAGATTGGTCAAATCTCCTATATAAGGGAACCAGTTGATTGTATCAAAGTCCCGACAAGCAGCATTCACTCCTGGAGAAGTGTAGAGCCACAGGGAGAGTCGTCTGCATTGTCTATATCTGCAGCAATCCCTCATACTGAGCAAGCATGAAGCGACAGTGGAGAGGAAAACTCCCCTTTAACATGAAGGAAAACCTCCAGCAGAACCAGACTCAGTGTGAACGGTCATCTGCCTCGACCGACTGGAGGTTACAGAAGACAGAGCAGAGACACAAATGTTATGGAAGTTGGTTGAAATATGAAATATGTTGAAAATTGGCGTTTTTTTCTTCATGCTTTACATTGTGTTTGTCGATCGCTGTATAAATCCGAATAAAGTGCATTAGTGGTTGTAACGTCACAAGATGTGAAAACGGTTTTCTGAATACTTTCACTCGGCACTGGTAGAAACCACTGGGAGAGGAGCTCAGCACAGGAACAAAGCATCGAGCAGCTCTTCCGTTCACAACATCAACAGGTAGCTTGCTTTCCCTGAAAGTGTGTCATACCAGGGCAGATGACACGAGCAGGATGGATGCAAAGAGACAAAGACTCCGAGGGTCTGCTAATGAGAGGGTGTGATGTCTGGTGGGTGGCTTGAGTTAAATGTTTGGCATGCAGCGGGCAGATAAGAGCAGTGACAGCCGGAAGACAGCGGTGTCATCTCCATCTCATGAGTGATGGCTGTGGGAGGCGAGCAGGAATGAATGGAGCGAGAACGCTGGAGAGGGGAGGTGGTGTGGCACATGGCCTGTTACCATGGCAATGAGCTCCTTTTTCGACTTGCTGAACATAAATTACTGCCGGATTTTCTTTGGATCTGACGGGAAAATTCCTCCCGCTTCACTTCCTCCACTCCGTCACGCCCTGCCTCGCCACCGCAGAGCGAAGTGGATTCATTCAGCCGCATAATGGCAGCGGCAATTCAAGATGCGCTGTTTTGCTTCGTGCTGACTGGGAGATAATGCTTAGTCATGGTGCTCATTTGTATTCACACCGCTGTAACGTATGCTCAGGAACACTAAGTAGGATCCCGGGCTGTTGGGAGGAACACGTTCGGCCGCTGTTAGAAACGCGCCGACATGATTTCAGTGGCGTAATGTGCCTTGATGCGCCTGACAAGTCGGTGGCTGGGGCTCAGGGCAGTGAAAAATTGGTGCTGATGCTGGGGAGATGAAAGACGGCTACAGCTGGTGGGAAACGGAGACGGGAGGAGAGAGAAAGTAGACAGAACAGCAGAGCATAAAATAAAGTCCCAGAAAAGTAGCCTTGAAATCCTTCCGCCCTGACAGCTCGTGTTTTTGGCTCTGGCTGTAAAGAAAAACCGTTAACCAGGAGGTGCACAGGACAACATTCCTGCTTCTTCCATCTTAGTGAGTAAACACACCTGCTAATTTATCATTTGAAAATTGTAATATCACTTTGCATTAGTCCAAACTTTAGATGTTTTTTTTCTTCCGTTTAACGGATCTGTGCAGCGTCACGACACGAACGCACAATCTATCCAGTGAAACACAATTGGTCCAATAAGCACAGCAGGAGTCCCAACGATTAACTGTCCGCTGATGTGTGCTTCTGGGGCATAAACATGGCCAAGATGTTTTAGGCAAAACGTGTCTCTGTTTTGCTGTCCTACTTCAAGACTGCCATATAATAATGTTTCATTGTCAACCAAATACCTTGGTCTGAATCACTATGTTGAATTTTTAAGCGAAATAATTCACTCTCCTTTTAAAGAGCGCTAAGGTTCTTGTCACATGCACCTTTATGAGCCCAAAAATATCAGAATCAGAATCAGAAATACTTTAATAATCCCAGAGGGAAATTGTTGTTTCAGTACAATCGCCATAACATACACAAACAAATAAAATAATCAGTCTAATCATCGGCTCGCTCCATTCTGTGTTCGATCTCTTCATTTGAGGACCCAACCACAAGCAGGAGGCAGGCAGGCCCATGACTGATAAAGTGTTCAACCCTTTAAAATCAGCAGCATTTCCTTTCTTCCTCCCTTTAAACATGTCAGTCATTCAAAACTAGTTTAGCATGAAATATTCATATCAGATGTTTCTGAGATTTTTACATTTTTAAAGGGCAGTATATTTACTTAAGTCCAAAGTTCTGAAACAAAAACCAAACTTTTCTGAGAACAAATCAGTTGCTCCTTGTGATGTGTCAGGTCCTCAGACTCTGCCTCATACGCATTAGTAGTTTCAAGTCGGAGACGACGGATGCCTGGAAGAAACTGAAAAGATAGCTGTCAGTGGCACCACTTTCTTTGAAACAAGTATGGCTTCGAGCTTTCATCGGGGTATTGTCAGTCTCAGACAGACAGACAGACGGACGGATATTCAGCCCGACACAGTGTTGTGCTTTGAAAAGGTTTATTAATAGGAATCAGAGTAAAGAGCTGACTGCTCACAGCAAGAGGTGATTGGCAGGATGACAGATGTGAACAGATCGCCAGAGGCAAGCATCAGTATCGTTGGACAGACGTGGTTCACACGCTGGCAGGCAGAGACCATTGGGACTTGGCAAGGGTCGTGGTTGTAAAAAACAGTCCAGGTCCTGGGTCAGAAAACAGAAAGAGGACGAGATTTCCGACGAGGGCAAGTTGAGACGGGGAACGGGAAACCTGATCAAAAACAGGCAAGGAACACTGGACGTTACTCACAAAAAAGGCTTTCAAAAATCTGGCACTGATTGATTGTAGAAGCCTGTATCTAAAGGCAGGGGAACAGGTGAATGGCGTGAGTTTGATGGCGCCGCTGTAAAGGAGGCCCACGCTGCAGCAGATGATCTTGATTCAAGGCGAGACAGCTTCCATTGCGTTCTAATGGAGCTACCAAACTCAACTGTATCTTTCAGAGACCAGCTGTGTCCTTTACATGAAACATGACTGACATAATGATTAGAGTTGGCTAGTTAGGTATTGTGAGGCTGGCAAACTTAAATGGCAGCTCTATTTTTAACCTTGCTCTTGATTGACGTTACTGCTTGTTGATTCCTCAGCTTCTCCACTTGTATCGGCCTCACGGTTGCCTTTCTCAAAATGTTTTGTCATGAAATCAATCAAACCTTTACTTGATTTTTCTTCTGTGCCCTGAACTGTACACAAACAGTTTAAATAAGCTAAAAGCCAGAAGTCGTGTCAGTGGCCGGACCATTTATTTGTTGCGGATGGAGGTGATCTTGACCATAAAGCCTAGAAAAATTAGGAAGAAAACAAAAATGAAAAGGTTTCATGTAACTCAAATCTTACACATTATTCCACAAATTGTGCTGTTGGCATCAGCATGAATAATTTCACATTCCATTGTGAACGCTGTAAGGCTGAGAAATTAATGACAACTTTAATCCCAGAGTCATTCAAGAATTTCAAGGTGACAAAATACGTCAAACAGTGTTTTTGTTTTTTTCCAAACTGCCAGCAAAGCTGTCATCTGAGGGTGGATAGTATTTCCCCTAAATGGGCAAAGCTCTGAATAGCTGTTAGTTGACCCTCCTATAACAATGTCTGTAATGTGAAGTCTTATTTTCCATCATATGAGAAAGTAATTCATGCTTTTATTGCTCAGATCACTGTCACTCTACCAGTAACTTCTTAAAGATGCTCTACTGTGTCCATTTCATGGCTGCAAGCTGGCCAAACTGCTTCAGCGCTCTTTCTGCCAAGAACTATTTGCCATGATCACATCCCACCTGTTTCTGCACTGGTTCCCTGGTCACTTTAAAATCCAGTTCAATGTTTTATTGGTTGTTAGTAAGAGTCTAAGCTGTATGCCACCACCTCATTTGTCTGAACTTGCATGCATATACCCCATTAGTGTTCATAAATGATCTGCCGTTACACATTCCTAGATCCAGGCTCACACAGGGTAACACAAAAACCCATTTTTGTCTCTTCTTCCATAGTTATTTTATCTAGTTACGTTTTATTGTTGAGTGTGTCTTTTGTGTGATAATCTTAACCTGCAGCAGTGCTCTGTAGATATAACTTAGCAAGTATGGTCAGAAAAAATCACACATGCAAAATCCAGCATTTACGTGTGGTTTGTTTAACAGATCACTGTCAGCTGATCAGACCAAGACTTTTTTTGCTGGAATACACTGCGACCATTAAAGGATATGAATCCTAAATCATTTCCTGCTTGTTTTCCACCCTCCTCTCATTGTTGTTATATATATGGCTAACTATGAAGAAGCTAACTATGAATCACCATGTGTGACCAAATCACCAAATTCAAAACATTTCTGCTTACGGACACATTTTGGAGTTTGAAGTTCAAAACCATATGTGCAATTTGGAGCTGTGTGAGCTTCCTTTCGGCAGAGATCCCCATTCTTTAAGGAGCTTATGTCATCCAGATCTCTATCAAAGAGTCTAACCATGGGGCGCTTCTCTTTGGTTCTTTGGCATATAGGATGTCTTCCTCTTGTTAATCTCAACTGCTTGGTGATTTCATGTTTCTGGCCGCCAGAGCAGTCACAGGACAATGTGCATAATAGCTATGCCACTAAAAGTTGTAGACTAAATGTTCTGGATCACTGCCAGTGTGATGTTGGCCTGGTTAAACTGATGTGCTGCCATCTCTTGTCCTCCTTCATATTATATAATGTCTAGGTCACACAGATGTGCCTGGATCACATCACATGGATAAGTAGCCCCGGTAAGCTGCGCGATAACTAGTGTTACCAGGCCCCTTCACGCCACAGCCAGATATGCTGACACCACAATAACAAACCACCTATGATCTCACTATGAACGGTTTGTACATGCTCAAAACAGTCGGTGCTCTTCATAACACACCGCATCGTCAGAGAATCTTGTCATAACCCTGCTGAGACCACGCAGGTTCTGGCTGATTTTTAACAGTTTGGTATGGGCTTGGTTCAGTGTGAAGAAGCCTTAAAAACGGACTACTCGTAAGTCACCCATACAGTTCTACTTTTTTTTTTTTAAACGTCCCCCTTATGAGGAGCTATCCCTTTCAAGTAACAATTAAAGCAAAAATAATGTATATCATTAGAATTGCAGGAAGGAGTAGTGGGTGTGAATCCTGCTTTAGGTGATTTACATTTATCCACTCATACATGGTAATTTTAGCCGTGGGTTTTCCCTGTACACCTGTGCACCACTACGACTCCGGCTGCCTTTCGCTCGCTGCTTTCCATCACCATGTGGCCTGTTGCCGCTGCGAGCACTGAGGCGGGGAGAAATATTGACTGGCTCTGTGTGGCTCATGTAGGCGCAGCTGCCTTAGCTGACTGAGGTCAGCTAAAGACCAACTGAGTTTTACACGCAGGCTCTTTCCTGCAGGAAATGTCAGAGTGGTTTGGGAAAGAAAGCTTGCTTTAGGAGTCCACCGGGACAAAAGTCTGTGGAGAAAAAACAAAAAAAAAAACAGAACATTGGATGGTCTTTGTTTCCTATGGTCAGGCATGGAAATGTCATTTTATCATACTGATCATTAAAAAAGTAGCTTGAGATTTAAACAGAAATGCCATTAGAAACATGTTAATATTTGTGATTTAGTTAGTCCGTCAAGTCATCAAAACACAAATCAATCTCATTACTGATCGATAAGAACAATTCTCTCTGAAGCAAGAACTCCTGTACCTTTCAACTAAGTTAAGGATTAAACTTTGGAGAAGAGTAGAGCAATAAAGTCAAAAATCAGCATAGAGAACCAAGACTTCTGCTTTAACGAAGATTATGGAGTAAAACTGACGTCCAACCATTAATCAGAAATCAAGTTTGTTACTAATTAATTACAGATTAACCAAAAGTAAATAAAACATCAACCCAATGTATAGACTGCATATGAATTCAGAGGGTAATAAAGAATAAAAGTTACCAAAAGACAGTCTCTCGGGGATCAAATAGGTATTTTATTGGTTATTATATGTATTAATTTATTAGGGCAGAATAAAGAACATCAACAATGGCCTTAGGCTCAATAGTGGTGTTTTTTTTATAATTGGTAAGGCAATCAGTCAAAAAAGCAAACACAGCTAAACTAAAGGGTCAATTTCTCTAAACTATTGATTCAGCTGGCCAGCTGAAATGAGCAGAAGAACCAGCTTTAAGTGAAAATAGAAATGATGGTTCCCATTACAGATATAATGATATAAAGATGAGCAAAAGCATATGAAGCGTAATATTTCAAGGCTTTTGAAAATATTGTTGTTTACTTACTTATAGATGAAAGACCTTATGGAGCAGGCTTAACTGGCCCGAACAGTTTGGTTATTTGAGGTTTGCTCAGTGTGGGACTTCTTTGTGCAGACAACATAAAACCCTGAAGACGTGTGCCTTTGCAACAGTGCGGGAATACTGTGGCTGGCACACATAAAGCTACTCTATTATGCATGATCCTCCAGGGGACGAACACATAACCTTTGTGCAAAATAGGAAGAGAGGAAAATATTCACAGTTTGATTATTGTAACTTTTGTGCACAGTTTGCCAGGGCGGGGGGAGCGAGCTGACTGAAAATGAGAGAGGAACATGGGAGAGGCTGGGAGTCACAATCACAAACGTTTAATAGATTCTTTCTATTTGTTTTGCTGCATTGCAGCAGCGGTTCTCTCTGGAAGGGAGGGAGAGTTACCAAAATAATTTAAAAAAAGCAAAACATGGCAGTGTAAACTACGATTTAACTCTTGGAATTAAAGAGGCTTCACTCTAACACAGTAAAATCTGAGCTGCATTTATCTTTTGGCTCCTAGTTCTGCAGGAACATAAATATAGATGAAATGTTGTTCTAATTTCCTTTTAATTCTGACGGTGGACAGAAAAACGCCTCATAACTTTACATCTTGAGCTTCATAATACTATTTCATTCATTGAAAGCACTAATACCTCTTTTCCCAATGCATTTCATGTCTTTATCCAGATCAGGGCAATATATCAGCCCTTGCACTGACATCGGCATCTATCCAAAAACCATTCATCTAATCTGTGAAAGGTGCTGCCTGCCTCTTGAGGATTTAGACAGATTTTCCAACACTTCCTTGTCCACCTGTGGTAAATCAGTCTGGACAGTTATGAATAACCAGGCGTAATCCTGGGTCAGCCTATCGACAAAAACCTCCTGCAGAAGTCAAAAGCTTTTATACTGTCAGAGCGTCATTGTGAAAAGATGAGCAACGGTGGTCTGAAGGGAAGAAAGGCACTGGACGTAACCAGGAATAGCTCCAGTTGAACATCAACCAGAGTGAAACAGAAGTATACCCTTAGGAAAGGGAGGAGAACTGTGTTTCTGTTTTTCTCCTTTTTGTTTGTGATATCCGTGAACATTTAGCCTCAGTCACAGAGCAGAATCCCCATATCAACAAAACTGCCATGATTTCCTCCTCCTCACAGAGGAAAGTAGCTCTCAGCAGTCCTAAATGGGGTGATTGTCTAGTATTTGCAGCACCCATTGCTCAATGAGAAGAGTAACAACGATATTCACGTTCACATGGGAGTTGTTAAAAGTCCCCAGAGACCCAAAAAAAAGGTGCCAGACTTGTGACTAGTTGCTTTGTTGAAAACTGGTTGCCAGAGGGCTCTGGATATTCGCATTAGTGGCAAAGTTGCTCAGTCAGCAACACTGAATGCTGCTATCTGCACATGTACCAACAAGTAACAAGTGTGAATCTTAGCACTTTCTTTATTCCTCAAACTGATAGGAGAGTGACCAATGGAACTGGTCAAGAAGAAAAGATAGCTTTGTTGCATCTTGTTGCATCTAGGCGATAGATTTTACTGGAGTTTTTCCCACCAAAGCCGTTCAGTGTGTAAGCAGATCCGTTGTGAAAGCCGGTTCTTAACTGTTTCTTTAAAAGATCCGGTTCGGTTTTCCACAACCAAAGAGCCGGTTCAGGGCCGTGTCATTAAATCACTGTAAGCATGTAAGCTGCTTCTGTCACTGATGGCTGGATTTCATCTGACTCTTTTTGAGGACTGTTTTCAGGATTTAGATCTTTTTATTATCTGATGGTGACAGCTCTGCTATCAGCTTTCTGTAGCCTTCAAGCTGCTCAGAACGACTGGCCCCTCTTTACTATAAGGCGGATAAGGATTCTGGGCCTTGAGGAGGATATACAACCGCTCACAGATGAACGTTGGGTAGTTTTGAAGCCGTTAGTCTTGTTTTTCACTCACCAGGTGAAAAAGATATCCATGAAAAACCTTTCACTGCAAGACAATGGTCTGAGGGACGGACCCATTGATGCCCTTTTTAAACTATATTTCAGATATTCAATTTTCTTGCTCTATAAATAGTTTTTGTGTATTCCCAGCACTAAGAACTTGATACAGCTTACTCTGTCCTCAGAAATGCTTGCTTTGTGTAGGCAGGTCTGATAAATTCTGTTTTTAATGAGTCACCAAATGCCACTGAAAAGCAAAAGAACATGGTTAATAAGAGTAGAAATGCAACTTTTCAATCAGAGATTCCTAATATTCCTAGTCTGTTTTCAAATAATACATAAACGAATGAAAAGTCTGTACAGGGGAAAGAAGTTCCAGGAATATCCCAGTTTTTTTTCCCCACCAGCCTCAGTGTCTAAATGGCAGGTGTGTCTACTTGATGTTCTGCGTAGTCACTACACCGCAGACTGCAACGGCATTACACGAGACCCGAGAAAAAGATTGGGTCAAGCTGTTTAGACCTTTGGGATTTTAGTGAAATAGCACCGCTAAGTGCTTCCTGCCAAGCTCGCTCGAAGGTCCGACTCTAAAATTAAAAGCTGCATCAAGTCCTCCCGCAGCAAGAAACCAGTCCATTTACAAGTGTACTGATTTAATCATGGTGGCCCTCCAGAACAGAGTGACACTTTCTTTAAAAAATCCTGTAACGCTGGATATTAAGCAGCCAAAAACGATGAAACAATTTCAATCTCAGAGACTTTGAAGCATCAATCACGAGCTCCCTGAAGGGATCAGGACCTATTCTGTAGCAGCAGCGGATGCCCAGAAGTGCTTGGAAAATGAACGCTGCATATTTGTCCTTTTGAAAAATGCTTTTGTTTATCCTTATGAAACAGTGAGACGTTTTCACGCGCCTCTGTTCACGTCAACAAACAGAGGCGCAAGCAAATGTTTGAGTTGTTACTTTCGAGAGAGTTCTTCAAAGCCCTCCTATCTGCTTTCTTCGAGCTTGGTTAGATTTAGAAACTCAAAGATTTTTTTTAAGTGGGGTTCTGTTGAGAGTTTTGGACCAGTCAATATCTTCCTGCAGAAAAAAAATCCTTCTGGGTCTTCACTTTGAAAAAAAAACAAGGTTTGTTTTCCAGCTAAAAGCTAGTCAAAGAGAAAACAACACCAAATCAGACCTCTCTAATTTGACTTCTATCTCAATAATATTGGCATTAGATGGTTATTAACATAAAGTATAAATAATGTGGGTAAATATGACTTTGGTCAGGTGAAGACCGCAGAAACACTGCTTTTGCCTTGGCCCCCCTCAGAGAAAAACCCTAATATGTTTCCAATTTTGTTGTTAGCTTGTTAGCGATAGCGGTTATCACCAGAGGATCCCATCTTTCAGCCTTAAGAGTGACCCTTAAATGTATTCTACTGAAGACAAACACTAATTTTCCTTTTACTTATCAAACTGTCTTCACATTGTTAATTTTTTCCCCAAACATCGACAAATGCTGTTATAATGGGATGATCAATGCCATTCACTTAACCTCCCTTCTGATTTCGTGCTGCACCTGACTAGTGCATATCCATCGTCCGTACATTCATACAGGCCAGGGGGCTTTGATGTCCAGGTCCGTTTGACCAAGACCGCCGAGCACCACAAAGATCAATGACCGGTGCGGCGAGATGGGAGCGCTGAAATCACAGGGGCGCATGTGGAATGAGAATTCGTCTGTGGGATCAATGTGCTGTAAACACTTTCAGTGACAACGCCGTCAGCCTCTTTCGGCTCCACGGCCAGAATAAATACACCTAATTAAGTACCAGAAGGAACGCTGACTCGAAGTCCCTCAGCAAAACAAATTAAAACAGAGCAACAGATAATGTGTGGAGCGTCTCCGAACAAATCAAACGTTGCTGATCAAACTCAACGCTGCCGCGCTGCTGAGCACAGTGCCTCCTATTTGCGTCACCTCTAACGCTGGGCCAGTGCTGGATTTAGCTTTGAGCTTCGTGTTTGATCGTTCATGCATCTGATCATACAATAAATGAAACCAAACCTCTATTTAGACTCACTTGTTAGTGAGAGCTAAAGGAGATGGAAAAAGACGTAGTTTCTAAATGATTTCTTTATTTTATTCCTTGAACAAATTGCTCGCCACCACAATTTATGAAAGCTTTCAAATATAATACTTTAGGTACTGAAGGGACAAATGTTCAGCAGGAGTGCAGTTCACTTTCTCTCCTAGTAGTCAGCCTCAGTTTTAATGTCTACTCCATTCTTTTGTCACAAACAAAACATTCCATTGGCTCATATTTATGTTTTAACTTGTCATGCATGAATCAAAAAGTTTTATCTGGTGAGTAAATGAATAAAATGCTATCACAGCCGTGAAGCATGTGTGTTGTTTATTATGTGCCCCAGTTTTCTATAGGTTACGTGGGCTGAGACGAAGAGTGCAGAAATTCAGAGTACGACAGCGTGAGGACAGCTATGTTACTTTTGTTTTGACGTCACCCTGTTTTCTCGTCAAACTTAATGATTTTCCGATAAAAGTTCCATTATGTATACAATCTGTAAATTATCTGAAATAATTCACAGCTAAATTATTCAGGTAAGATGATGTGCTGCTATCAGTTGGAGCCACTCCAACACTCAACATGCTCAGAGGAATGAATCTTCATCAATGCGGCAAACTGAAATCGATTGATGTATGGTAGCATTAGATTGGGTAAAGGCTTTATTAGATTCATTATTGCAACCTTTGCTGTGCCGGTGTCTTGACGGGGCGGATCCTTGTTGTATGTATAGTTACGGAGTAACAACAATTTATTTTGCCCTGTCCAAAATAATTTTTTACTAGCTGGTGATCACGTTAGTTATGTTAAACTACGGGAGGTATAGTAAGGTGATGCTGGAAGCATATGGTCCTCCACCATTTAAAAGAAATGTGGTGTTTGGCAAGTAATTATTTAGGCTGAATCTAAGGGGAATGTGTCTGAATGATCTCCATTGATGTCACCCAGACACATGTCCAGGAAGCTCCTAAACTGACCATCAATGTGGAGGAGCAGAGGCTCTACTATGAGCTTCCCCCAGAAGGCAAAGCGCTTTAACATGCAGTGTCTTTGAGGCTGAGTCTGGGCACCCTACAAGGAAGCTGCTTGTATATAGGCTCTAGTTCATTTTGGTATCTTTAACATTTCATGTCCATATGTGAGGGATGGAATGCAGATTGACCGGTAAATCAAGTGCTTTGGCATTTTGGCAGACCAGAGCAAGGCACTTAGGACAGAAGGTTAGACCGTAATCCATCCATCCACCTCTAGCACCATCCTCTCATCATCAAACCGAAGCGAAGAAACCATCGTTGTCTGATTGAAAACCAGGGTCTTACTTAGATTTCACTGCGAACCGCAACAGCAGACGCCAGAGGCCCTGAGTTGAAGACGCCAACTGAACCACATCACCTGCAAAAAGCAGAGCTAACACCCTGATGATTGCCAAATTAGACACCCTCCTCTCCACACGAACGCTTTTAGATCCTTTCTGCTTCTCTCTGTAGACCCGGTTTCCGATCTATTTTGGCGTTCTAGTTCATCTTCTGTTGTGTTTTGAGTCACGCCTGTGTTGGTATATGTGCTGCTTAATTATCTTTGCTCTTATCTTTGTCATAGTTTCTGTTCAGCCACTGATTAGTTTCATAATTAATGGTACCTGTTCCTCTCAGAGAAGCTACTGATGCGTCATCTATTTTTGACCAGCGAACTTAAGTCACAGCCCTACAACAGAATGAGATTATTGGATCGGTGAAGTGGCAGCCATGAAATATTGGATAATGCTGTCTTGGAAATCCGATCCGCAGTCATATCTACTTAGAAAAAGCATCCATATTCTTTTCAGTGCGTCTCCAGTTTTAATGAGGGGTCGAGTTTCAGAAGAAGAGGTTGACGTCATGCTGCTTAAAGCATCGCATCTCTGCAGCAGCCAGTCTAGCAGGAGTCATTCTAAAACAGATTAACTCCCCAGTCCGTGCCCTTGATGTTTAAGATCTGACTTGTCTTTTAATAACGTTTAATAACAGAGGCAACTCGTTGAATCGGTGTCTGTTTTCACCCAGATTAACAAACCGAGCCACAGTCCCCAAAGATAAGGAGTCACATTCCCTCAGCTAGTCCTCTGGAGATTAACGGCCTTTCCCATCACTGCCTGCAGGGTTAGCAGAGAGGCAGTGAGCGATTAGTCATCGGGTGCCAATTCATGACAGCCCCTCATTTTCATGTCGGCTCAGTGACGGTTCGAACTCGCACTCTGAATGTCCTCTGTTTTAATCAACCCAGCGTGAACAGGTCATACATTTTGTAATAACTCTGCACTCCCTGGACATCCTTCACAGGCCAAAACTCACACTTCAATTGGCACAGCTTCTAATGCAAAACAGTATGAATGTTACTTTTTTTTTTTTTTTTTACAATGTGCATATCTGAACTGCAAAGTGATGTATTTAGTATCAAATCTGAGCTCTGGAGACAGCTGGGATACAAAGGGCCAGAGTACAGAGTGTGGGAGGATTAAAATGGTACTGCAAGCATGTAAGTAATGAAGTACGATAATGGAATTATGAGAGATTTTGTTGTTAATTTAGACCATTACTAAATGGTTCCACCTACATTCTTTTAGCTGATAGGCTCTGGCCCCGTTTCAGGCACCACACACTCATCTGGACACGGCTTCCCTTAAATAACCATCAGCCTCGTCACTCTGCTGCAGATTTTACTGATGCCCACGACACCACTTGATGTTATGGACACAAATGATGATTTTTGAGTAAAGCACAAGCTGTCCTGCGAAAGCCTGCGGTAAAAAGCTCTAAGCCAAGCGCTAGCTATCCCTGTTTGTTGGCCAGCTGCGTACATTTTGTGTATGGAGCCAAGTTGTGAACCGAGGAGATGAAAGTCTGGGACTGTCCAGCTGAAACAACCACAGAACTCCCAGGATATACTGGTGTGCCACCCCGTCATCCTCTTTTTCTAGTCTGTACCTAGAAGTCAGATGAAGAGGGAACTGAATCAGAGTATGGCTGCAGGCCTTGGTGATGTCAACCCGAGAGTCCTGAAGGCCTGTGTTAGCCAGCTATGTGGGATTCAGCAGCAACTCTCCTACGTTAACCTGACCCAAGTGAAGGTTCCAGCACCTGTCAGGACCCCCTGAAGATGCCATCTTAGACCTGCTTCAACAAATAGAAAAAGTTGCTAATTGCACATAATTTCTCTTTGGGATTGATGCAGTGTTTTTTAATCAAATTCAAGACGGTGGATAGCCTCACCTTAATCTTTTGCTCCCTGAAGAGATTCTCCATCAGGTTCATGTTGGATCAGTGCCTTGGATAACCCCAAAAACGTAAATATTACTTCAAATCAAAAGAAATGCTGGTCACAATATTACTTTAGATAATAATTTAGAGCACAACTGTATCCAGGCCATGTTTAGCCTGGACTCCAGAATTTTAAACAAGCTTTTAGATTTATCTATGGATACCAGATTAGGTTCAGATTCAAGACGGTTTCAAGGTTTCCTTCCTACTTCAGTTCTTGCTTTTGGAACAACCCGTTTCAAAATGTCCACCGAAGGACGCTTGAGACCTACTTCTTTCCATATTAAAAAGTTCACAAGCAGAAGGAATTGTAACCAAAATAATACATACTGAGTACTGAACAAACAGTCCTCAGTACTGGTATATTATACATCAAGATATTGGTGCAGTCCAACATGAGAAGACGATGAAAATGTTGATCCATGTTGAGTCATTACAGGCAAACGTCAATCTACAGTCGACAGGTTAACAAACTCTCCGGTTTTGCCTGTCATAGTCTGGGTTGGTAATAAACATCCCTTTCATCAGGTGTTTTCCCCCCAGGCCTTAAAAATGGCAATTATTAAACTTGAAAAAGAGCAATTTGGACAAGTTGCTACTGCAGGACTACAGGCCAATCTCAAACATCCCCATCATCAGTAAGAATATCGAAAATGCTGTGTTTCAACAGTTAATACCTTTTTAACAGTGACCAGCCGCTTTGACCTTTTCCAATCAAGTTTTCGTGCTCACCACAGTGCTGGTGCTTTTAGACCTCATTGCAGCATTTGATACTGTTGATCACTCAATTTTATTACAGCATCTGGAAACTGGGCTGGTCACTTGACTGGTTTAAAACTTACTTGAACTTACACAAGGTTCAATCTTGGGCCCCCTCCTATTCAATATTTACATGCTCCCTTTAGCTCAGATTACAACAAACAACAAGATCAATTCCCATAACTGTGTGGATGACACAGAGCTATACATTACAATATCAGGCACATAAAGGGAGTTACTAAGTCAGCCTCAACATTTTCAGGATTAAAGAACCATCTTGAAAAGCTCATCCATGCCTTTATTTTTAGTCGAATTGATTTCTCTAACTGTGTCCTTACAGGTCTGCCTAAAAAGTGGATCAGACAGCTGCAGCTGATCCAGAACGCTGCTGCCCGCGTCCTCACTAAGACTAAGAAAGTAGAGCACATCACCCCAGTTCTAAAGTCCTTACACTGGCTCCCTGTATCTCAGAGAATAGACTTTAAAATACTTCTGTTAGTCTATAAATCCCTGAATGGCTTAGCACCTAAATACATCACAGACTTGTTATCAGTGTATTAACCCTCCAGACCACTCAGGTCTTCTGGCTCCAGCCTACTCTGCAAACCTAGAACTAGAACCAAACAAGGAGAAGCAGCATTTAGTTCATATCTGGAACAAACTTCCAGAAAACTGTAAAAGTGCTGAAACCCTGAGTTCTTTTAAATCAAGATTAAGAACATTTGTTTAGGATTGCCTTTGACTGTCGTAGTTAAACTGTTTACTGAAACATCATTAGTTTAACTTTGTAGTTAAACTAATTTTTTAAAATCATTACTATTTGCTTTTAGTTTCCTGTTATATTTTGTTTCAATTTCCTACATTTTATTTCAACTGCTGTTTTTCTTATTTGCTTTTATTCTGTTTGTATTTTCCTATATTTTAATCATGTAAAGCACTTTGCATTGTCCTTGCATTGTACTGAAATGTGCTATACAGATAAATTTACCTTCCCTTATACTATAGCTGAGCCTGATGCAAATAAGGATTAACAATCCGATGTTTTTGGTGTTTGTACAATAGAATAATTGTTTTTTATTACAAAGTTCAGGTTAAGTCTAAATGTGTTTAATCTTGAACTAGTGATGATCCATTGCAGTTCAGATTTATAAAAAAAAAAAAAAAACAATATTTTGCTTAATCTAAGACAAAGATATCAATACTGTGTTGTTCTGGGCCAGTTGCTGTATTTTCAAAGTGCTGAAAAAGTGTTTGTAATTGTCTAACAGTTTCCTTTTCTGCCGTGTGACTGAAATGCTGTTACAAAATTGATTTAAAGACATTTGGGGTTTCCTTGATGATTTTGTAATTGAGTATTCGCGACCAGCAGCACAACATCTTTCTTAGCCAACACCATCAACACAACTGGGCATCAGCTCAATAAATACTTTAGTTCTCACCTCAAGGATTTTACATCAGGGTCATGATGTAGATTACTGTTTGAAGCATATTTACAATAATAATATTGCAACTATTTTCCAACGTTGGTTGCTTTGAAATCGGTTGCAATATTGAATCCAAACCAAGCCTTGACCACAAGGTTTTGACTCTAGTGCAGGCAGCAATTATGGACAGTGCGACGGTTTAACAGATTTATCGAACATAAAAAGCTGGAGGGTAACTCCCCTGTGCTCTTGGCGAAATTCAGGCAAAACACTGGGGAAGAGAGATAAGAGGGTATTGTCTTGATTTAGTATGGTTGTGAGATGAAAGGAGTGAGATGAGTTCTCACTGATGTGATTGGGGGGAAGAGGTCCAGGGTAAGCTTAGTAGATCACCAGAGACTGGGCTTGGCAGGTGGCGAGGAACAACAGTTTGATGGTGCTTCTTTACAGGGATGAGCGCGCAGCGGACAGGATGGAGGGTGGACAAGCCGGTGAGCTTGAAGTAAGTTGCAGCGGGCTGTGAACAGAGGGCAGCAGGAGGACAGCCAGAGGAACAGCGAGCGGATCGTGACAGGATTTGAAGGAGGGAGGAAGGAGAGCACTGGAGCGCAAGAACTGGACAAAGGCATGGATAGGTTTTCAGAAATAGGACCCAAAAAAATGATTAAAATCAGAACTTAACAGCAAAAGTACATAGAGAAGGTAGGCCTGGTTACCACACTAGGTGAGCAAACTGTCTGCCGTCTGTCTGCGCATCCTTAACCTCTTCCTGGTTGCTCCTAAACAAACCGCAGCTGCAGAGTCACACCTGCCAGTCACACCCTGCAAGGCGGCGGTGAGTAGAGACACACATCCACACACACCAACCTGTACGCAGCTCTGTGGATCTGACACGCACAGACGAACCTTTCCTAAAAGCTCAGGACAGCTCGTCTGCAGAGCGCCCCACCTCCCCCTCACCGGGGGTCTCTTTATTTCACGTAACATCGTGTCACGAATCAGCTCAGATCCTGTTTACTCAACCAACGCTCCTGTTTGTTTTCCTTTCAGACAGGTCTGCAGTCCAGTCACCGCCAATTTAATTAGAGCTGTTCAGGGTTAGGAAAAAAAAAAAAAACAATAACACATCACTGTGTCATAACACCAGACTGTGAAATCCTCTTATTGTCCTTTCTCGCGGCCCACTCCCTCTTCGTGCCGCACAGCGCCAGAGCACAGATTACAGTCTGGGCAGACTTACACGAGCCAGCACCTGAATATATATTTAGGATATTCAGAAACGGACCGCTCCAGAGAGTCGGTGTGGCAGCAGCAGCGAAATATTCTAGTCAAAACATTTAGTTCTGCTCACTTTCATGGTTCCACGGTCCAGCACCGTAACTGCAGTGCTGCTGGTGTGAGTCAGCCATCTGTATCAGCTGCTCTGCCCCTGTGATTGCTATTGATCTGAAAGGGGCAGGAAATGGTGAGGCATGGTCTGGAACATGTGTAAATAAAGCAAAATGCTAGATTATGCTCTGCTCCTGTGATGTTAATTGCTTTGGAACGATGCTAAAATCTGTGATGCGCTCTGCTGCAGCTGGATTAAATGGATAGTTCATGATTTTTGAAGTTAGAATGTG
Organism: Fundulus heteroclitus; assembly: GCF_011125445.2. Classification (NCBI taxonomy): domain Eukaryota; kingdom Metazoa; phylum Chordata; class Actinopteri; order Cyprinodontiformes; family Fundulidae; genus Fundulus; species Fundulus heteroclitus. The sequence goes on from NC_046375.1 coordinate 25,025,852, forward strand.
TTCAAAGGTGATACGCGTGTGATGTCTTACCTGCACTCTGCAGAGGATAACTCTCTTGGCAGCTTCATCCACCATAAATCCAGATTAGTTTGTCTGGGATGGTGAAGATAATGGCTAGGGCCAGTGGGGCCATGAAGAAATTGGATTTCTAATGTCTCAAGCAGCTAAAACCTCCAAATATCATGGCAGTTCATGCAAAAGCTATTTTATGAAGCTAAACCTTCATTATGTTTGCATTTCATGGTTGTTTACACATAAACCCATGATTATTTATGCTGGAAGTGGAGGCAGGCGACAGCATGCCGCCAGTTATCTACCTGTGTGAAACGTAATGACTACAAGACATGAAAAGCAGCTCTGGTATTTAAGTGAACTAAAAAAACAAAAACAAAGTATTGTCCCAATTTAAATGAACAACAGGAATGCAAAATTACAGGAAATTTAAGCAGAAGACTTTCATAGGAATTTATGGAAATTTGTGGGAAAGTAACAGGAATTGAAGACTAAAGTTTGGCCCTAAGTAAGGATTTTAAATATAGCTCTGGAAAATATATTAAAGCATAAGCTTTACAAATAAATAAATAAAGCACACATGACTTTATCTCTTTCAGACCTTTTACTATCAACACACTTTTGAGGCCAGAGCAAAAGAATATTAAAACCATACATTGGAGCCAGGGGGCTAGATAAAATGAATAATGTAACGTTTCTGGCACTGGAGCTGCTGATTGCAATCAGCACACCTGTGTCTGTCTCCGCCCTGGCTGCTTAAAAGCTCTGCTCCTCGCAGTCTCCAGTGCCAGAACGTCTTTAGCCACACGGTGAGCGCTTCCAGCCTTCTTTTTGTATTCCTGTTTGCCTGTCAGTCTCTCGACCTGTTTTGCCTCTGTTTTTGAAAACCTGTCTGCCCCTTTTGGATTTGTCTGCCTGCCTGGGTCCTGCCTGTCAGCCTCAGAGAACTGGACTGCCTCACCGTGTTTCTGACCCCAGTCTGTCCGTGAGTAAAACGAGTTCACCTGCCCCCTGTTCTGTCTGTGCTTTCTGGATTGACCTGGACCTGGACCTGGACGCTCTATTGGATTCCCCCTTGGAGACCGCTGCCTGAGCTAAACGGATTTCCCCCTGACAAAGACCTGGACCGGACCTGGACAAGGAGCCCTGGATAACCCCCTCTCGGACGCCTTCGTAACAAGGAGTCAGAGTTCTGCCCTCAGCACGTCCAGGTTAGTGACCTCACTTCTCTCTAACAAGCCTGTTAATATCTGCTGGTCACTAACCTGCGACTCTGCCTTCAGGAGCGGCCAGTCGCAGAGTGCGAGCCGAACCAGGGACCGAGCCGCCAGCGTTAAAATAAAGACTGATATTATTTTTGTACTCACTTGTTTTCGGGTATTTCTTGGGTCCTCCTAAATTCATCACAAATAAGTTTGAATACATTATTAGGTAAACATTTATTTTATGTTAATATTCAACTTACATATACAACATATGGCAAAAAAGTTTGTTTGGATCCAATTTGCTTAAAATACCCCCAATTTTCACCTACATCCTTAAAACTCACATCAGTTGCCATATTTACAATGAACATGTTACAAACTGGTAATTTTGTAAGGTGTGAGGGTGTGCAACCAGAATGGACAGATGACCTGGTTTGAGAACTGACAAAGGTTATCAAACCAGATCCAATTAGGAAAACGTCCAACCTCACCATCACAAGTACCCCTTTAAAACGAAGTACTACATCAGCTAAAGTGATTTCTTAACTGTACCCCTCTTTCACATCCTACACCAACCTGTAAGGATGCTGAACTCTCTCCCCCCTCCACCCTCAGCTACATAACATCCTGGACATCGGACCCACAGATGGCCGCCTTGCCTTGCATTACTCCACCTGCACACTTGTGCACTTTGAAACTTGTTGTTGTTTTCCAGAAAACACAGCACTTCTGCTGCTCTTACATAATGACTCCTAGTAATACTAAAAACAGAACTACCTCAGCCTTCTATTATTATTTTTTTGTCCTGATTTTTGCACTAATATTTTATTGACTGTCCATGTACAATTTAAAAACCAAATTGTGCTGCTTTTATTTATTTCTTCACTGCATGTGCCCTCTTATTTACTTTTCTCTAAATGTTATGTTGTCTGTGTACTTAGTCTGGTAAATATGTCTTGTCTTCACCGTGGGATAGTGAGAAACGTAATTTTGATCTCTTTGTATGTCTGGAGCATATGAAGAAATTGACAATAAAGTTGATTGATTGATTGATTTCCCTTTAGGAAGGCAAAAAGAAATAAAAGAAAAAGTCCCTTACCCTAGACCATTAGGTCACATTTACTGCACAAAAAAAGAAGAAAACATAATGTAATACTCTTTAATAAGCAGGTCTCTGCTTAAATCACGGTGAGCCAACATGCATACAGTTCCACTCAGTCAAGTTTAGTACTCACAAGACCTCGAAGAGGGGGGCAATTCTTTCTTCAGTTTTTGATTGATACTTTGTTTATTCTCTAATTTAACTGTATGTACTGTAAAGTTCTTCCTCCAGTTGGCTGGATTGCAACCATTTGTGTTAAATAGCGCCAACTACTGTACAGGAGTGACCCGGTATTATGACATGTTAATCATCTGGGGGAGCTTTACATCGTTATGGCATGTAAATCACTCACCTTATTTTTGTTTAGTGTGAGCGTTCCTTAAGAAAATCACAGTGCATAGGGGCCTTGAAGCGCTACACATGTATTAGTTTATTTTGAATATTATTGTAAAATAAAAGAGCAAAAGGAAAAGAAAAATATAGCATGTTCTACATGGGGACAGGAAGAAGTATGAACCTGCTCCAGACAGTATTAATATATTCTGTTCTCTAGAAAGAGAAAATAAATAATTTTGAAGAAGCAGTGAACTCTATTTTTCTAATGACTATCTAATGTAGATTTGGCAAAAACTCTGACTTGCATGCGCTTCTGAGAAGTGAGTCAGAGTAAAAGTGCAAAATGGTGTTGATGAAAAGTGATGAAGGAGAGACTTCAGACAGAGCCGGAGAAAAGGACAGCATGATGCACCGCTGACCAGCCGGCAAATGCCAAAGCAAGACGTTGCGCCCGACGTGACTAACATGCCTGGATCAACTTTTTTTAAAATGCGAACGCGTTGTTTTGCTCACCAACATCTTCCATGATGATGATGATGATGTAGAAGGAAGCAATGTGGTCCTGGTAGTGAGAGGGTACTTGTGAGGTGACGAAGTGGGTTTCCTTACTGGAGTTTCTACAGGGAGAGGAATGAGAACGATCAGTGGAGAGTTCTGGGGGTGTGGTCACGGTGGAGAAAGAGCAGGCAGGTGAGGGCTGGAGGGTGAAGGAGTAAATTCGTGAGGAAGAGGAGGTCCAGAAGGTAAGCTGCTTTCAGTTGAATCCTGCCATGAGTAACAACCCAAATGGAGGAGCCGGGAGACACACAGGGAAATCAAAGGTGAGTTACTTGAAGGTCATTTTCCCAAAGAGACTAGTTTAATAGATAATTAACTCCGAAGACGCAGAAGGCATGACTACCACCTATGTTGGCAATTAGGCAAAGAGTGGTTGTCCTGCAGCACCTTAGACCTTGTCCGCACATAGCAGGATATTTGAGAAAACAAATAAACTAATGAATTTTGGTCTTTCATCCACACCAAAACTCTGTTTTACATCGCTAAAAAACATATATGAAAACTCTGGCCAAAGTGCAGATTTGAGAAAACCCTGTTCTGTCTGCGTGTGTACATGGCAAAACAGAGTTTTAGGGTCCTACGCATCACAATCTGCGACAAACATTGCAGCGCTAACATCACATGTGCAACCATTGTTACTGACTTGGCCATTCGGTGGAGGAAAAATGAACGCTATCAGAGAGGGTGCTGATTTCTCTGTTGATGTTGAGATTGACTGTATACAACATGTGAAAAATCATTAGCTATGTTTACATGCACAAAAGTTCACAATTGGAATGAAATGTGTTTGGATTAAAAAACAAAAAATAATCAGATTGTACTGTTTACATGGGCACACAATCAATTAATCCAATCATATGTGTGTAAATGCACCTGGGTGTTCTTCAGAACAGAACCACTCTGACATGCGCAGTTATCAAATTTCCCTGAAAAAAAAAAACACAGAAGAAGAACCTCTGCCTTTGCTGAACAACAGAAAATAGTAAACAAAGCAGTACTGTACAAGTTCGTTTGTCTTCCAAGCGCCCAGGCTGGACACGCACCAGCTTCTTATTACGGTTGAAACGTTACTGAATGAATAACAATTTTGAGCTCTTTTATTTTATTCGAATACAAAGGTTTTTTGGGAGCCCCAACAGTTTTGCTTCCCAACATATTTCCACCACTCAACAACACAGAAATATGTCACGTTTACGTCTGACACACACATGCACTCAGGTCAGTTTGCCACATTTGGTATAACTTGATCCTAACAAACCTTTACATGCATGTCAATCGGATTATCAGTCGGCATAAATCACCCGTCTCATTTGGAATACAGTTACATTCCGATTGGGCTTAATCCAATCTCAATATTCCCATTGGCTTGTTTACATGATATATTTTCATTCTGATCGGTCCTTTTGTCCATGTAAACATAGCTAATATTAAATTGGACAAATTTACTGCTACAAAATAAACGCCATATTATTGTTTATTTCCAGCTGACATGACCCTGGCAACCATACACCATTTTCTGTCTTCACCTCGGTATCGAGACTTCAAAGTAAAAGCATACATGGACCGTTGTATACATTACAGCTGGTCAATTTGTTTGTTTTTACAAGGCCTGCTGCTCCAATACGTTGAGGTGCAAAGGAGAAACAGCTTGGAGGTTAGCTGTTTTACACCAACTCCCAATACAAACTGTAGTTTTGAAGGATTCTGAACATGCCAAACATGAAGGGTATGGCACGTTCAAAACAAAGCTCACTGACGTATTTACAAGGGTTAGTATGTTAGCGTATTGCTGTCACGAGAGAATTATTTTTTTTTTAAATTATTATAACATGATCATTATGTTGTAAAAACGTGATAGTATATTGTACACATGTGATATTCATATTGTATAAGCAGGTTAATTATATTGTACAAACATAATAATTATATTTCATAAACCTGATATTTATACTGTACAAATGCGAAAGCGTTACCCAGATAGTGGCGGTGTGCTTTTACCCTGCATGTACATCTACTCCCGAAGTACAATAGCAAATTTACAGGAGTTGACCAAGTTTTACTTTATACTCTGTTTAAGACACGGAGAGATACTGATGCTGCTGTACACTGTGGATGAAATCCATCTCTCACAACAGCAATATGCCTCCGTAGGGTTGTGTGAATGAAAACCTTTCTGAAAACAATCCTGTCTGCATGAATCATATTAATTTTTTAGATAAAGTGGAGGAGATATTATAAAGACCCAGCTACAAAGACAAAGCAATCAGAGCAATGAGCAAGAACTGTGGCTGCCACAGCTCAGCCATGCCTCCCAGCAGAGATCTCCTGTTTCAGGGAGAACTCGCACAAAACCACACTTACACCAGGATCACGACGTCAGCGGCTGGTGCGGTTTTGGTGACAAATTAAAACCCATTAATTGTGATTTGTGCTTCCATTTTGATTTGGTCAGACTTTTACTCAAAAGCTGGAAACAAACTGGGAGAAAGAGTTCACCATTTATTGTTCATATTGCTGAAAAACAATATTTTTTTTTTTTGTTCTAAATCAGCAAATTAGACAGCAACTCACCCAAACAAGGAAGGAAAACAGAATGCCTTTATTTTGATAAGGCAAATGTCCAAGACCCTTTTACAATGTTTTAACAAGTGTCTGTATATTCTTCTATTTTTTTTTATTAATTTTTTTTTCACAAAAATGTAAGTTTCTTCAATATACATAATTTTAGTATGTTACTCAGAAGGTAAGGAATTGGCAATTAAATCATTTAAGCATTTTTTAAATAATAATAAAAAAAAATTTTTCATTTTCATAACGCCCACACAGCAAAATGTTTGGAAACCACCGCCTACAAGTTTCTTTCCCAGAATGTCAGACAGGAAGATAATTGGTGGCGCAATGCCTTTTTACATTTCCCGTGTATGGTAGCATTTTTGTAAACTGCTACGAAGATGTTATAAGATGTAGATGTTTGCTTTGGCCTTGGCTCATCTCAAACCAGCAGCTAATTAAAAATTTTCAGGCATAACTAATCTAAAGTTCTAATAGTCTAAGAGGACCAGAGAATTATCTACTGCAGATGAGAAATGACCTGCATGTACATTTTTTGAACAGAATCCAAACTGAGTTCTAGTTGTTGCAGGAGGTCTTCTCCTTTGATTAAGTAAGAGAAGCCTTAGCGGCTGCACTGAAAACACCGCCGACAGCCTTAAAAAATCTTTTGACAGCAGCAGAAACATTAAAACCACAGAATTTACTTGTTGAGGACAGAGCGGCTGTTGTCTTTTAATACAGGAAAATCAAGCTTTTATTTTATATTTGATGATCATGGTTTCCTGGGGGGTTTATCCACATTGCTCATATCCTCATTTTATTTTTGTTGTTAACCCTTAAGGGTCACAAGAGAAATATAAGACCGTTTTGAAATCCTGAGGTCAAGTTGTCTCATGCTCATTTTACCGTGTTGCTTTCTGGTACTGATTTCTCTAATAACAGGCTTATGTGGTTAATTTCTGCACCATGGAACCATGAAGAAGGGGCATAAAGAAAAGCTCATAATGACAGCAAGCATAATAATGTTACTAGGATGCTTCAGCTGGGCTAATTCCCATTTTCTATTCTGCCTGATGAAAATAAACAAATCTGTGCATGTCCAAGCCTTTAATTCTAGCCGAGGGGAGGAAATGAAAAAAAAATGTTGGCTGTGCAGATAGCCTGGCTTCTTCTTTGCTTGTTTTGCATCTTGGATCTGTGGTTTATGCTTGGATGAAATGCAAGAATATTCATACCTTGCAATACGTCCAAGATGCATGGGAAGATTGGGCGGGGAAAGGATATGCAGTGGTCAACATCTGTAGCAAAAAAGTGTATCATACATTTGTATGTAGCCCATTTTTGTCATGATCCACTTGTTTTTCTGCTTTGTTTTTCATTTCTGCTCTTTCTGGGTTTTTAAATGTTAGTATTCATATGCCATATTCAGTCCATGCCTGTGTTGAGTTGCCTTTTTTCCTTTCTCTGTGCATTTTGGTTTATTCTCCTAGATAAGTGTTAGCCTTTTCCCCCTTGGTTTGTAGTTCCTTTGGTTTTGTTTCAGCTCCATGACACAATGTGAAGAGACCTAAACAACAGGACTAATTTCACTCCGGACCAGATCTGTACCCTACTGGACCTTTGTCTTTCTACGACTTATTTCAAGTTCAGTGATCATTTTTACAGACAGAAACATGGTTGTGCCATGGGATCTCCAGTGTCACCAATTGTAGCCAATTTTTACATGGAAGAAATGGAAAAGAGAGCTTTGGGAACCTTCAGAGGAACACCATCAAGCCACTGGTTTAGATATGTGGATGACACTTTTGTCAAAATCCAGTTAAAAGAAGTGGGAGCTTTCACATGACACATCAACTTGGTGGACAACAACATCAAGTTTACCAGAGAGGATGCCAACGACAACAAGCTACCTTTTCTGGACTGTTTAGTGAGCATGGAAGGAGATGGAAACCTCAACACTGAAGTATATAGGAAACCCACTCACACAGACCAATATCTTCTTTGTGACTCACACCACCCACTGGAGCACAAACTTTCTGTCGTCAGAACCTTACAACACCAGGCCGAGCATGTCCCGACTAAAACAGAAGGGAAGCACAAGGAACAGAAACACATCAGAGATGCCCTCCAAACCTGTGGGTACCTTAACTGGGCTTTTGTCAAATCAGCAAGAAAATCCAAAAGACCCGCTGCAGAACATAATGGTGAGAAGAATAAACCCAAAAACATCGTCATCCCATATGTTTGTCTCTGAAAAACTCTCGGCTCTCCCTACCTGTACTGCCGCTGGATCTCTGCCTCTCTGTGTACGGACCCAGACCCCTCTGGATTGCGCCCCTGGAAAACCCTGAACGGTGTATCTGCCTGCCTGTTGGCCGCCCAACGGCTTCTGCCTCAAAGCCCGGTCCGAAGTCGAATTCCCACCCCAGACCAGTTCGCCAACCTTGTAGCCGGTTCCCCAGGCTCTGGAGTCCCGCAATCAGGGGATTTCTAGTATAAGAGCGAACAGCGCGCCCCAACTCCCTGCGCCTGTGTGTTCTTTTAATAACCACACACATTGGTTACACAGCTAGAGACAATAGGTGGGAACCCTGCCTTTATTTGAGCCATTGCCGTTTGCTCTGTTTCTAAAGCTACCTTCATGAGAAAAGGTGGTCATGACCTCAGATCTGTGTACAGGTTAGAGTGTGTATGCGTGTCTCTCCTTCCTCTTTATAGCAAGGAGTGACTGGCAGGTGTGGCTTTGCAGCTGACGCACATCAGGACTGATCAGGAGGACCTTAAAGAGGAGCGCATCCCCTCAAGCTGATGCCAGATTGTTTTTGTTCTCAGCATGATAATCAGGTCTACCTTCTCTTGCGTTGCTCCTCCACAGTGACCTTTTACTAATCAGATTTTTTACTCCCTTTACAGGAACCAGCCATACTCATGCTCTAGTTCCTACTTTTCTGTGCTCTGCCTCCTTGTTCTATTGGCTTATAGAGAAATCATAATCTTGGGTTCCCCTCTGGGAATCTCCTCAGACCACTGTCCATATTTCATCCAGTTGGATTTCTCAGCTACCTGCATGTCCATCCTCCGGTGCTATGTGCTCCACCAAACGTCATTCCTGGAAGAAAGGAAACAAAGAAACCACACCACACCCTCCATCCACCGCCACCTGCCAAACTCTGATTCTGTGGATGTCCTCACCTGCTCCAGGACTTTCCTCAAGTCCATTTACAGTAAGGATTGTCCAGCTGATATCTAATTACTCTCCTTTTGAATATTCTTACATTCCTTACCTCTTCTCCTCAGTGCCAAAAACCAGGATCCCACCATAAACCCAGAAGACCTTTTCCCAGTATATCATTGTCAATAAAGCCTTAAATTTTTCCATTGTGTCTGTTATGTTGCCAACACACTACAGTCTTTTCTTATTTAAACATAACAGAAATAGACTATTGACTAGATTAATCTAGAATTATGTCAGCCATATAAGGGAACAGATGAATATGCTATTTAGGAATTTTCTATTCCTTATGGAGAAACCCTAAATTATGTATAGTTCCTATAAATTATCAGCCAAAACATAACGACTAATTTACCTCCACTGTATGAATTTCCTGTTAGCTCATTGGGTAAGCTAAAAGAGAAATTGTCCCGTTTGCCAATGTGTATTAATAACACAAACAAGAGTAATCGTTTTATATAATGACATGCATTTTCCATTGTGTCTGGCAGTATAATGAGAAGTGGATTAATTTTGGTGCCGCTGCAGAACGGAAACTTAACCTCATTTGCTTTAGTCTGAGGAAATAACTAATGTTGCTCAGGCAACGTTAGTCACTTCAAGCCTTGTCGGCTTTGGAGTCGATTATCAATCTTAAGCTTTTAAAACTCCTGTGTTTTCATCAACACCTTGACAAAGAAGTGGAAAATAATCAGACTGGTTACCGCAGTTTAGCCTTAGGAAGGTTATGGATTAGGTTTTCAGATTTAAGTCAGTGGTTTTCAAACAGGACCCTCAGACAGGGTCTTTTTCTGTTTTTGAAGACTGACTAAATTTGAGGCCCCCCAGTCCCAACAAAAGTAAAAAGAAATAATGGAAAACATTACTCTTATTGTTCTCTCTCTTAATATAGTGAAGCCATTACTCCGAAGATTACCCAGAATCCCATTTTATAACAGGTAACATTTTATAAGTTAAATACATTTTATAAATGTTTCTAACAGCTGGAATTTTTCAGTATTGCTAAATTTTTAGAAACTATGTGCTGTTAACAACATTATAAAACATTTTAGTGTGACGCGAACCTGCCGTGAAGCCGTTGCTCTGTGGATTACCCAGAATCCCTTGCTACTCAAACTACTGAGTGCAGTTTTAGACCGAACACTGCTCTTGTTCCATTTAGCAAGACTTATCTTGCTAAATGGGACCTGGAAACAATGTGCAACAACCCAAAAAAAAACATTCAAGACCATCGAGAAGGATGAACAAAGCACAGACAAGACGCACAAGATGAAATCTTTGCCCGCTTTTCTGTTCACTGGTTAAAAGTTGGTTGTATGAGGCAGGTTGCACGACGATCTTTGCAGTTAAATGTAGGTGACTGAAACTTAAAGGGTCAAATTGAAAATTTTTATTTATATATCTGCTTGTTTTAATTTCTCAATATGGCCCTATGTTTTAATTTTTGAGTCACTGCCTCTTTAAAGCCCCAGTGTGTAAGATTATCACACTGGCGCACCAACTAGTGGTGCGCTAAATGAATTACCAACGACCTCGCTGTTAAGCGTGTAATAACTACTACAGAAGCCGTGGAATGACAGAAATGTGACAATGTATGTCATGTCCTCCATGTATTAGCTATTGCTAATAGCTTACGGTCATTGTGTGAAATGTTTTTTGGTGCTGTTTGTCAAGTCCGCTTGCTTTTTTCTAAAGTTGCTTCTAAGTTTCGTAAGTCGCGTTTTTTTGGGGCTTGTTTCTGAACATGCAGTAGCATATTTCGGTTCTAAAAAAGCGACTATAAACATAAGTAAAGAAACCCGCATCTGCTGTTGCACTACAGCCAGTGAACGGGCTGGCTGATATCCCTCCATATACACACATATCTCTGTTTGTGTCTCTCCCTCTCAGGAACTGAGATGAACAAGCAAGCCGTCTCTACCGGGAGGGCAAAGTGGTTGTTGTACTACACAGCCCTGTTTCTAACACAAGCCAAAATAAACTTCACTGTTATATTGAATTAACTTATCTGTCCAGCAGAAAGGCCGCAACCTCCGCATCCGTTTTAAATCACTTCTTCCTCATGAATTATCTCCCCCTGGTAACAATAGCTGCGCCGATATAGCCTCTCGTTTTCTACCGGTTATTACTTTTTCTTTTCTTGGTTACTTTCTCTTCCCTCTCACTGCGCAGAGCTCCACCATTTCAGCAGAAAACGGCAAATAGAATGACCTACGGTGGTCTTTGCTTGTTTTATACTCCTCGTCTTCCAAGAGTCCGTCTTCATATAGAAGACAGATACGAAACGCGTATGGCTGACAAGTTTATCTTCTTTTGGCTTCTTAAAACAGAAATAGCACCTATAAACTACTATACTAAGTATATGTTATGAGAATGTTTTAGTTTTTTATGTGATGTTATTAGACTTTGCCTGTGAATGTATTTATAAAGGCAGTACTTGATATTTCCTAATTAAAAGCCAAATTATTTACACACTGTCCCTTTAAAAGTCTCTGCACATCCCTGGTGACGGAGGTGGGGGGGATAAAAAAACAAGTGCTTTTTCTTTATATATATATATATATATATATATATATGTATATATATATACATACATATAATATAATTGGGGTTAACAGATGTTTTTCAGCCAGCAGCAGTTGATGCGATCTTTTTTATTTCCTAAAATGTAGCTCAAATTAAATTCTTCAGTGACAAACATTGTTAGTGGAGTAGCTGTAATTTTCCATCCATGTGGAATATGTATGTCAATGGCTCATTATTGTGTAATCCTGAAATGTGGCTGTTATGTAATAGTGCATATGTGGACGCCTTTCCCAGCGCGCTTCAAGTGAACTGTTACTAAAACTACAACATTACTGGCTCATGTGTAATCAATAAGAACAGATGAAATACTAGGAAGAGGGGGTGGGGGCATGGAATGTGAACATGAACTTGTTACAATATTTTTGCTTTGACATAAATTCATTTGTATAAGACATGATCCATTTTGAAATAATACAAAAGAAAGGTGATGTTCTTATCTGTTCAACTTAAACCTTAATAATAAACCCACAAACCAGCCTGGGCTGACACACCCACCACTTCAAAAGTTTTGGTAAACCCCAAAAATCTAAATAATTTCCCTCAACAGTCACCGACCCTCCTTGTTGAAGTGGCAGATCGAATGCGCAGAGGCAGAATTGAATTATTTTTGGAAAGCTATCCCCTTGCCTTGTTTCATTCTGATTTGTGCTTCCCCGTCTGCCAGCTGAGGCGCCTATCCTGCAGAAACAAAATACTACCCCAAGCTATTTGCTGACAGGAAGATCCTACTGTTTCCATTTAGAGCTGTGATTAGGACATTTGGGTGAGGGAGGTCTTCAAAATCCAGTCGCTCAATTGGCTCTGATTAAATGCACTCGGAGGGCCCGTTCAACAACATTGATGAGGACGACACAGCCACACTGGCTTCATTCTTTTCTGTATCATTGCAAATGACTTCTAGTCAAAAGATTTAAAAAAAACTAAACTTCAAGGAAAGTGTTGGCTAATCTTCGTAGCTAATTTCTCTCTATAGTTGTTAATTGCAGAGTAAAAAAAGCAAGAATAAAAAAAAATGACCCAATTTTGAGCGACTGTGAATGCAGCAAGATTTAAAATTCAGTTTAGGAGAAGATAAAGATAAAGAGGCAGGACATTTGTTACTGCAGGAAGAACAACTGATACACACGCCCACTGCAAATTTGAACTTTCAACAAACAATCCAGTTTGAGGTCATGGGTGGTCTAGAGCAGCAAAAGACTGGCTTTGGCCTTTTATTCCTTTGAATTCTTGAATTAGTTATGACGACTTCATCAAATCAGTACTTTATAAAGCCCAGAAAGAATAACAAAAATAACTTTAAATGTTACTTCTAAGGCAGTGAACTACCTTAAGATGATTAGGCAGTACGATACTGTTAAATCAAGTCAGGAAGTACAATGCCTTGCAAAACTGTTAATGGCCCTTGAGCGTTTTCACATTACCAACACTTTGACGTGTTTTATTTGGATTGCAAAGTTCATGATTGTAAGGTGGAGGAAAAATACCATGTGGTTTACAAAATGTTTAACCAAAGAAAATGTGAAAAGTGTGGCGAGCACTTGCAAACTGACCCCCTTCCAAGTTTCCCCCGTAGCTCCATCCATTTTACCATCAACTCTGACCAGCATCCCTGTCCCTGCTGAACAGAGGCATCCCCACAGCATGATGCTGCCACCGCCAGGTTTAACTGCATGTTGGCCAAAAAGTTCCATTCCATTCCTTCCTCCACGTTTCCTTTGTCACAAACATTGCTTGTGGCATAATTGAGGAGTACACAATTAACAGAAATCACGTTGACGGATTCTCCCACCTGAGCTGTGGATCCCTGTAGCTCCTCCAGTGTCGCATTTTACTGCTAATGGCTTGGAGCTGGATAAACTTGTGACCAACAAGTAAGTAGTTGTACTACACATTAAAGCTAGCTAGCATTATACAATGGTTTTAAACAGGGTTCCCACACCTTGGTGAACATCAAATTCAAGGACCTTTCAAGGACTTTCCAGGACCAATTTCCTCAAATTCAAGGACCACATGTGGCGGCATTTACCTACTGTGACCACTAAATAGGTTATCATATTTTAATACAATGCAAATTCAATAAAAGACTAAACGGCATAGAAGTTGTTGGGTCAGAAGCAATGCAAGAAAGTGGACTTATGGATTTATAGCCTACATTAATATTGATTATATTCATAGCCTACATTTATATCCACAGTACATGGCTATGCCATACTACATTACATATCAGATGTACATTAGCCTACCGTTTCATGGAATTTTATGGAAAAAAGTGCAGCATTGAGATGTTCAGAATTATATCAATTTGTTTTACTTTCATCTTTGATTAAGCTAGTTTTTGACTTTGACCCTGAAAAGTTGCTAAATATAGCGACAAAGTGGCTGAGTTGGCAACACTGTGTGAATGTAACCTATTGGACGCACGTAGGCCTAAACCGTAGCCTACCAACTAACAAAGAAGAGCGAACGTACTTTTGCAAATTAAAAGTCTGCGGAATCAACATAATTTTAAAAGATCATGTGATAGTAAAATAATGACACGAGTCGTCATCCGTGTGAACTTTCAACCCCACAAAAAAAATTCAAGGACTTTCAAGGACAAGGTGTTTTTTTGGCTCAAGGGCCTTGAATTTATTTTTTCAGATTCACAAACTTTCAAGGATTTCAAGGACCCCTGGGAACCCTGTTTAAAGTAAAGTTTGTCGTAAAAAAAATAGAACAGAGAATTTTTTTATGGAGACAAATACCATATGTCCTTTTTCCACTACCTAGTGAGACCTGGATAATGTTACAAACTATCTCCATAATCTTCGAGAGTTTAAAGACCGCAGAGAAGAGAAGACTGCAAAGCTCTCTTTCTACAGAAAGCAGCAGAATGATAATGAGTGAAGGTCAAGCCGACCTCCGACTGAATGCTCGAGGAGATTTTACACGCGTTAAAAACTCGTTTAATGGTAAAAAAAATAAATAAATAACAGAACACACAAAGAACATCCTCACCCAAATACACCCACACACAACTGCAACAATATGTACCTACCTACAGCAAAACCAGCATTAAACATGCCTGCAGTAAAATGAACACTGTCTTAATAAAGAGCTCTCATGTACATGTAGAAGATGTAAAAATTAGCATATAAATATTACAACAGCAATGTTTTAAATAGTTAAATATTAAATATAAATAAATAAATAAATAGATAAATGTTAAACTAGTATATGCTTAGGATATTATGAAGCACATGTGGGCTGTAAATAGCTTTAACTTTGGCAGTGGTTACATCAGGAGGCACCAAGCTGCTGTTGCTTTAAGCAGATGGGAATTCAACACAAGCACAAAACCATCGCAACTAATAAATGTGAGACTTTGTAACATCACAAAACCTGTGTGAATTAACCAGAGAGAACATTTCATCTGTTGAACGTTACAACCAACATACCCCCCACACAAGCACACGCCTGGGTCTCCCTGTCTCCGTATTTATTTGTATGGATGTACGTGATGGAGCTGCTTGGTCTTGGCTCTTTTTGAAAGTCCAACCCTGATTGGCCGTGTGCACGTTTTCAAAGGCTCCAGCCTCCTTTGTTCTGCTGGTGGTCCTGCACACAAACGGAGTGAAGACATTTTAGCGCTGTGTCCGCTGGTCCTACTGGACTTTAGAGCAATCCGACTTTATTATAAGAGAGTTTGTCGGTTTTAACAACTTTCACACAGTGTGGAAAAACTGCATTGTGTTGAGCTGCTTTTGTCCCCCACGCTGACGTGATAAAAGCTTTACAAACTGCACTTTCAAGTGGGGACATTTTAAATATCTAAAGCCAAGCCACTTGACTTTTAGCAGACGCAGTCAGATTGGTCATGAAAAAGAGGAGGAGCAGAGGAAGAGGAAAGAAAAAGAGAGATGAGAAGAAGCAGGACAGATTTTCTGCAATCACCTTTGCGCAGCTCTTCATAAACTCCCCCCAGCCTCTGCCTCTCTGCCAGATTATTGACCGCCTCGTCCTAATAGACGCCCAGCGTTGCCTACTCTCAGCTGTCTCCTTTGCCCTTGGGTTATTCCCTCCTTGCCATGTCCCGTCTGGTATCAGGACACTGACCCTCGCTCTGATCTCCAACTACCAATCCTTACATGGACCCTCTTGTTAGGCATCCCTACATCTGCCTCCTTGTGAATGATCCCTGCCTGTTTATTGACCGTTGTGGATTAAGGGTTTGATCTGTGGATTGGCAGGGGAGCGTTGCAAGGATCGTCCGCCTTTGCCCTCTCCCTCCGCCCAGATCAGCCCCTTCCCCCATCCTCCACATTGAACACGAGCCTCATGGGTGCTCGTCTGAGACATTTAGGTGGACGGATGCCCATGTCTTGGTACGTTTGCAGTTTTGCCAAAAGTGGAGTCCTCCAGCTACAGAAAATCCTTCTCAGAACTTCTCTTAAAAACAGCCTCCTTAGGTTTTTATGCCTCTATAGGGAGGACAGGCCAACTGTGGTCCTTATGGAAGTTTTTTTTTTTTTTTTTACAGCCTTTTTATGTTGGAGGTGCTATCTCAGACAGGTTGAACATACTGAAGAACACTACATGGGAACGCTGAACGTTTATCCTTCTTTAAGCACACATTATCTCAAAGGCTGCCATGATAGTCTCCGTCCTCTACATTAGAAGTATAAAGCAGTGTGACACCCACAGTTTGAATCTCAGGTAAGCTTTGATAAAACGAGACTTAATTTAACATTCATCTAGCTCTACATTTTGTTTCTGCCTGATTCAGAATAATGCCTTGCATGTTGGTACTAGTGCATCGTGAAACATTTCCTACTCGCTGCTCTTGATGGGCTTTTACGCACATAAAACCTTCATTTGTGTAGCTTCAACAGGGCGCGCTTCGTTTGTAATAAAGATGTGATATTTTTTCTACATCTACCACTTTCACTTTGACAACTTTCCTGTGTAAAGTGAAAATCGCTCCCACCTCCGGTGATAAGCCAGCGTGGTTTGGCAAACATACGAACGGTGTGACTCACAACTGAACAGAGAAACTCACTGTGGCTCAGCAGCTCCAAGTGAGGCAGACTCATGAAGGACGGAGACCAAACCTGAACCTTCTGCTGCGCCTCCAGGGACTCTGAAAACAACGTGATCACGGTTAGGACTGCTCCATTTCCAACCCCCTGTATAGATTTCAATATTTCAAATGTTTCAATACTTTCGCAAGTTTACGGAGGTTTTTAGCCACTCTCTCTAAGAAACAGTGGTAGATATTTGTAGAGCTGTCAGGCTTTAAACTTAGAACCAGTTCAACTCAGACACTGGATGGATTGATGGATGAATAAAGTGCTAACGAACGCATGCGTGGAAACACCTTTTACACAACGGCAGTAATAGTGGGGAATTACTAATATTTTTCCATCCTCCATTTCCTTTTTCCAAACCAAAATACTTGACTCGGTGTGTTTGATCAGAGAAATGAAGGTGTGAACATTTTTAAAGTCATCTAGATTTATTAAAAAACAACAACATAGTTTTCAATGTCCCATCATCTACCATTTAAAATACAGACCAAGGAAATGACAGCTGTCACCTCATTACTGAGAAATACCGACTTCTGTTACCGTTGTTTTACACTGATGGCCAAATTATAAAGTTAAGTGGGAACCTTTGTTCTTCTCTCCGGTGCCCATCGATGGTTCCCGCTGCTCCAGGGTTCTGTTAAACGGTACTTCCTGCTCGCCATCATCAGTTCTGGTAACGGGGCAGGAAACCACTGGATCCACTCCACAGATTGCCAGACTGTCGTCTTCAACGGCTTTATCTAAAAATAGACAAAAAGGATCACCACAGAGATAGAGAGAGAGAACAGGGTGGTTTGCTTTACACCCACACTAAATCTTATCAAAATAAACTATTTTTTTCACCTATAAGTTCAACCCTCTATCTACTTGAACTGCACCACAACACATCCAGATCCATTACAATGGCCGTTGTCTCCTGTTTCTGCTCTATGATATACAGACACCAGCCTGTGGTTGGCCTTAGCACTGATAGTGGGTCTGTCCCAATCCAGGAGCTGAATCCTTTGAAGGACCCGGTCTGCGTGGGCCGGGTCAAGCCTCCACCGGGTGTTCCCGCCCTTACCTTACCTTAGCTATACTCCCGTTGCCTAGCAACCGAGAAGCAGCTGTGACGCCACACCCGAAGGTTAATCCCGTTAATCCCGTTGTCTCCGCTGTAAATAATTCCAACACTAGGGCTGGACGATAATTTAATAACAATATATATATATATATATATATATATATATATATATATATATATATATCGATGATAAAAATCGATAACAAATCTATAAAAATAAGAAGTTCAACAGAATAACAGTTTTTCTTCCTTTTGCATTCTAGCCATGTAGGTTAATATTACAGTCATTACATCCTCCCAACCAATCACAACACTGACCCAAAACCAAGCTCCACCCTCTTCAAAGAGTTGAGAGAGCATGCGTTCTTTTTTTCATTTTTAAAAACTTTGGTAAAAAAGTTGTTTGAATAAAGGGTTGAGTTTGAATTCAGAGTTTGTGTGTCTGTATCTAAAAACAGGTTGCTAAGCATAAAATGGTCAGGGCAGCACTTTAAATATATGTTTTGAATGTGTTGATAATTATCGATATTTATCAATATGATTTCTATTTTATCGATATGCTTTTTTTTCTATATCGTCCAGCCCTATTCTACATGGTTTTTATATTCCCTGTACAAATGCCTTATAGCCCGCAATCTTATATTGTTGCTTTATTATATTTTATTATAGTCTAATTCATTAATCAGCCAAATGTTTAACTTTATGTTGAAATATACCGCTAAACAGAGTTCATTGATGACAAATACCATTTCTGTAATTTTGTAAAACATTTTCCAGCTTAAACACTAAACCATGACTTTCTGAGCAAAGCTTGAATCACTTTATTTGTAGAGAATAATAATAATGAACTAACCAAACGCTGACACTGGATATCTGAATTATTTTTGTACTGATGAACCAATTGGCTTCACTATGGATTTATTCAAACATAACGCATCTACCAAGGCTTGCGAACATAGCCAGACCCCACTGAGCTCTTATCACAAACTTATTTTACTGGGATTTTATATGATAGACGAGCCTAAAGTGGTGCATGACTGTAAAACGGGAAGTAAAAAATGGTGTCTAAAACATTTAGCATTTGTATTCAGCTCTCTGAGTCAAGACTTTGTGGAAGTGTTGTGGAGAATGTGGCGACCAGCTTTCTGCGTCTACAGACTGAGACTTTCTCCCATTCTAACATAAATGTTGAAAGTCTCGCCACTGATTCTAGTCCGTTCTAACACCACAATATGCTTTCATCTAAATATTGCCCTCTGGCTGTTTAGGACCGCTGTCCTGCTGGACTTTGGACTTCTGCTCCGGCATCAAGTGGTTTCCGGCTCAAACGGGCTTTGATTCCTATATTTGGCTCCATCCTCCCGTCATCTATGACCAGCCATCCTGGTCCTGCTGTAAAACGAGCATCCCCGCGGAGCGATGCCGCCTCCACCGCTGCCTATCTGACCACTGACCTCCATCTTTCAGGCCAGACGGACGGCCAAGGCCTTGGAAGGTTTGCGGCTGTGTCGTTCTCTTTCCCCTTCCAGTAGAGGAACTAAAAAGTGCTCTTTGAGGAGGTGGGATGTTGTTTCACAGCCTAGCTTTAGTTAAAGACCTCCACAGCGTTGTCCCTGGCCTGTCTGCTAGGTCCCAGGATGTTGTCAATCACAAATGGACTGTTTTATTTGGAGGCGTCCGAATCAAAAGGACTGAACACAACGCACCGTTGGCACGTTTTTATTTGTGAAAAGAAAGGAGAAACTATGTCCCCTTTTGCTGTGTTGGCCTACCGACCTAAGTCCCTATAAAACATCCTGAGGCATGTCCTTGTCACGGGACAAAGTGTGATGAAGCCCAGTGGATTCCTATTGAGAGGACTGGTGTGATGTACACAAGATATTTAATGAAATCATGACGAAGCTCCAAAAATAAGACGTTATTTTAAAACAACGAGGGGAAAACTAGAAGATGCTACACCCTCCCGTCTACCTGTGGGTGTGAGAGCGCAGCGTCCCGCTGCAGGGCGGCCGAGCGGCTCTGTGGGGTTTGAAGCGTCGTCCTCCCAGGGATCCCCAGGCGAGGACGGCCTGCAGTCCATCGTCGCTTCGTTCCTGCTGATCTCAAAGAACAAGCTGAGCTCTTGTAGGACCCTGCCGAACTGCTCCTTCATCTCAAAGTCAACGCGGTTGCCGGGACTGGAAGAGGGACGCTCAGAGGGGACAGGAGAGGACAACGTATGGGGCTTTAATCCAGCGGGCGAGCACGGAGAGAAATCGCCGGCGGCTGCGCGGGTGGGCGCTCTCTCTGGCCGCGCGGACGCAGAGACGTCTGCGGCCGGGGTGGAGCTCGGGACTTCGTTGTCGCTGGAGACACGTCTGTTCTCCGTGTCGTCACAGAGACACCCGGGGCTCTCCTTCTCCCCTCCCTCTACGAGCGGCTGCCCACTCGTCTCACCCGCTGCCGCTTGCTGCTCTCCTTGTTCCTGGTGTGTGTTCAGCAGCTGGCGGGGCGAGCTGGTGAGGACCGCCATGGTGCTCAGGCCTCCCTCCTCATCCTCGCCGTCGCCTGGTGAGAGGTCGACCTTCTCAAACGTGTCAAAGCCGCCGCAGGGAGCAAGGCCAGGCGGGAGAAACCCGAGGCGGCGCTTCGGCGACGCAGGGCTGCGGCGGGCATCTTGAGACGGGCAGGGGACGACCGCGTCAGTGGTAGGAGGGACAGGGCGGAGCGGGGAGATGTCAGGTGTGTGTTGGTCACCGGCGAAGCAACCTAGGCTTTGGTCTGGATCTTCTCCGCTGCAGAGCGTCAACCTGTTCTCCGCCCACTCGCCGCCATCTTGGCCAGGAGCCTCTCCGCTCGCGTCCTGGTGGAGCTCGCTCTGTTTCGGTGCGGCCTCTCCAGGTTCTCCCTGCTCCTCTGAACGCTCCCACTCCTCAAGGTTTATCTCCCCTCCCAACCTGCCCTCCTGTCTGAGCTCCTCTCCTTCAGCCCTACAAGCCCCGCCGAGCTGGCTTCCTCCTTCACCGTCAGCACACTCCGACTTGCTGCCACGTTTGTGCGTCTCTCCTTCTCTCCCATCGCTCTTGCGGTCTCCTGGTGGATTTACCAGCTCGGGCGTTTCCTCTGACTCCTCTGCTTGTCCATCCGTCTCTGTCCGTTTGATCCCGGCAGCCTCTTCCGCTCCGTCGCCTTCGCTGTGAGCGTTTTGCAGCTCCCGTGTCTCTGGGGGGTCGGGGCTGGCAGCCAAGCAGCTGGACGGACTCTGCTCTTCGGGGCGAGGCCCGGCTGTGTCCCAGATTTCTTCTGTCCCCTCGTGTCCAGCAGGAGGGGGCTCTGCAGGACTGGGTTTCCACTGACGGCAGTCCTCGTTGTCGGTCTGGTGTGGCGTGACGCTGCTTGTTGTGGGACAAGCCGGCGGTTCTGTCTGACGGGCGATGTTGCTTTCGTCTCCCCGCTGCGGCGTTCTCCTCTGGTCCTGAAGCTGCTGGGTCTGGTCTGAGGGTGAATCCTGTGACGTTCTGACTTCAGCAGAAAGCGGCGGAGCTGTTTCCAGCATGCAGACTTTAGTTAATGGAGGTAATTCTCCACCCGCAGCGCTGTCTGAGGTACAGAGCCGCCGTTCCACCTCCTGTTCAGTCTCGCTCCAGACTCCAGGGTCACTCGCCTCAGTCTCTCCATCAGCGGGCTCTCGGCTGATCCCAGCGGCGCCCGAAGCCTCTGCAGGAAGGTCAGCTCCAACGCGGTCGTGTTTTTCAAAACTCGCATCTTCAACGGAAAGATTTCCGCCAGACACAAACTCACAACAAGGCATTGATCCCTGAGAGCCTTCGATGAAGGTTTTGCTCAAGCCGTTCTCGTTGACTTCAGTTCCTTCACTGTAGACATTTTCACAAATCTGAAGGTCTAATTTCTGGGAGAGATCTTTCCCTTCCCCATCAGAGCGGAGGGGAAGAGTGTCTTGAGATCCCCTTAAGGACGTGGGACTGCCACCTTCTGCTGTCCTCAGAGGTGGACTCTCAGTGAAAGGAGCCTCCTCTCTCTGCAGATTACTCTCCACAGCACCGGCCGGCGGGCTGAAGGTGTGACAGAGATCTCTGTCAGCCGCCCGGATGAGGCTGGGAGGAGTTAGAGTCCCACGATTCTCGTTGTTTTGGAGACAGACGCCAAAGCCCCCAGGAGTGTCATCCTCACGTGAGCGCTCCAGCTGCCTGTAGTCAGGAACGACGGGTGTGGGCGGCTCAGCGGTTTCTTCCACCACAAAAGACTCCTCGTCTCTTCCCGCACTCACACACGGCCCATACGACTTGGACTGAGCGTCCTTCACGTCTACAGAGGTCACAGGAGTAGCAGGAGGAACATCTGAGGCGAGGCCCCCGGGTTTCCCCTCGTGACGCGGCCCGCCCTCTGCTGCTTCGGGGACGTCGGCCTTCTGCAGATCACCTGTGGACGGGCGGCTGATTGGACCCGGAGACGTCCGGAGCTGTGAAGAGTCAAACCTGTGGAGCTCCTCTGTCGCGGCACAACCTGTCCTCGCTCGCTTTGGGGAGGGCGGTGAAGTGAGCTCCGTTTGGGGGCCGACTCCTTCCTGGGGGACGTTTTCCATTTTCTTCCTCTGACAATCCCTAGAAGCACAAGCAGATTGACACCGTCAACTCCACGTCGGAGAGTTTTACGGTAATCAAAGCACAAGAAAACGGCCCTTCATCAGGAACTGGGTTATGTGCCAGTGACTCTTCATTTGCTTTACAGAAACAGAATTGTGTCTAAATTGTTAGACCGGCAAGTCGTTCAAAGAGTTTCCTGGCATGCATCTAGAGTTTCATACTTTATACCCAAGCTACGTTTTATCTGTTTTTATTTGTCGGTAAGTGACAGCCCAGCAGCAAACCATCCGTGGTGGTTGGAAGCTTCCTTCCTTTAACGAAGGTTTAAAACAAACCCAACCAGGGAGGGAGAACAGAAGGGACGTACGAATAGGTGATGTCTGCATGCCAGCAAGCTGCTTGGGAGGGATGCGTAAAAAAAGAAGAAGCTTTTTCTGTCCTACCATTACGAACATAAACGTGTGGAGACTGCTAAGCTCTACTGTGACTTTAAAGCTGAACGGCTTTAGCAGCAACCAGTCTGGGTGGGTCTGAGGTGAAACGAAGGATGAACGTGCCAGTTATCTACGGAGGAGGATCTGTGATGCTGTGGGCTTGCTTCCCTTCCAGAGGCCTGATTTTTATTTGTTTTATAAAAAGTGAGTCTTTCAGTAGAATAATAATCTAAAAGACGCGGCCAAATCAACACAGACATTAATCACTTGACAGAAAATCCTTCCTGTTATGACCGTCGCAGAGCTAAATCCGGTGAACAGGAACAGTCAAAGATCCCTCTTCCCGTTTGCTTCTACTCTAACAGCTTCAACCTTGTCAAATGTATAAACGGCAGTATTGACAGCAGAGAAAGCACCGATTGGTCTGCCTCCGATTTTGCTAAAAGCAATTAATCTGAGTTTATTTTAATGCTTTTTACATGTATTTTATCACGGCTGCCAAATGACCTTTCAGTTGTTTTCACACATTTATTTGGACTTTCTTTCCCTCCACTTTGTTACTCTTTTAAAACCACCTGGTCAAAACAAAGGCAAATATCACTTGGTTGGATTTAAAACCTAAGGCAGGTCAAGTCGGCCCAAAGGTGGAGGCTAAGACGTGCCGAACAAGTTTTTAGTAGCTAAGGCTGATTTGCTCTTCTCTTTAGTCCGACCCGTCGATTCTTTAATGGTTTCGTTTCCAAAACTAGCTGTATCCAATTTTAGTTTAACAAGTAAATGTTACCATACAAGAAACAAAAAAAATAAGTAGTAGCATCGAACCCTACAATAAAGGGATTACAAAACGATCAGTTTAAGAATCAAAGTATATATCTCTGACCTTAATTTGATTTTTAATAGTCTCAGAAGAAGCAAATTCACCAAATAATACACCCAGTGCAGGCATCCAGGGACGTAAGAGTCCATTTAGGTTGCCAAATATGTTACAGATCTGCAGAGACTGAACGCATCACCCCAGGAATATTAGACCCAGCCAAATACTGCTCCAAGCAGTGATTGCATTATTGCACACGCTGTTAGTGCGATGATGCTAGTGATTGGATATATTGCACCGCTAAGGCACACGCCTTAGCTAGGGATGCTGCTGCACTATTATGCACATTGTATTATCATACGTTATGTAAATATTACATATTCTATTATAGTGTGTCATGTAAATAGGCTGGAGTTTTTTTTCCCCTCAAATAGTTTTCCTTTGTTCAATATCTAATCTGGTATTTACTCTTAGCTTGTATTCTTTAGGTTAGACCGGTTTGCTCTTTTTTCTTCTCTTTTTTTCTCATTTCTAACAGTGTAATAGTGTAATAGTTGTGTGTTTGCCACTGTCACACCTGAATTTCCCCATTGCGGGACAATAAAGGAATTCTTATTCTTATAACATTTTATAATATTCAGCTAACCATAGACTAGACCGATTGTTTAATAACTGTAATCTATAGTCCAAACTGCTGCAGTAGTTTCACTAACATATTCAAAAATGATTATGGACTAGCATAAAATACAATCGCCCATCCAATTTCTTAGAACCGTGTGCTAATCTCCATTGTTGTACTGGCCAATAGGGGTACATCCTGTACAGGTCTCCAGTTCATCAAAGAAACCCACAAGGGGGAAAAAATGATGTTATTTATGGGCAAAAAGAGGATGTTTTCAAAATCAGCTATAAATCCTAGCAAGCTGTTTTAGCGCTGAAAATGTGAACAAAACTCTCAGTTCATGGTTAGCTTAAATGTGGCATTAGTTTCTATTTAAAGTTAGCAATGACTCTGTCCCCTATATTCAGCAGCTAGACAGCTGTTTACCCAGGCTACTCACCGACTAAACCAGCAGTTTTATCTTGTCGCTAACACTCAGTTAGCTTCCTGGCTAACGCTCCTGGTTCCCGCTGCGCTGCCAGTGGCGGGAAACTGTTGCCGCTCCTAAAGACATGAAACTGAGCCTCTAATCTGGGGCGCCATTACTTTCACCCCCCTTTCTAGTACAAGCAGCTGCGCGAAGGTTGAGAAAACGTGCTTATGTGGGGTACAGAGAGGGGCGGCTTCACTCTTGGGTCTTGTTCGCAGCCTGTCCCCGCTGTGCGGAGGCTGTTAACAACACGCGCGCGCGCTCGCGCAAACATACGCGCGCCACACACAGGCGGGCGCGCGCTCAGCGTCTGTCTCCTCCTCTCCGTGCAGCAGCAGCAGCAGCAGCACTTCGTGTTCATCAGCAGCATCTTTCTGCGGATCTGCGCCCCTTACTTTCTGACTCTCCTCCTCCAAACAGTAGGAAAAAAAACAACAACAAGAGATTAAAGCCGGAAGCCTCTTGTTTTGATTGTAACAACAATTCATAAGACTGAGCAGGTGCTTGTTTCGTTTCTTTTTTTTCTTCTTCCCCGTCCTCGGAGGGTTGCTGAGACCGCTCCAGACCATCAGACCACCGGACTCCTCTCGTTAGACTTCGCACTCTCACAAGGTGAGCAAATGAACGCTTGGTGCACGTATGCAGGTTTTTCCTCCATCACATTAGTGCTGCATGCATGGTCGCGTGATGCAACGCGGTGCGTCATCCCTTTTGATTTCCTAAGTGATTCATTGATTAATTGAACACATATTGAGAGGTCAATTGCAAAAAAAAAAAAAAAAAAAAAAGAAGGAAATAAAATAACTAAAACAAAAAAACGACGCGTCCACGTTTATCAATAATGCCGACACGTCGCACCTGTAGGGTAAAACCCAGAGGATAGTTTTTGATGCACGCGCCAGATGAGCATGGCATGTCCTGTTTGCTTTCCCCTCGCAGCCCACGCACACATGATGCGAGGCACGGGGGCAGGATTTTTGAATCAGCAGCCAGAGTGAAAAGGTAATAAGCATGCAGGCGCCTGCTGCGATATCTGGTCTGACTGATTGCTAGTTTAAAATTTACAAAAAAAAGGGGGGGAGGGGTTTTTTTTTTTGGGGGGGGGGGGGGGGGGGTGGGATACTGAATGGAGAGTGATGCTGGTGCTGGTTTGCCATTGATGTTGTAGTGACAATCTACCACAAAAGTGTGTGTGTGTGTGTGTGTGTGACAGAGGGGCATATAGGATGGGGGGGGGGGGGGGGTGTCTCCTTAACCCTACCTCAGAGTGAAGCTGCCCTGACGGGGCAACGGAGCCTGCGGGATTTTACATCAACCCACCAAATTCGCCCGAACTTCAACCTCAGACGGTTTCGTTCCCGTCTGACACTGCTTCTCTCTCTTCACCAGCTCTGCCCTCCTCTCAAGGTCAGCCACTGTTGGCAAACGATGGGAAATGGGGGTGGGGGGGGGGGGGGGGGGGGGGGGGGGGGGGGGGGGGGTTATGTAATAGCCCACTTCCCTTGCTCAGGGGGCAGCTCTGCCCGCTCTAAAATCCCCTCTCTCTGCCGCGTACGCGTCCTCGCCGGCCCTGCACCTGTCGCCTAATGCGTCCCGTCTTGTCTTCCCTCCCCGACAAGGTATCAGAAGGACCGGCAGACCTGCGGCACCGCCCCGTGAATCGGTGTTTGGAGCCCGGTGCAAAGTGACCCGGTGCGCCCCGTCCCCAGCCTGGCCTTACGCACCCTCACGTCTCACCCTAAAAAGCGAGCGCGCTGACATTTGCTAATGAAGCACCAGCTGTCCCTGTGTCATTTATGCATTTATCTTTTGTTTCCTTTCCTCGCTCTCTTTCCTGTGGCACTTGTGAGTAAGTGGCGCGCGGGAACATCGCGGCGCATAGATTGAGAACACAGGCGCCCAGGCCAGGGTGTGTTCTCTGTTATTCAACAGGAGCGTCATGCCTCTGCATTCGTCTCCGATCGCACCTCCCCTCCGTTGTTTTGGCGCGGCTCCTTGTTCCGCTGCGCACACCCATCATGTGAAATTTATCAGGGAGCGCTGGGGAATGTGACGGGGATAGAGTCATCGTGTGCAGAGCGCCGGGGAGCCCAGTCATGTAACATCTACAGGCTGTTTTTCCTCGCCGTCCCGGTCGACCGCATCAGCAGGGTGGCGGCGGACGGTAGCAGGGCAGATGGGAGAGTGATAGGGGTCGTGGGAAGCTCGGAAAAAAATGGCAACGAGGAGAGGCGCCGAAGTGGGAATGACACGCAGCACTATACGGGAGACGAACGTCATCGGTGTGACGGACGCTTCAGTACGTTTTCTATGAGTACAGAAGCGGACAAAGACGGCGTTTTAAAGTTGTCCCGGTTGAGAGGTCACGCAGGGTTTTACAGAAGTATCCACATCCCCTTTTCACTCTTTGTCACGTTACAGCCACCGACCCCAGTGTGTGTTGTTTGCATTTTATGTGACAGACCAACACAAAGGGGCCCATGATTGTTGCCACAGGTTCTCATCTGGATTTGGGCCTGGGCTTTGACTGGGCCACTCTAACCCGTTAAACCCCCGCCATTTTCCATTCAACCCCGCAGCTTCCCCGGCCACGCAGAAGCACCACATCCTCACGTTCTGTCGCTGTGGCGTTTATTTAGGGGCTTTGTACAGTGGAGGTTTTTCACGACACGTGTCCTTTTCTCCATCAAGCCCGAAATCTGGGTGTAGTGATGGACTCAGACCTGAACCTCCAAAAGCATCTAAACACAATTACAAACTCAGCTTTCTATCACCTGAAAAACATTTCCAGGATTAAAGGACTAATGTCTCAGCAGGATCTGGAAAAACTAATCCATGCGTTTATATTTAGTAGAATAGATTACTGCAACGGTGTCTTCACAGGTCTGCCTAAAAAGTGGATCAGACAGCTGCAGCTGATCCAGAACGCTGCTGCCCGCGTCCTCACTAAGACTAAGAAAGTAGAGAACATCACCCCAGTTCTAAAGTCCTTACACTGGCTCCCTGTATCTCAGAGAATAGACTTTAAAATACTTCTGTTAGTCTATAAATCCCTAAATGGCTTAGCACCTAAATACATCACAGACTTGTTATCAGTGTATCAACCCTCCAGACCACTAAGGTCTTCTGGCTCCAGCCTGCTCTGCATACCTAGAACCAGAACCAAACATGGAGAAGCAGCATTTAGTTCCTATGCTCCACTTATCTGGAACAAACTTCCAGAAAACTGTAAAAGTGCTGAAAGCCTGAGTTTCCTTTAAATCAAGGTTAAAAATATATTTGTTTAGGATTGCCTTCGAATGTTCTAGTTAAACTGTTTTACAGAAACATCATTAGTTAAACTTTTTTAGTCCTACTGTTTTTAATGTTCTATTTTTGTTTCTACATTTTATTCCTAATTGCTTTTATTCTGTTTTATTTTCCTATATTTTAATCATGTAAAGCGTCTTCTCTGTACTGAATTGTGCTATATAAATAAATTTGCCTTGCCTTTCCTCGGCAGTCCAAAAAGTTGCATTGTCGTCATATCTGATCAAAGCGCCTGCTTCCATTTGGTCCCAGTGTCCTCTACATGGCTTATGGCAAACTGCAAGTGGGACTCCTCATAAGTTTCAACTTTCTTGTAACTTTCTATACAGGCTATATTTGTGGAGTAGACAACTGATAGTTGTCCCGTCAACAGCTCGTCTAACCAGAGCTGTATCTTATGGGCTGCTTCTCAGATGGATGAAGGTTGACAATCATGTTTTGGCAGGCTAGTAGATGGATTTTCTTTAGGGTTGTCGTTGTTTAGGGGGCTTAATACAAATACATGCCTCACCTTTTAGATTTGCGTTTGTGAAATGTGGGATTTTTATTGCATTTTCGCATCTTTTTTTATGCGGGTCAATCCTATGAAACCCGCTGATGTTGGCTTCGTTGAAACGTAACAAAAAAGGAAATAGTTGGAACGGGACGAATAATTTTGTACAGAACCGTTGAAGAGCAGCTTAATAAAAAAGTGACTCATTTAAATCAAAATTTCCCGGAGGCAAATTTCCTACCAAAGAGTGAGACTAATTGCTTTCAGTACCTCGACAGCATGGAGAATGTAATGCTGGGTCCACCGGCTGCACACCGAGGCAGCACAGATGCGAAATTGTCTCTGCTGCTTGTTTTGTTGAGGGAGTGACAGGAGACAGCGTGTGGTGTAGCGCTCGCATTACGATGCAGCGCGAGCTCCTTGTGAAGACATTGCGAACGCGATGGCGTATGGCACCGCATCAGACATCAGCGGTCTGAAATGCAACCGCTCTGCGAGAGCTTCACTTCTCCAGTAGAAGAAGAAGACGATGCGACTCTTCCTACTGGCAGGAGTCTCAGCGAAGAGCCCTGGTGCACAGCTGTAGAAAGACGTGCACGGTGTCAGAAGGGCGACGCTGAAGCCCGTCATCCGTTCGGATCCCTCTCAGGACATGTGCAAACATCCCGCTGCTGCTGCCTTCTTCATCCCAGGCCCATCTTGTAACAGTAACGATTTGCACCTCCCTGCCGGAGAGCGCTGCGTCGAAGCATTCCCTGCAAGACTGACCTTTGTTTGTGGGACCAGCAGTCAAAGACAAAGACCGTCCCCCGTCAATTTCTTCTCATTGTGGTTTACCTGTGATAATCTACACTCGTATTTGTTCAGTTCCGATGGCTTGGAGATGCTGATGTGAACAAATACGTTGACGGCCTTGCGTTTCCCTAAAATCCCATCTTATATTATTCCAATAGCATAGTCTTACTCAGAAAACTACGGAAAATCCATACTTCAGTTTGAGTACATCCATCCATTCATCCATCGGCATCCAGCTCCTCCTATCGGATCCCATGCCATTCCCAGGCCTGATGTAATATATAATCCCTCCAGTAACTTCTGGGTCGTCCGTTGTCTCACCTGCCAGTGGGACAGACTTTCCACTGTCACTTCATGCTTGCTCAGTATGAGGGATTGCTGCAAAGCCATCAACAATGCAGACGACTGTCCCTGTGGCTCTAGGCTTCTCCAGGAGGAGTGAATGCTGCTTGTCAAGACTGCGATCTGCTGGGTTTCCTTAGATAGGAAACTTTTTGTCCAATCTGTATGATTTGATTGAATTTGACTTTGGAAAGTGCCTTGAGATGACATGTTTCATGAATTGGCGCTATATAAATAAAACTGAATTGACATGCGCGGGAAATGTCCAAAGACAGGCATCGTGATTAGATTTCTAAGCCACCTCAGCTGACTCCTTTCAGTGGTGAGGAGCAGCGGCTCTACTCTGAGCTTCCTCCAGATGATGGAGCTGCTCGCTCTAGTTGTGAGGTTGAGGCTACTCACTATATGGAGGAACCTAATTTCGGCTGTTTCTATCCGGGATCTCGTTCTTTTGGTCACGTTCGATATCTCATCGCCATAGCTGAGGATCAGAACGTAGCAAAACGTTAAACCTAAAAAAAGTCTCCAGCAACATAACTGTCACTGCTGTCAAGACTTTGTGCAACCACCTTTTGCCAATCAAAAGGGGGTTAAGCCCCTGCTGGGGTAGTTGTAAAGACCCTCTTCAGGATCCACATAAAATAATAATTATCCATCCATCCATCCATCCATCCATCCAGTTTCTGACCCACTTAATCCCTCATGGGGTCGCGGGGGTTGCTGGTGCCTGTCTCCAGCGTTCACTGGGCGAGAGGCGGGGTACACCCTGGACAGGTCGCCAGTCTGTCGCAGGGCAAAATAATAATTATGATAATAGTAAAGAATATTTATGTTAGATGTGTTAGAAGGGATGAAAAAAAGTATTGAAAATTGGTTTAATAGCCATCCATTGGCTGTTGATGCTGTTCACGTTCTCATTATTCCCGTGATTATTTGCTCTATCAGTAATGCTTTATAATCAGCCAAAGGTTTGGGAATCTTTTCTATATTACCCAGAGTCCTTTCTTATTTTCAGACCTAAGCCCATGGGTTTTCCAGAGAGTTTACTTTTGGGAAATGAGGTCCAAAACGACAACATTTTCTGATGAAAATGTAACAGTTTGGTGCCATTTGTACTGTCCATTTAAAACAACAGCGGTCAATGTTTTCTCTGACAATGGCAAAAATTCAAAAGCGGGTCCCAGAGTGTAGCCGATTCCAAAACGCCTGGTGTCCGTTGTTGTGCACAGGGAAATCGGGCTCATCCACATTATGAAAGAAATCAGTAGGTAAAGTTCTTTGACTTAGGGTAAAAAAAAATATATCTTTATAGTATTTTTGACAATATCTTTTGTTAGACATATATTCAACATCGCATGCTATTTAAACTATTTCCCCTTTCGAGACTGATATAATGCAAAGCTTTATACTGCTGGTATACTGCAGTATTTGTTGCCAAGGAGCGCACAGGCAAAAAAAAAACAAATCCAGATTTTCCAAAAGTGAAATCCTCATAAATAGCTAATTCAAATGAATTAATAAGATCTTAATAACTTGGCTTGTACGCCTTCATGTAGAAATTTAACAACTTGCCAAAATGATTAGGCACCCACACACAAATTGGTTACTAAATGAACAAATTTGCTGGTTAATACAGCCCCCGAGCTCCAGTTTAGGTTATTTTCACACAGAAACCACAGCTAATGGATCGCGGGGTCAGTAATGAATAAGGAAATTGTTGCACTTCCTCTGTCTTTTATCAGCAACTGAATGCATTTAAGACGCTCAGGGGCTTACATAAACACAAAGCTTCTTTGGTGACACTAAAAAGCTTGTGTTGGTGAAGAGTCTCAGTCATCCAGGTCATGATCAATCCAAAAAAAGGTTTGAAAATAAAACAACTGGACTTCTATTAGGCCTCGTCAGCAGGTCTATAAAGCTTGGAACTCCACACTACTCCAGAAATTTTGAACTGAGAAAGCTTCCTGGATGGGAAGCGAAACGTCTTCAGCTTCAGAATAGAATTTTTTTTTTTTTTTTTTGCATAATCTGTGCTTTATCTGCTAGACAGAGTATTGCGTTCCTTTGTAAAGGTCCTCTTCAAAAAGGTTATGTCTTGCCAAGGGACATATGAGCTTGCAGAAGCGGGGCTGGGATACCGGCATACACACCGAGTGAGCCGCAGCAGAAAAAATGGCCATTGTGCTGTGAACCAGATTTGAGAAGAGCCGGTTTGGAATTCAAAAGAAAATACATCAGTAGTTCTGTTTGAAACAAAATCTAATTCGATAAATTAAGTTAGTTTTACTGTAAATCAACTTCACATAATTTGCCTTTTCCCCCCATTAAATATCAGCTGCTACCAAAGTAATATTTCCGACACATACACCTATATTGGACTCCAAGGCTTGTTTTTCTCATTACAAAATCATAGGTTGTCTGACTGTTTTAGTGTGATTTTATTTCCTATTTCCTAAAAACAATTCTGTCTTATATCACTCGTGGAGCTAATTTTTTCGAAATCTGTTAATCTCTCTTCAACGTAGTTGTCTAACTATGTAGACTGCATGCACCAAAGGGCCCTGATAAGCAATTTCAAAACTTGGTACATAATTACTCCACCGTCCCTCTGCGAACTTAAGTCGCTTTGAACTTCACAGAATTACCTCAAAATCTGATTTGAGGGCGAACTAGATGTATCTCCTAAGGACGCATGACAAATGCAAGTTTCAGGACTTTGTTATGAGTCGTTAACAAAATCATTTATAAAGGTAATAAGTAAAGGATAGCGGCAACAAGAGGCAAAAAAGAGGCAATCAAAGATGTGGAGACTAGAAGAAGTGAGTGCAAGTATTTTTTACAAGCAACTGAAGCGATGATTGACATCATACAAAACAAATAATCGTGATTAGTCGACTAATTGGAAAAAGAATTGATGGATTACTTAACTATTAAAATATAGTTGAGTAATCTGTAAAACTGTATGTCTAAGTTACTCTAAGGAGGAAAGTCAATTCCGCTGCCTTTGTCCAGGTTCTCCTTTTTGGCCATCCATCCATCCATCCGTCCATCCATCCATCCATCCATCCATCCATCCATCCATCCATCCATCCATCCATCCATCCATTGTTCTTAGGGTTAATTCTAACCCTAAAAACAATTATTAACCCTCATATATATTTGAGGCTTCATTTAAAATGTTCCTATCAGTTGGTGAGCTTCTAGGTACCAAACGTGAGGCAGCAACATATAGAGGAAGGCATGATTTTCTTTTAATTTCACATCTTACTAAGGTATACGATAGCTTTGGTCTTGTTTCCAGCTCTCTAAACATATTGCCCAACTGGTACAATCACTTACCGCACGAGTAGATTGTTCTTTCTTTAAGCATCTGATTTATGTGATTTTTATGGCGGTATAAAACACAAACTCTTAGAGGCTCCAGAAATAACTTGTCACCGAATAGCTACTGACTTTATTCCTTGAGCAGAGTTATAATTCACACCTACCTTACTTGTGAATGGGGGGGCTGTTTGGAATAGTGCCTGGATGTTGTCAGCCATGTTCGTGAGAAATTGACAAGCAGCACATAAAAGTCAGCCGAAAAGCATTTCCGAACGATGTTGTAGGAGAAGCGGAGTCAGTTCGTGATCAATAAAATATCCTGGACACGTTGAAAGGGCCTGAGTGAAGTGATTAATATCTCACAGTAACAGGTTTGCTGTTTGGCAGCCCACTGCTGAGTTGTCGTAGCTGTTGTAGCGTCTCTGAAACGATTGCAGGTCTAGTTTTGTTCAGAAAAAAGGCCATTGTTCACAAGGATTTGTTATTCAGTGTAAGTTACAGAAAACCACAAAATCATTTCTCTGTCGCTTCATGCACTGTCTTACTCTGATGGAGGAAAGCCCTTACATCCCTCACTACAGCAACCTTTTCTGTCCTGGGAGATCCAGAGCTTTCCAGAGGACAGAAGAGATTGAGATGTATTATCCTAGGTGAGCTTTTGTCCTTCCAGTGGGATCTACCTTGGAAACCTCTAACAGCAGCCCTCTAGGAAGTCTCCTGCAAAGACGCCCGTGCTGCTGTGACTGACTCCTTACGACAATGAGAACAAGGCCTCTATTTCAAGCTCCACCTGGATCACGGAGCCTCTGAAACTATGTTAAAGGTGGAGTCCAGCCACAATATGGAGGAAGCTACTTTCAGCCACTTTAATCTGGGATCTCTTTCTTTAGTCATGATACATACCTTGTAGCCAAAGGTCAGCGCTGGGTTGTAGAAAGCCTCTAAACCTCCAGGAGGGATCCTGAACAGATGACCTAACTATCTTAATTAACTTTTTTTTAGGAGAATCCGACCCGCTACAGATAAAAACTCAGGCCTTAGCATCTGAAATCATGGTCTTTTTTTTATGATTATCCAAACGTGATCACCACAAGTGAGGATTGGACCACAGATTGTCAAGTAGGTAATGACCTTTGGCTTTCTAAAGGGCTGTCATTATTAGCACTGTTCCCTTGTACCAAGATAGCCTAGGGTTCAAATCCCAAACTTGGGTCTTTCATCATAGAGATTGCATGTTCTCACTGTACATCCTTGGGTTCACTTCAGGAGCTCCTGCTTCCTCCCACAGTCCACAAATATGAACGTCAGAGTCACACAAAACGAAAGAACCCAGTCACTCTCTCAGGGCAATTTAGAGAAACCAGCCGACCTGAGTTGTCTTGTGATGGACTGGAAACCTGTCCAGATTGTACCCTGGCTGCCTCTCGTTTGATGACATCCAACACCTTGCAAAGATAAATGGGTATAGCAAAGGCATGGATGGGACCGTTTTTCTCCCAACACTACAGACACAAGTAGACGTGCTGGTGACTACTCTGCCGTTGCTTATGGCAAGGCGAGGCAAGTTTATTCATAAAGCACTTTTCATTAACAAGACGATTCAAAGTCCTGTACATGAACAGCACTTAGAAAGAAAAACGTTACAGAGATAGAGGGAAAATATTAGAGGAAAGCACATTGCAGCGGAATAGTAGCAGTAGGTTAATATTTAAGACAAGTTGGACTACAAACTTCAACATTAACATTTAAAAGCAACTCTAAACAAATATTTTTTTAACCTTGATTTAAGGGAACCTCAGGGTTTCGGCACTTTTACAGTTTGTTCCAGATACGTGGAACATAAGAACTAAATGCTGCTTTTCCCTGTTTGTTTTGGTTCTGGGTATGCATAGTAGATTTGAGCCAGAAGACCTGAGTGGTCTGGAGGGTTGATACACTGATAACAAGCTGTGATGTATTTAGGTGCTAAGCCATTCAGGGATTTATAGACTAACAGATGAAAAAAAAACATTCAACTTGAACTCCAGCTCTTGAGGCAAAGACTCTTAGCGAGAGGGAGCAGTCCCCCTTTTCCAACTTGGGCACACCTGGACAAACAATGCCCAACTCTGCAAATATTTATGCATCAGTATGTTGATTTTTCTAGAATGTGCCGTTTAGAGGAAAACAGAATGCCTCTATGCTTGATGAGTGCATAATAGATCGCTCTGCGGTGCAGAGCTGCAGCACCTGTCTACTGGCTTGCATATGGAAACTGGCATTGCACATTTGGTGTTAGTCTGATCACGCTGACGAGGTCTGGAGGAGCATCTCAGTGGGGAGTGAGAGCAGGGATGTTCCAAAACTCGAACTGTATTTAGCAAATTTATGATAATTAGGGGTTGGTTAATGAACCAATGAAAGTGATAAATTGGCAGCATGGGCACCGGGCAGATTGGGGCTGAGGCAGCTGTGTGCAGCCAGCAGCATAAGGGGGAAAGAAAGAAGGCAACTCCAAACGTGCTTGAGTTTTTCTACAACTTCACAGTGGTCACACTACTTCAAAAGATCCCTATCACACCCTCTGAATGGATTCCCTTCACAGAGGAGGAGATGTACTGTTTGAAAAATAACTTGCTTTTGGAAAATCTGGGAAATGAAATCAGGTCCCATCATGGTTTACAAAAGTTGATATGAAAAAGTATTCACATCTCAGAAATTTTTAATACTTTTTTCACTTTGAAACCACAAACTTTTAATTTAGGGGGGAATTATATGTCATGGCCCAACATAAAGTATTGTATAATTGGGAATTAGAAGGAGAATAACAAATACATTACAAGCTTTCTTTATGCATAAAAATATGAAATGTGTGCCGTGCATTCAGTATTCCGCCCTCTTTTCAATGATAACCCTAAAAAATGTCCTGTGCAACCAGTTGTCTTTAAGAGTCATATAACTAGGAGAGGGTGTGTAATTTAATCTCTGAATACGTTTCTTTTAGAGAACATTAGATAACAAACAGCATCTTGAAGACCAAAGAACACTACAGATAAGTCAGGAGGAAGATTAAAGCAGAGTTTGGGTATAAAGGTATATTCAGAGATTTGAACATCTCACAGATCACTTAATAATCCGTCATCTGAAAACGGAAAGAGCGTGGGACCTACCAAAGCATGGCAATCCACCTAATATGACAGGCTTGGCAAAAAGAACATTAAAAGTAGAGTTGGCCAATTTTCTTCTCCCAAGTCCCCTGTGAATAATGTCTTAGCTGCTCTTCCGCTTCTTAGGGGGCTCTGTGAAAAAACTCTCCTAAATTCACACTGGTCTTATTTCTTTCTCCTGAGGCCTTCCTCTTCTTCTCATAAACTTGAGAGACAGTTTGCTTCTTTCGACTCTCGGCCATTTTCAAAGTAAGTTATACGGTGTGAGCAGCGGAGTTGCAATGAACGGCTAACAAAGCTAACCGCTAAGCTAACCGGATTACATAAACACTATAGGTGCGCATGCGCAGCCAGCAAGCGGAAACTAACAAGGAACGAGCACAAACACTGGCGTTATGTGAGCGTTTCAGAATGATGGTATGTGGGACAACAACAGATAAAGTGATACCCCCGGATCTTGAAGGACAGAGGAGAGTAAGCAGGACCAATCCTCTGAGTAATTCTGGCCATTCTGTCAAAATGACAGGATTGGTCAGGCCAGCAGCTCTTACAGAGATCACATTTTTAACCTCTTTTTTCTGAATACATAAGGTATTGGCTACTGTCAGGATGAAAGGACCATTTCACCCAGTACAGGGTTTCCCCCACCCTATTATAAACCTCGTAGGCCTTCATGCTTTACTTGCCCCCCCCACCCCTCCCACCCCGCCAGGCTAAGCGTTGTTTGTTTACCTGACATGCTCGATGTTTGACAGCAACATAAAAAAGTTCCCGTCGGGGGGAGAAAACCTCCATAAGGTAGCACGCTAGCTGTTATTAGCTTCACACACGCTACGGTACCCAGCCGTGCCCCTCCTTCGAGCTGCGTCACATAACGCTCCTCTGGCTTACAGTACTAACCCCCGTAACCCACCAAGACAACTACTGCCAGGATTACCCAATTTATTAGGGGAAACCCTGCAGTATAACAAAAAGTGCTTCTGACCAGGATTGTCAACTATAGCTTTATTCAGAGAAGACTTCGAGAGGCCCATGGTGGTGGTACAATGTGCGTATGACCAATATAGCTACTATTAATATTGCACTCCACAAGCCTGGCCTTTCTGGGAGAGTAGCAGGTTTAATGGAAGCCATAAGAACTATTTAGCTTTTCCTGTTTAGCTCAAGCCATTTAAATATCTGGAAGAAGGTGCTGGAAGAAGAAGATATGCCATCCCCTGAGTGACATATGGTAGCGACAGCGTGATGCTGTGGGGATGTTTTTCTTCAGCAGCGACACTGAAGCTAATGGAATGGTTTTAGATCAAAGCACTTTATCTGTTAGGGTGGCCTAGTCAAAGTAAAGACCTAAATCCACTTGAGTAGCAAGACTTGAAAACTGCTGTTTACAAGTGACTTTCTGTGCAACCCAACAGACCTTGTACAGAGAAACAGGCAAAAGTATTAATCTCCAGATTTGCGAAGCCGTCAGAGACAAACCCCCTAAACAACTTACAGCTGTAATTGTAGTAAAAGGTGCTTCTCCAAAGTATAACCCACAGGTGATGAGCATTAAATCGAGATTGCAGATCTTTATCAGTAAAAACGTTTGCAAACCACATATCAGTTCCATTCATCCTGGCAATTATGTTATGCTACATCGTGCTGGTCTGTCATGCACCAGCTAAACAAAGCACGCTAATGTTTGCGGCTGTAATACGTGTCAAAATGTGTTAAAGGGGTATGAATAGTTCTGCATGATGCTGTGTAAATAGTGCAGTCAGAACGATCTTTAATAAAGTGTTGAAAATGAAACACAAAGCTACAAAATAAGACAAGCAGCTGCTGAAAGACAGAAGCAGAAAGTGCCTCAACGAACTGAATGCCATTAGCCAGGAAGACCTCATTTACAACATGCGACATTCTGCCAGGGCCCCATAATACAGTTCATCTGTTTAAAGCTTATTTTTAGCGCGCTCTGGAATTCTCTGGTTGCAGCCTTGATAAATCACTCTCCTAAAAAAGCCCTGTACAGCAGCGTGGACAGGTAGCTCTTTGGCCTCTGCATTATTTTGAATGAAGCCTAACCTCACCGCGATGTGTGTGTTTGTTTGTTTTTTTCCTGGGGCCTCCCCTTTATTGCTTTGCAGGAAGAAATGGGGAAACAGAACAGCAAGCTGACCCCCGAAGTGATGGAGGACCTGGTGAAGAACACAGAGTTCAACGAGCACGAGCTGAAGCAGTGGTACAAGGGATTCCTGAAGGACTGCCCCACCGGCCGACTAAACCTGGACGAGTTCCAGCAGCTCTACGTCAAGGTGCGGCTCGCTCGCCCCCCCGCTCACGCTTCCACTCGATCGATCACACCCACTTAATCGGCTTCTTTTATGTGCTCGCCGCAAGAAAAGAAAAAAGAGAGACAACGTTTCTCATTTAGGTTGCAATTTAAACCCGGAGGCAGAGAGAAACGGGTTGGACAAAGATTTAATGAAGCTTATGAAGAGCAGAGATCAGGTGTGACAGGAATCTCAGTCCAGACAAGGAGTTGTTAGAGGAATCTGAAACTGGTTTGAGTGTCGGACATAAGTGCAGGCTGAGGCCGTTCGAGCGAGGATAAGAGGCGGAAGGTAAATGTGCGTGGAGCTGAGAGCCTTGGAGTGGCAGGGCTGGTCTTTACAGAGGAGAAGATGTCCAGCAGCTGGGCTGGGTGTTACTGAGATGGCCTTTACTGAGAGAAGGAAAGGATAAATTGGGAAAAGGAGGAACCTGCTTGGAGGAGCTGGGAAGTCTGAACACACGTTGTCCACACTCAGCATGCACATGGTGAAGACGACTCGTTTGAGTTGGATCGGAGCATCAGGACAGGGAACACAAGGTGGTTTGAGTGACTCTGGATGTAGCTCAGTGGTTGGTGCCTGTGTTCTGCCGCTGTGGCGTACCCTGTCAGATTAGCATACCGCTAGTTGATTGTTCAATCTCCGTCTGCTAGGGTAGACTTTTTTATGGAAACAGCATACGTTTCTGAAGCGATATGCTGACGGTGCTTGTTAGAAAACACAATTTATGAAGAGCAATGCTGTTTGGACTGATTTTGACATGTTTAATCTCGTAATCAGTTTTGGAGAATGAGCTAAAGGTTAATAACTACAGGGTAAACGATTTTATGGCTCCACTTGCTGAAAATAAATTCTAGAAAACTTTAGTGTGCATTTTTTACAAGGCTTGCAATTAAGTAACGTGAAATTAATACGCAATATAATAGACAAACCACTCGCGGTCAGAGGTATGTGGAGATGATACGCAGTGATCCAGGTTGCATGCGCATTAACTGAGGGTATGCTGTTCCACCGTCAGAACATCGGTCTGGCTGGTCTGAGTGTTTTAGAAACTGCTCATCTGCTGGGCTTTTCACTCACAACCATCTGTCAGGTTTACAGAGAATGACCCAAAATAGCAAAAAAATATCCAGGGGGTGTTTCAGCTGTGTGGACAATATGCCTGGTTGACGTCACATTCGAGGAGAAGGAGCAGACTGGTCCAAGATGATAAAGAGGCGACGGTAGCTCTAATAAAAAAAAGACTCATTGAAGTCAAACTATAAGGAATAGCGTTTCTAAATGGTAGGCCTGCAACACCTTGATATGGATGGGCCGCACAAAGGGCCGTTTCCGTCAGCAAAGTGCATAGAGGCTACAAATTGCACATTAACAGATATGCTCCAGTGAGCCTCGCTCTCAGCTGTGACATTTAGATGGAAGGGTCAGAAGGTGATGTGATGAAAAAGAGCAGATGATGCTCTTTATCAATGGTTCATGTTAGTGTTGGTGTCTGTGTGTGTGTGTGTGTGTGTGTGGGGGGGTTCTTGGCTCAATTTGGGTCCCTTTGTACCCACCGAAAATCATGTCAATATAACAGCCTGCCTGAGTAATGTTGCTGATGCTGCCCATTAGGGCCGGCTGATGATTCAATAACAATATGCATCGATCAATAGACGTGTGATGCGATAGGAAAAAAAAGGGTCAATAAAAAGTTTAATAAAAGAACAGTTTTCCTTCCTTTTGCATTCTAGCCTATCATGTCGGTCAATGCTAGAGTCATTACATCCTCCCAGCCAATCACAAACGCAGATCTAGGAACGTTCCGTCATCAAGCTGTGTGTTCTGTATCTAAAAGTAGGTCGCTAAACAACAGCATAAAATGGCCAGGGCTGCACTTTTTGATAATTATCGAGATCGCCCAATACGATTTCTATTCTATTGATATGTTTGCCCTATTTCCCAGGCCTTTATGACCACATTGCACCATCTGGTTAAATCGACTCAAACTGGTCTGCTGCGAACAACATTATAAGTTTGCTGTGCCACAATGGCCTACACAGCCACCAAACCTCAATCATTTAAGATGTGGTGAAGCGGGAGGTTCAAACCATGGATGTGTAGCCGTCAAATCTGCAGCAACTGTGCGGTGATCTCCCGTTATTGTGGGCCAACATCTCAGAGGAACATTTCTTGCACTTTGCCTAATCAATGCCCTCAAGAAACGAAGGCAGCTCTGATAAGAATGAGGGTCCAAACTGGTAGCGGTGCATTATAAATAATAAAAATGGGCACTGATTGTATATATTGATGGGCATGGCAGCTAAACTTTCACCTTTAGAACAGATTACTGCCAATTTTGGACTAGATGTCTCGGGACAGTTCACATGTCGTTTGGACATGTAAGCGAATGATGCTCGGTGGTCCCGATCATGTTCTTTCTGTTGGTACAGTAACTTACTTATGGTGTTTCTAAGTGGTTTAGAGGTCTTTGGTGGTTAAAAAGGGTGTCATAAAAGATTTTCCGTAAATGTCATGGACAAGCAACTGATTGACTGTGATAAGGGACACCGTCTAACATACCATCTTAGACCTTAGAGGGTGCCCAGAACAATGGCAACAGCAGGGAACAAGAGACAAAGAGAAGACAAAGTATGTTGGATATAAAGTGTTTTTATTTGTCAGAAGAAGAAATACTTGCTCACGAAATAAAGCGTTAAACCCTTTCATAATGTATTTTTGTTCAGCTGTTTTTTTTTTTGGAAGTGTTGGTTGAGGTCACATGAATCACCACAGCAACCGGTGGTCTCGCTCTCCATTTAGGACCGCTTTTAACCGACCCCGCTCCACGCTCCCATTCGCCTCTCCTGTATCCGGGCAGAAATCCAACAGTCTGAAGCCAGACGCACTCGGAGGATTATGTTCCCTTGCTAATATGTATCCCACCGTATCTTATTACCTCTGATGAAGCGGTAGGAATTTATTTTGTTATTTAATCATTGATATGCACAAAAGGAGAAGAACCCCATTCACAAAGAGGATATGGAAATTCAAAGATAGAAAAAAAAAATCAAGATCAGAAGCCATGTGCACGACTGTAGCTTAAAATTGCAGGTGTTTTACATGTATGTTGTTGAGACTGCTGCCGAATATGAATCATTTGGACATCATTCAATCCTCCACGCCAAAATCATGATCATACCTGGGATTTTGTGTGCCTCAATTCAATCATCAGCGGTCTAAAAGTACATGTACGTGCTTGGCATGTCTTTGAAGATCTCCATGTTAGATTTAATATTGATCGTCATTTACCGTTATTAGATAGACTCTGAGCCTCATAAAAGGGCAGTTATTTTAAAGAAAACCCCTTTGACTCTGGGGAAAAAAATATTTAGAAAGAAATACATTCTTCTTTTTTGTGACACATGAATCAATGCACCTGCGCCAAATATTGATATTTTGATTGATAATATAAAGATTTCCCGGTCCTGGCTTTAGAGCCTAATGGCTTCTTAAGGGGTGCTAAACCCATGACTGACGAGACAATTAGAACTTACAGTCTGAAAGCAACTCTAAGAACCATGTGGACTTCTCCTAGATGAGATGTTTTATACTGTATCTAGTAAATACCA
This sequence comes from Fundulus heteroclitus, assembly GCF_011125445.2. Classification (NCBI taxonomy): domain Eukaryota; kingdom Metazoa; phylum Chordata; class Actinopteri; order Cyprinodontiformes; family Fundulidae; genus Fundulus; species Fundulus heteroclitus. Next base: position 25,067,822 of record NC_046375.1, read on the forward strand.
CTAAGTAAAGCAACACTTGTGGTATTGTGTATTATACTACACCATAAAACAACTTAAAATTTTCTTAGATTAGCGTAAATAAAAGAGTTTGGTGAATCACAGTGTCTGGGAAACAGTAGTTTAGTTGATGTTTTACAGTTTTTGTCAGATGTCGGTTACGTGGCTGATGTATCGTGTGTTGTACTATATCAAAGAGTACGTACTTGGTAAATTCAGCCTTTCTCCAAAGCGTTTCTAAATTACTGAGTTTTTGCAAACATTTTAGAAACATATATAGTGTTGTTCACAGAAATTATGTTTCTTATCAGAACCGTGGCTTTTTGATCATGCAGTCTACTGTCATAAAGTACTCTCTAAATCCCATTCTGTATGGATTAAAGAATTTGATAAACTGTAGTTTACCAAAATCTTGGTTACATACGGTAATGATTACTGAAACAAGGTGCTTTGTAATATTAATATTACATTTTCTAAAGCTGGAGTTTGATAAACTAGCTGGTGTTTAGTAACATCTAGCAAAACATGAGACATTTTTGTATTGAGATTTTATTTTATATATACAGTCATTTTCAATAAATTAGAATATGAATTTCTAAGAGGCTTGTTTGTCAGAAAAAAACAACCTTTAAGCTGGTATTAAACACACCCTTCATTAAACACCCATTCATGCATGAATAATTTAGTTTTTTTTGCGGGTCTGATGTAATATCGCAATCTTTAATGCTGTGTTTTATTAGCTGTAGGTGAAAAAAATATCATAATTATCAGAAATAAAGGCTTTGAAACATCCATCGGTTTCGGTCTGTATAATGTGCCTCCCTTAGTGAATTGAGTTACTGAAATATAATATATATAATATATATATATATATATATATATATATATATATATATATATATATATATATATATATATATATATATGTGTGTGTATATGTAGTGGGGATTTTAGCATCTTGTGCTTTATGTTTGAACTTCCTGTGAAGCCTCAAGGAAGAAAGCACTCAGACTAGTGTAAGAATGAGCATTAATCTTTTATCAGTAGCAAAAGGAAATGCATCCTTGCCAGAGGGGGCTGCCATTACATAACCCATGCTTCTGCATTGAGGTCATTTGTGCACTTCCGCAAAATACCAGCTCAGTTTTTGCATGAGCCCAATACCATTGTAAAAGAAATTCATCAATAAGTATGTATCATTATTAAAAGATATAATAATCTGAAGAAAAATTAGCCAGCAGCAGAAAGATTCAATCTTTATAAACATCATAAAAAAAGCACCTAAAGTTAGCTACAAATGAAAAGATCCTACTAAATTCCTTTTAAAGGGTGAACAGTGGCAGAAAATCTCAAAAGAGGCAACCAGTTCAAACCTGAAAGGGTCTTAAAGGCTTTTGGGGGGGAAACCTCCTTCTGATGGTTTCTAGGCAACAGTGTCCCAGTGAGTTTATTTAAATCCAAATAGCTGATAAATGGGAAAAAAAGAATGTCTGCCTCCGACATCACATCAGTGGGACAGATTGTTCCTGGAAAGAGTGACTGTGTGTGTGAAGTTGGGAAAGAGGGGGGGCGGGGGGGGGGGTCATATGTTTTGTGGGAGGCTGATGGAGGCGGAATCGCAGCAACGGAGTGAGAAACAGAAAAGGGGCAGAGGTGAGAAAAACTTGTGTGAAGCAAGTGAAGCAAAATGCGGTTAAATTATTTATCGTCAGTGATTAGAGCCACTGCAGTAATGCAGCAGAGTAATGACAAATGCAGAAATTATGGGGTGTGTCTAAAGACACTTCCTTGCTCATGCCAGCCCCCATGCAGCCCCTTCACCTGTGTCCAGAAGCTGCCCCTGGCTGGGTGATAAACACCGTGCTACCTCCACCCGGCGGCCTACCTACAGTTAATAATCCTTTTTTTTTGGCTGGACACTGTCATTCTGTTTATTCCCTCGCTGTTTCCCCCCTCCCGTGCTTTGGATAAAAGTAAAAAGGTAAAAAGCGGGTGCAGCACGTTGGCTGGAAATAACTTTCTTTTGATGCGGTGTAACAAAACGACACATGATCCATAAGTCTTAGGACTTATAAAACAAAATCCCTTTTATTTTATGTATGATAAGAATCCTTACTGAATATCTTCACGCATTGTAGAAAAAAACTGAAGCGGAGCACGAAAAGAAAAAGAAAAATATAAACACTTTAGAAAATCAGCAGTTTAAACATCCATCAGTTTGATCAATTAAATGGAAGTAACACATTTAAATGCAAATTTTGCGGTTCAAAAGTCGGCACTCAACTTTAATTTTCCACTTAGAACATTTCAAAATGTCACTATGCCAGCATAATCACCTAAAAGGTTGGCCATTAGAAAAATAATGACACTGACGCGTGTGCTCAGCAGTCGGAAAAGTGCATTTCTCATTTGAGCAGATAGTGGTGCAAACTGGGATGGAGGCAGAGGTGATGGATGAAGGGAAGCCTGAGCTCTAAACCACCATTCATCAAAGCTGTGTGGATCAATGGCTTGTGGAGGGCAAAGCTGCTATGAATGAATTTGTCCTCGTTAGTCTTTATGGGATTTTGATGATTCTGTTTTATCACATCCTCAAAAACTTACATTAGTTTTTTGTTCCTCTTCAAGAATTTTAAAATATCCTCTTTAATCTAACCTTATCTTAGAAGCCAACTTGTCTAATGTGTTGTTTTTACTTTGGTCTTTGGCTTAAAAAGAACAAAAAAATACACTGTTTTATTTAATTTTAGCACGATTGCTTATGAGAAGATAAACTCTTTTAAATGAAATGCTGCAATTGATTCACCTCAGAGGTTGAAACACAGATTTATGAATGACAATGCACCAAATATGACCTTGTTTAAAGGTAAAGTGGACAATTTTTCTGAAAATGTAAGTAAGAAATGGCCAGGTTCCTTTTTGGATAACTGCACATGCGCAAGACCGTTTTACCCACTGAGCTATATAATACACTGGAGTGCTGATTTTGCCGAAAAACTAAAGTCACTGGCCGCCATCTTGCTACTCCCTACTCTCACAGAATCCCATATGATTTGGTTGCAACAACAAGCAGTTTTCTGGCTGCGTGAAAATATTTCACAGGTAATTCTACAGTCAGTGGATGTACTAACACACTATCAACTACTAAGAAATTAGGTGCTGAAATATTTCACATGTTATTCATATTAAATATATATATATATATATATATATATATATATATATGTATATATAAGTATGTGTATATATATATATATATATATATATATATATATATATATATATATATATATATATATATATATATATGTATATATAAGTATGTGTATACATATATATATATATATGTGTATACATATATGTAAATAAATGTTTTTGTATATTGTTATTTATATATTTATAAATGTTATATATATGAGAAAATCCTTGTTATTCGATGCTGTAGCCCACATATTCTCTAGTTACTGGAGCAAAATAGGGAGTACCAATATGGCGGCTTCAAAGCGACTCGTTCTAACAGCGGGCGATTAGCACTCCAGTGTATTATATAGCTCAGTGGTTTTACCTCGCTCTTCCGCTCTTCAAGGGGTTCAAGTGAAAAAAATCTCCCAAATCCACTCTGGTCTTATTTCTTTCTACTGCGGCCTTCCTCTTCTTCTCATATTCTTGTACTCGGTTTGGTTCTTGCTACTCCAGCCATGTTCAAAGTCTACAGTGAGAGCAGCGAAGCTACAATGAACGGCTAACAACGAAGCTAACCGCTAAGCTAACCAGATACATAAACACTAGAAGTGTGCATGTGCAGCCAGCAAGAGGAAACTAACAAGGAACGAGCACACATACTGGTGTTACGTGAGCTTGTCAGAATGATTGGCATTGCATTCTAACACAAAAGAACAATGTTGAATGTTCACAAATACAAGCTTTACAGGACAATGTCTCAGGTGTGATGGTATATCCTGTCTTCCCGTTATTCCTGGGAAAAAATGCTTATATAACCATTATACTGAATAACAAAACCACTGATCGTTTTTCTCGTCACCAAGTCTTGGCAAAAACATTGTCCAGGCATTTCTCACGGTATTTGTGCGTTCACAAACACATGAAAATCTATTTTGTACTGCTCAGGTTTCAACCGATGGTCTGCACAGAAGTTGGATTCAAATTAAGGCTGGGTGATATGCACCAAAAATAATATCTCAATATTTTTAGGCTCATTGCCGATATCTGATATTTACCTTGATATGTTTTTCTTTTCATAAAATAATTATAAAAAGGCATCTCTGAATCAAAGCTTTATCCCAAATGTCTCACAAGCACATTTTTAAACAGACAGCTGTGGATAAATATGAGAACGAGCTGAAAAATTAAATAAACGGCTAATGTTAAAAGACTTGACTATCTACAGTTTGCCGCGATTGCTCGAATGAAGTGCAATGATGTCTTGTTTGTTGGTGGATTTCCTAAGAGTTTTGATAATTCTTGACCACAGTGTCTCCAAAGTATTAGAGTGACCTGCCACTGCTTCTGTTTCCCATTTTCACATTTAGTGCCATCGCTGGTCCCAGACCGCGGTATAAAAATGGAACTGAACCTTGTGAGCTAACTCACACTTCAGTGGTTGCGTGCCACACTGCGTGAAAGTCCTCCTCCCTGACACACCAGCCACACCTTGAGACATTTGTAATCGGATAACGACACTGCCAGTGAAGCACCGGACAATTGAATTGGCCTCTGGGTTTTCATTTGTGTGGATTATAGCCTTTAACTCAAATATGTACACATTTGTTCTAAAAACCAGTAAAACTATGAGACTGATTAACTCAAGAAATATAACCCTCTGTTCCTTGCCGGTTGGTTCAATTTTAAGGGCAAATGTTTTCCAGCTCGTGATAGTTGGGTTTTAAGGCTAAACATTTTTACCTGCGGCCTACAAGAGAAACAGCTGAAGTTCTCACTGTAGAGCGAAAGCATCGCTGTTAGACTGGTCAAACACACAGACGCTGACCTGAATATAGACGTATGGATGGATTCCACTCTGATGCAAATCGCCTGCGTTGCCCCAAGGCTGTCGGTTGTTGACGGGTGCAGTGTGAGTGCCAGTCTCTCCGCACGCCTGCCTCTTGAGTGGGCGACTCCCCGAGGCCTGCAGACAGACTGACGGACAGATCACAGCGCAGAGTGGATGGACGGTAAATGGAGCGACAGAGGGACATTGACATCTGGGCAACGGCCACATTTCTGTGAGGAAGCATACGGTACCTCGTCTGTGGAGACAAAGGAGAGACAGAGAAGACAGATGCAGCATCACGCTGACATGGAACATTAATGACGAAAAAGCCTATTTGCAGACTGTGCATCGTTATGACAGGTATGGCAGTCGGTGTCGTGGGCCTATGGGCGAGTCGTTAAGTTTTACAGAAATAGAACTCCTAAGTATCCTCTTATTCCCTAACCGTATTGGCAGACATACAGATTAGAGCTAAATGACATCCATGCTGCACGACTGATGGGAATATTTAAAGCTACTGATGCACTGGGTGCCACTAATGGAATATGAAATGAAAAGAGACAAGACGTGCACGGAGGAACATTGGCTTTATCAGCCTTAGATGGCATCAGGTGATCGGGAGTTTATTTTTGCTTTCTAAGGACCGCTGTAGCCTCCTGTCTCACCTACATGACAACGTTGGTAACCGTAGCACAGCTTTGAAATGTTTCTTCTCTTACCTGACTGACAGAACCATTTCTGTCATGCTCAGAGGGTTCTCTTCCTCTACTGCTTCTCTTAAGTGTGGGGTGCCACAAGGGTCCATTTTAGGCCCTCAACTTATTTTTTCACTTGGATTTATCTATTTCTGCTATCAAACAGTGGCAAAAGCAGAGTTTTTTTTAATGAACGAACAAACAGCAGGAGGAACTGGGAAAGAGTCTAAGACAACAGATTGATGGTGCTAAGTAATAGGACATTGAGTAAAATCTGTCCGTCTGTCTGTGATTTGAGACTGGGACAGATGTTCTCCATTCAGCAGGACAATGGCCCGAAGCATATACTGCTAAAGCAACATTCATGTGGTTTGAGGGCAAACATTTAAAGGTGTTAAAATGGCCTAGTCAAAGTCCAGACTGCAATCCAGCTCGATCCAGTCTGTGGCTGGTCTGTTCACAGGCAAAAAGCTTTTGAAGAATGGGCAAAGATACTGACTTTGTGGGGGTGGAAACTTACGCGTGTTGCGGTTTTCTGTTATTTCATCCGGTTGGTTTTTTGCTTCACATAAAAAAATAAAAAATAAAAACTGCATGGTGCAAACGGAAACAATCCAGTTGTGAGGCAACAAAACATGAGAGATGCCAATGGGGTAAATATTTTTGCAGGCCACTATGTATCTGTCTGTCTGTGTTGGTTAAATGATCACATTCATGTAAATGAGGGATAAGGATGTCAGCCGTTTTAGGGAAGCTGTAGAGGTGCCGTTGACATTCCCACGATAGCTCTGGAGGATCTGCAAAGATCCACAGCTCAGGTGGGAGAGTCTGATGTCTCGACAACTATTACTCAGGGACTCCACAAATCTAGCCCAGCCTCCATCAGTGCTACCAGCTGCGCAGCCTATGGCAAGCCGTTTTAACATAAATTCGGTTTTACCGCCCTTACGTTCGAGATATCTCAAATTGTTTTATGACTAGACGTTTTAGCATTTAAGATATCTCTAATTGTATTTTGACTAGTCAAAATACCTATTCGAGATATCTCTAATTACATTCTGACTAGTCGAAATGACATCAGATTTTCCATTGAGTTGTATGGAGACGTCAATTCAAGATATCTCGAATGAATTACTGACTATCTGAAATACCCATTTCAGATATCTACAATTAAATTACGACTAGTCAAAATTACAATTCAAGATATCTTAAATTGAGTTTTGACTAGTCATAATTCTAATTAAAGATATCTCAAATGCCACCATAATTCAAGATATCTTAAATGTATTTTTGGATAGGCGAAATGCAGTTTTGACTAGTAAAAAATAAATTTAAGATATCTTGAATTGTAATTTTGACTAGTCAAAATTCCTTTTAAGATATCTTGAATTGTAATTTTGACTAGTCAAAATTCCTTTTAAGATATCTCTAAATGAATTAGAGATATCTTGAATTATTCAGCTTTTCCATTTAAGATATCTTAAATTGACATTCTGACTAGTCAAAATGACGTTACTGATATCTTGAATTACGAAACGGCTTGCCATATGTCATCACACAGGAACCGGAGGCGTGCGCTTTTGTTTTCAGAGAAGCTAAAGGAGGGTGCTGTAATGCTTTGTGCCGTCTCGCATGTGAAAATCAAGAGCTAGCTGGCTTTACCATAATTCCCAAGAGGCAGATGCTTTACCACAGTATAAAAACTGCATCTGGTTATTAACAGAACTGGTCTGGGCTGAGGAATATTCCTTATTTCCAGCTTGGACATGAGTCGACAGTAGCGCTTTCAGCTAGCCGTTTTTCAGTGCATTGTGTGCGTCGGCAGCAAGTAAATCCGAAATTCTTTGCAAATTTCTTAAGCATTCTTCAAGTATACTATTTTCGCCCTCTCTGCATATCCCATACTTAAAAAGCTCTTTCTATATTGTGGCATTTTCTTACAATTTTGTCGAAAACAGCCAGCGCCATTGAATGTTCAGGCAGCTTTGGGCAGCTTACAGCCAATAAGGGGCTTACACGCAATGTCTTATTTCAGATATCTTAAATTGTAATTCTGACTAGTCATAATTACGTTCGAGATATCTTAAATTACGTCTACGGATGTGTGACGCTTTCAATGACGAATCCGGTGACGTAATTTGAGATATCTTGAAAGGGATTTTGACTAGTCAAAATGTAATTGAAGATATCTTGAATTATTATTCTTCCTAGTCAGAATGTAAATAAAGATATCTTAAATTACCATTCCGGATAGTCAAAATGTAGTTTTGTCTAGTCAAAATGCATTTTAAGATATCTGGAATGTAATTACGGATAGTCAGACGAAACCGAATTTATGTTAAAACGGCTTGCCATACGCAGCCCACCTTTAGGCGTGTAGAACCACATATAATCTTCCTTTCGTCTCTAAACCATGTGTTGTTGGTCTCCCTGATAAAATCCCATTAAAATACTCTGCGGTTGTAGCTGTAAGGCGGCAGAATGTGAACATCTTCTGTGGACATGGACGGTTTTGCAAGGCACTGTACATGTTTATCACTAACCTGCTTAATTGGTAACCAAAACGATGTGCAACGAATGTGAGCTTTTGAGAGACTAGATTAGAAACCATTTTCATTATTATGTCCCTAAGACTATTCTCAGCCTCTCCGTGTTACTTCCTTACATCTCCCGTCTTTCATTTCCAAACTCCACCCCACCCCTCCACCCCTGTCTCTCTTCCTCTCTGCCCAGGCTGACTTGTGGCTGCCATGCTCTAAAAATAGCTCTTGTCGTCTCTGAAGCCCTGATGCCATTCTCCATCGTTGCCACAACACAGGCACCGCCACACACACACACACACACACACACACACACACACACACACACACACAAAGCGCTGAAGATTGCACCGGATTCTTCCCTAAAGACAAGAAACTGAAAACTCTATTGACTTTAGCAGAAATAAATATAGATATGTAAGGTGCACGGCGTACTAATATAGATTCAAGCCTGCCCCTGTTGCTGTTTGAATAGTTAGAAAAGTGACGCAGACAAATTGAACAATTTCTGGAGTCAGGAATTTGCTATGTTTACAGAGTACACCAGGAGGAGGATCTGACTCTGAACCAGTACTCTGTCATTTCCCCAGCATGAATATTCCCCCGCTCTTTCAGGCTGCAAAGTGGTCGCTAAAGTCTGAGCACGGCCGCGTTAGAGGTGGGCTTTAATAGTGAATAAGGGGACAGAAATGCAAGCAGCGACGGAGAAAAAGAGAGAATTATACCGAAAAATGATTGAACCTTGGAGACAGCGAGGGGGCCTAAAAGGCTTGATGGTTGGATTTATGGAAATGAATCGCTTTGAACCCTCGTGTGCTCCGTTGCGTCTTTAAAGGGGCCTCCCTGAGGGCTGTGAAGTTGTGATTCTGTTATTCAGCAGATATCAGGTGAAGCTCATTCTGCCACTTCTAAAGCATCCAGATGAACAAACTTTAGGGTCCGTTCTGAGGCGAAATCATATTCAGACTGAGAAGACCGTATGAAAGCATTGCCACGTTCTATTCTCTATCGTGACCAAACAGAGAGAAAAAGCTATCAGTCTCACAAAATTGAGACTGGAACCCCCAGGGTGCCGTGGCGGTGGCAGCAAGAATGATTTTCATAGTGGTTAACAATGGTTCAGGCCACGGTGTCAGCCATTATCCACCCATGGGGGGGCCCTGAGTCCCCGTCCGTCTGACCTCTCAGTTTGTGTCGGCGGAGGGTAACGAGAGCAAGAGTAAAGAATAAAATGACACCTAAAATGTTATGGCAAAAAATATTAAGAAATATGTCACGCTGTGCTGAAAACAAAACTGCCTGTTTACAGGTTTCTTTAGTTTGTGTCACACCTAAATGTATCAGATGTTTCAACAACTATCAAGGTAAAGTGAGTAAATACCAAAAGTTGTTTCCTAAAATGATTATTTTATTTATTAAGACATGAACCCTATCCAATCCTGGCCCTATGTGAGAACGTGATCACCTATCTTTGTTAAATAAGAAATTCATTGACTTCCCACATCACGGTCTGGTGCTGCTTCGCTGCTCCGGGGCCTGAAAGGCTTGCAGTAATTGTTGGAACCAGGACTGCTGCTCACTAGCAGAAAGCCCTTAAGGAGAATGACTGACCACCAGCGCGTGACCTTAAACTCAGACACACTCGTCTTATGCAGCGGCAGTGATGAATACTCCAGTTGGAGACCTGGACTTGCGTCACACCTTAGCTAAAACGACAGAGACCTCTGACTTGCCTTCGCCTTGTGGTCTGAGTCAGTTTTATCACCGCGCTTTATCTCAGGTATGTAAGCTACAGGTCGCAGCGGCTCTGACAGCTGCTGCACATTATACTGTGAAAGTGGGATTATTAGCCAGTGACGTACACGGACCGTGGGTTGTTAATGGCTGGTGGCAATCAGTTCAGCTTTATAATTAGGGCCTCACAGGTCTGTCACCGACTCAACACTATAGTAAAGGACTTAACTTAACCGTCGTCAGCCCTTCTCTTGCTCCTGCTGCATCACAAGGACACTTCCTGCTGAAAACATTCAAACAAAAGCACTTCCTGTTTAGTTCATTCAGTAGTTAGACATTGGTCCCATCCCAATACTCACACTAAACCCTACGCAAGTGCATAGGGTGGAAGTGCAAATAAGGGTTTGAGTGTGATTCGTCCAAAACAGGAGGATTGGGGTTGTTATGTCATTAACTTGCATCTCTGTGTCATGACTGCGACACCAAAAGTGGCGGGACCATCGCTGTTTTTGCTATCCTTACTGCTAAAAATGATTAAAATTGCAACAAGCATTCGTTTTGAGGGGAATGAATTGCAGGAACTGAAATTTGAAAGGATTGGGCATAGCAGAGCGGGTATTGCCACAAATGAGAAATTAATGCAAAATAATATTGTTAAATATATACCCAAAATAAATATAAAATAACTAAAAAGCATAGGTTGTGTGCATTTCATTAATGATAGCACATTGCTGTGACATAGTTATGAAAAATATATATTTTTTTGCTTATCTTCTGTGAATTTTTTTTTTTTACAACTTCATCAATAGCTGCTGCGAGGTAAAACATCAACATCGCACACAGGATGCGTAAGTGGTTGCTTACTTGTTCAGAAACACAATTTCTGATAAAACAAAATCAATAAATAGACGAGCGAAACTACTAAATTACTGAAATTACTTTGTGCTTTCAGAAGCGCAAAAACATCAAACAAATTCAACAAAGCAGATAGAATGAAATTTAACCGGCTGCTACTGTTTGAGGAAATTTCAGTTTTGTAATTAAAAGTTACAACCATATTTGTTTTAAGAAACAAAAATTGGTGATTAGTCATTTATTTAAGATGACAGTATGATCTTAGGTCTTTTTAGATCAAATATTTTTCACCTTGTAGCTCAAAACATCACATGCAGCAATGCATTGTGGGTAATACACTTCAGCGAACTCTGGAGAATCGGGACACACTACTCACTCATACCCTCAGCGGGAACACACATTTTGAGGGACACAAGGGTGGAAGTGGGAGTATTGGGACGCGGCCATTCTCTCTGGTTTGCTCCCTACGCAGCATGCTCATTATCTTTTAACTTACAGACTCTTTACTGCCTTATACCCTTTACTGTTTAGACTCGATGCCAAAGTGTTTAGTCACTTTGTATTATTTTTCTTTCAGGATAAATGCCTCTTTATGTTTCTACCATTATATATATATGTCCCTACCATTTCAATCACCACACTGCTGCCGTTGCTTCCCTACTTAATAAACACCCCTCAACCGTACACTGCATCACTGTCACGTGCCCAAACAAATACCACATGACCAACGCCCTCCAGACACACATACACAAATGGCAACAAGATGGAAAGAAGCATTGGTTATTTATATCGGCCCAGTTAATGCCGATGTACCGTGAATCCCCATTTAAAACACTCCAATGTGGCAAAGTTATTTCAAAAGAAGAGCTGACCGATATTCCTCTATTGTTATGTAATGTGACTCATTGCCGGCTATCCTAAACTCTTAATGGCAGTGGTTTCCGCTAAGGGTGGCACAAGCGGTTATTAGCTGCAGGAAAGGAATTACTTGATACTTATTATTATTTACAAAAGGGCCAGGATGCTTTAGAAAGCTTTTTTTTCATCATTTGAAAACTGCATTTTGTAGTTACGTAAGTAATTTCTGTGTGATAAAAAGAGCAAAAACAGAAAAACTCTGCAAGCGCACAAATACTTTTTCTCCATACAGTGTGTGTGTTCTTTCCGCTTCTTTATTTTGCCCTGTAAACCACATGGGCTTTATTGATAAAGAGCATCTTTCTATTATTTTTTTAGCTCAACGTTTTGTTTCACGCTTAAATCCTTATCATCTGGGATTATTTGCTTTTATTCCACTCAGTCACCCTAATGCTTCAGTCTTCCTGTCTAATATTTTGTTTTTCAGCTCCGTAGAACCATTTGTTCCCCATTAATCTCCTGGCGTGCATAAAAACACGCTTTCCATTAGGTGCTGCCAGACAGACTCATTGGAATGATCCATGATAATTGCATGTATTACCTCCTACGCTTTGGGGAAAGATCTAGCTTTTTCACAAACTTCACTTAGATTGCAGGTCATACTCCAAACACTGATGACATGCACATCATTGTCAAAGAAACTTCTGTCATAAGTAGCATGACACCTTGATTGAGCTCTGTGTTGCGATCCTTGCGCATGCTTTCTATACCGTTCCTTGCTTTAATTACAATCAAAGTTTCTGTGTACTGTCCTTAGCGTGCCATTCTGCAGATCAACATACTGATTGATTTTGCGGATTAGACGAACACCAATGGACTGAACAACTGCTGCTGCAGTCTTTGCTTGCTACTACGCATACTTGTTCCACAATCTCCTTTTACAACTCATTCACCTTGGGAGGTTGATGAGGGACATAGTTGGTGGGTCGGTTTCAACCCTCTGCTCTGTATCAGAGCTTTTCAATTGATCACGGTGCGTAATTAATGTGAAGATTACGGAAAGAGAAGAATGATCTGAACAGAGTTATAGGAGCTCTTAAAAGCCAATATTAACACAAGATACTCAGCAAAAAGAGAGAATGCCAAGCAGGGAAATGTGGAAACAACATGGGGTTATTCTTCAAGCAATGACTGCTTTTCAAACCTCCTGTATTAGCTAGCTGTGCTGCAGAGCTAGTGCAGGCTCGTACGTAAATAGCAAGTAAACACTCTTGCTTCTGTTTAGCTGGTCTTTTCAGTTCTTGCCTTTGACAGTGCTATAGCTAACATATATTTTTGCTAGCATCACTGCTTATGGAAATTAAATGATCTTAGTTGCTAGTTATTTTTCAAATGCAAAAGTCTTCTTAGCGAAGTTGACGTATCCTTCAACCACCACAAGAAGCATTACAAGCCCTGATGCGGTACAACACTGTATTCTACACCCTTCATCCCAGTATACACAAACTACACGGGGGGAAACATCGTGCAAGACACGTTTCATGACATGGATTTCTTACAATTATGCCAATATTAATCCCTTAATATGCCAATATATGTGTAAAGAAATAAAACCATTGCGTGGTTAAGCCTTGAGTCTCCATGTTCCATGAGTGGGGCCTGCTCTGTGTTTTACCCTCATGTGGGTGAAAATAAATGTTTAGGTTAATTCAATTTTCAATTCAACTTTATTTATATAGTGGCAATTCATGAAACATGTCATCTCAAGGCACTTTCCAAAGTCAAATTCAATCAGAATTTACGGATTGGGTCAGATTATACAGATTGGTCAAAAGGTTTCCTATCTAAGGAAACCCAGCAGGTTGCATCAAGTCTTGAAAAGCATCTTTTCCTCATTCTGAAAGAGCTCAGAGCCACAGGGACAGTCATCTGCATTGTCCATGGCTTTGCAGCAATCTCTCATACTGAGCAAGCATGAAGCGACAGTGGAAAGAAAAACTCCCCTTTAACTGGAAGGAAAAACCTCCAGCAGAACCAGGCTCAGTGTGAACGGTCATCTGCCTCGACCGACTGGGGGTTAGAGAAGACAGAACAGAGACACAAACAAGCACAGAAGCACACATTGATCCAGGAATCCTTTCTATGTTATATGGTTATAGCGGGAGATCTGTCTCCCCTGGATGATGTCACAGCTAACAGAACGGCAGACCAGGTTTACCTACTAGGACGAGAAAAATGACAGGGAACAAAAAGGTAAAAGATGAAATAACATTTAAGTTAGATCATTTTAGAATAGCGTTTACCAAGAACAGGATATGAGGATTTTGACACCTTGCTGGTGTGTATTCCAGGCTAGACATGGTAGAATATATCGACAGCATGGATACGCAGACATTTACACGCAGAGTCAAAGATGAAACCGTTCCAATGCATGCAAAGAAGCAGACAGGATTGAGCGATCATGATTAATGAATAAATGCCAAAGAGATCCAATGACTCGTGTGAAATGAAGGCACAATCGGAGCAACGAGCCGTGGCGTGGACACCACGACAAAAGGAGGCTGCGTGTTGTGTACTGTGGTATTTCCTCACTGTCTCCCTTCCTCACACTCCTACATCTCACTCTCACCTCCCTGCCCTCGCCTGTTGTTTTTCTTTCTTCCACCTCTATTTTGCTCGTGTGGGGGGGGTGCTCACCGGGCTCGGCTTTTTTTTTTTTAAGGCAGCTCAAACTGAGCGAGCCGCTGCCGCCTTTATCTGCCAAGCGCTGAAGAGACGAGCCGTTCCTAACACACCGCTGGTGAGGGAAGATAAGCGAGCTGGTCGTCCTCTGTTGTTCTGCCTCGCTTTGATTTGCGTCACTAAGACAGAGGGTAGCCCCCAGGTCTACCTGCCAAACCTGACAGCCGGCCATGAGTCATTTTCTCCTTGCTGACATCCTTGGCTGCTTTTCTATATATGATTTAGATCTCAGACTGAAACGAGATCAAACAGAGCTGAGGCCTGATGGACGGTGCTGGGGAGGTTCATTTTAAATACTGAGGCATCTCTAGGCACATTTTCATATACAAGTCTGAGTCAGGATATGCGGTTCTATCCCGGATTGCATGTATTTACCTCTCAGAGATGCCTCCATCACTCAGTTTCTCCTACTGTATGTGCCCGTAACTACTTTCCTCACCGTCCCCTTTATACATGTAATAAGCTTTGCGTACTCAATGGTGCCATCTGCTGGTGAACTTTCATCTACACTCCTTACACAGAGCTATTGCCACCAGATGTTTGTTTTGTAACCACAGATAACCAGAGACGGGTCCAGGCCAAATTCCTCTTAAACCCTAAAGCCGAATGACCAAGGGCTTTTGAGGAATCAGTGGTCAGTCCGATGTTTTGCAGTACAACACTGATGTGCTGCAGCTTATCTCCGCTTAATGAAAGCATGTATTCCATTATTATTCTTTTGGGTGTCCTATAATTAAATGTGTCTGAACCGGTACTGGTTGGATTCACTATGTGGGACTTGCAGTGATAACAGGGGTCGGGTGGGCAGTGGAAGAACTGGAGTTGTGCCTCTCAGCGTTTATACAAGAGCTTCTGGTTACTGGACACTGTGTTGCTGGCTCATATTAATATGTGTCCATGCATCAATCTCATCCATGTGAAATATATGTAACTTTATTGTTTAGGTCACATTTATTGGTGTCAATCGATATCAAAATAAATTCCCTGAAACCAATTAACAACCAATACTACACCTCAGATTACAGTGTCTTAGAAAAAGAGGGAAAAAGAAGGCAAAGACGTGGATGGATGAGACACACAGGCAATACAACAATTCTCCATAGAGCTCTATTTCTTTAGGTGACACATTTTTCTCTTAACTGATGTCATCAATGAATTAATTCTCCTAATATCAGTTATGTAAAACAGGCCATTTAAATCAGTACACACAGCAATATGCTACCATCCAGACATGTCGCTATGGCCATCATCCAAAGTAAACAGCCTATAACAATCTGGGCCTTCTTGTGAGAAACGCTATGATCCAACATAGGGCCGAACTATATGTATATCTATCTATCTATCTATCTATCTATCTATCTATCTATCTATCTATCTATCTATCTATCTATCTATCTATCTATCTATCTATCTATCTATCTATCTATCTATCTATATATATCTATATATATATCTATATATATATATATAGATATATATATATGTATGTATATATATGTATGTATATGTATGTCTATATCTATATATCTATATCTATCTATCTATCTATTTATATATATATATATATATATATATTTATATATATTTATATACATACATATATTTATACTTAAAATATATGTTTTGAATTTTTTGGAAATTATTCATATCCATTAATATGATTTCTATTTTATCAATATGGTTTTTTTTCCATATCATCCAACCCTAATACAACGGAACCAACCCGCCACGCTGACGCAGGGAAAGAGTGACGCAGGGAAAACCAAAACAGAACAGCCACCATTATGGATATAGCGCGATGTCGGTAAATGACTGATGTCGGTTCTTTTAAAAAATTACCCGTATTTTTCGGACCATAAGTCGCATCGGATTATAAGGCGCATTAAATATTACATGCTACCTGAGCGGGAGAGCTATCCGTCTCTGTCGGGAGGACGGTTTTTAAGAACAGTATCGCAGACTTTCGATCACAGCAAAATCGTTTTTATGTAGGTTAAAGCCAGGCTATAAGCACTGAACAGTTCTCTCCTCCTCGTTCTCTGCCATGGAAAGCGAGCCTGCTCCACATGAAGACAGAGAGAGAGAAAGAGAGAGGCAAAACAGTTTAAAATTAACTAAAAGCGGCGAACACATCCAGCCAAGATTTTAACTTTTGATATCTGTTATGCGCAAATATCCCCCACTAACTTAGTAAACCATTTAGGATGACTTTTCAGCTGCGAACAACATGATCCAGTCAGCAGGAAATCACAGACTGTCTGGCTGAGTTGATAGGGTTGTAAACTTCTCATCTCCTTACTCCACCCTTGAGGTGGACAGTTTTTCTTACTGTACACAAACCTGCCCCCTCAACAAGCCGCGAGAAAGCAGAGAAGTACTGGGTAGGTTGGGGGACCAAAACCCGGCAAAGTAAAGCGCGGGTAAATGAAATTAGTCGGGTAAATCTGGATGGAAACGCTAGCCGGGATTTGCAAAGCCCCAGGCTTTTTAGTGGCAATGGAAAAGGGGCAATAGTTGCTTCTTGCTTCCTCGCTGTGAGCCGCCATTGTTGTCTGAATCCAAACAGTCGCTTTTCTGATACGTCACATCTACAAAAATCCCGTCCGGCGATCCTGATTGGCTCATCCTTTTTATGGGGTATTGAAATCCCTCCCAATGGCAGCGAGTGCAGATGGATGTGTGGAGCCGTGTGGAGCTCGGCGGAACCACATCTGTCTGGCGAGAGTCAGGTTATGGTGCTCCCAGTTTTTTAAGCCAGCCACCTGACTGACTAGAAGAGGCTGACGCTTAGCTATTCCTATTATGCTGAACTCGAAAGCTTTCCGTACGTCCTTGAAGTGATTATATTAATAAATTGTTATTAAATATATAATTTGAACAACAACCTAAGGTAAGCCTTGCCTGCCTTAACTGCACATCACTGGTGTGAAAATATTTCAATATCAAGTCAGATGAGCACCACAATATCGCGATGTGACTTACTTTTAAGTTTAAATAGCTTTCAGGTGCAAACACTCTGCAGAAATTGCCTGACCCACCCTCTCCCCAATAAAAAGCTTTTAGTTCCCCCCACAGGCACACCGATGCGTTTTCACAGCGCTTCTGTCCCAGACCTTTGTCCGTTTGGATATATCCAATAAACATCTGGCTGTTTTCTTGACTGCATCTTGTTGAAATGAGGAGAGTTTCTTTGCATGCGAGCTTCCTTTCGCTATGGGTGTAGCATTTAACGTCTGGATGGTTTACTTTACTCCCTCTGAGCTACCGTAATCAAAAATGACCAACAGCTTCAAACCCCAATGGATCCAGTGGTGATGGGTCCTGAATGATGTGGAAAGGTTTTTATTCTGCAGTGCGTATTAACTGTGCGCCCTTTGGAAAGAACACAATGTTTCTATCAATGGACAAGGAACAGCTAAGTTGTGCGGCTTTGCTGGTGATCACATCACAGCAGACACCCAGCTGAAAGCAACGAGGGGATGATTAAAAACGTATTTCGCAGGGCAAAGGGGATTTGCGAGTGTGAGCGTGAGCGTTCTGTTTGTGCAGACCCTACAGGCTCGGAAGCAGTCGGGGCTGCAGATTTGCGCTGGCTCAGTTTCTGGCACTTTTTGGCCCGTCGTCGCGGGTTTATGTAAGAGCTGACGCAGACAAACACTGTAAATGTGTCCCTGCGATGGATTATATCCTTTCTCCCTCTGCTTCTCCCCCTGCATTCTGCTCAATAAAGCGCCGTCTATGGAGTGCTTTCGACGAAGCAGTGCAAACACCCATACGCACAGACAGCTCTCCCCCCCCGTCATACGAAGCAGTCGATTGCTGCCAGCAGGCTGCATGTCATCTGACGATGGTAGCAAGAGGGGGGCACGAAACAGAAGGAATTATTTACACAGCTCTTCACTTCCATGATGGAAATACGAAGAAGGTAAAAAAAAAAAGAGATCTGAAGTCAAAACTGAGGAGGTTTGCTGAGGAATAGTGCAGCTGCTGTTTTTTTTTTCTGTGGGAGTAAAACACTGAACAAATTATTAGCGGTCCACCTAACATTCCTTAAATATTTCCATAATTTGTCCCGTTATTCCTACAAACCTTAGTGCATTTGAGGCTTTTATGTGAGAACAATATAAAGTATCACAGTAGTGAGAGGAAAACAATAAATATGGATGTCTTTTACCATCTTTTGCCAGTAAAAATCCTAAGTTGACTCTTACATTTTTTGTTAAACCCCATTTCACCGTCATATTACAGAATAAAGTTTGGGTAAACCAATTACCTATAAACCTGAGATATTTTACAAAGAATGTGCAAATAAATCTGTCTTTGGATGTGCAAAGCTGATAGAGTCAGACCGTCAAAATACTTCCATCTTTAATTCAGTAATTTCAGAGACAACTGTACAAAGTATTGACTCAGGGGGGCTGAATACTAATGCATGACAAACACATTTACTTGACAAAAAGAAAGAAAAGAAAAGAAAAGAAAACAGGAAACTGTCCATTTTTCCCCCTCTACTTCTAACTCAAGGGAGACTTAGTGTTGAATGACCACATAAAATCCCAATAAAATAGAAAATAAATTCATTTTCGATTAGGGATATGCATAAATAGTAATAGAACACTGTTTTCTAATGAGTAAAATAAAAAAAAAATTGTGACTGAAAAGTTAATAGTAGACAACCGCTTTCTATTTGGCACTACCCCTGGAACCATTACTCTATTGGATAAATGATACTGAGCCATCCATTTTGTCTAGAAAGACAGCGGAGAGAGTGCACGCAATGTCTGCTGCATCGCCTGGTTGTGTGTGCGGGCACGCATGAAGTCGGCACGCACATGGAAACCAGCAGGTGGAACGAGATGGACAGGGACAGAAAATAGGCTCAATCAGTGGGCCTAAATCAGGAGATCTCAGACGAGCGTGGAATTGACTCGACGGCGGTCCAGAGAAGACATTATAGGACACCGACTGCATGGATGAGCACATGGAAGGTCATCCTGTTGGGGTGTGGGTGTGTGTGGGTGGTCTGGCAGCTTGTTAAGCTTCTTATCTGCTGACTTTGTCAGGGAAGATACATTATCTCAACAAAAGCCTTTTTATGTATGAATATTTCCATTTTTTATTTGTTTCCTTTGGCATCACATTTGCATTGATATCAGTTCATCTTGCAACAATAGTATTTTAAACCATATATTTTCAGTTCAAAATTTAATCCGATAAAGACAGTATTTTGTATATATTTTTTTGCTTACAAATATACAACAAATGCTTTAGCCACATGATCCAAACATCTTGTATTTGGAGCGCAGTCCTCAAGTTCTTAGCATTCAACTCTTTCAAAACCCAACCATTCCGCGCCTGAGTATAAAAGAAAATACCTAAAATAGCTGCAAGAAGGGGCTTGAATACGAACATTTCAAACCTCAGGAATTCATTTGGATCCAGCCTTGAATTTCGTGTTGTCTCGGCATGCTTTGTGACCTCAAAGGAGCACTCTAGGAGAATCAAGTGGTGAGATAAGGGCAATGAATAAAGGGCATTTCCATTTGTTCTTAGAAGTTGGACTTTCCAATTTACAAGTTGGCAAAATCAACTAAAACCGCCCCTGAATGTCACTATTCTGGTTTGGAAAGTTGGACACTTGTTATTAGCTCTGACCTGAAAATCCAACATGGTTGACAAGCTAATCAAAGGTAGCGATAGCAGCAAAGCATTTATTCCTGATAGTTTGCATTTCATATGATCTGACGTGTAGTGCTGTGGAGCTTAGGTTATGGAACATTAGCTGTGGTGTTTGAATGTCCTACATGATGAGAAACACAGTGACGGCCGTTTGTCTTGCTAACTGTAGTTAGCCTAGCAATGGAGAAAAACCATCAGCAAATCACACTGTTTCTCCAACTTAGAACTGCAACAATGTTAAGCTTCGAATTCTAACTTTTAAGGTAGATGAAACATGCCATTAAATACTAAATAAAAGAAAACCAATGCAAAGATTCCCAAAATGCAAATTGGCCCAGCTGTGGTGCTAAAAGTTGTATCAGTCTCAAGCTCATCTCTTTAGTTTTTCCTTTTTGCCCTAAAGGGTTTAGCTTTGAAAGAGTGTTGCTCATCGCAGATAGAAGCGCAGTGTTTATGTAATTGTTACTGTAAGATTTAGTACGTTTTAGTACCAAAGTGATAGTCACAAAAATTAGATTTTTTTTGGGGGGGGGGGCATTAGGGGGGATAATATCTCTGTAACAGTGTAATGAAAAAGACGGACATGGGTCGGATATGGGCAAAAAGATCTGGGCATCATTTATAAAACTTGCGTATGCAGAAAATGGGGCCTGAAACATGCGTACGTCACTTTCCACACAAAAGTTGGATTCTTTTATTGTTTTTTTAAACTTTACAGGATAATGTTCTGACCCAGGCGTACGCTGATTTTGGAGATGCAGACGGTAAAGTGGTGAGTCGCAGCCAAACAGCAGGATGATTCCTCTCAGAATTTAACTCCATATCAGACCTCAATCTTACGTCATCTTTATGATAAGGATTCAAAACTGCAGTGTTATTAATGCTGGTGAAACATGATTATACATAAGGACCCTTCAAATAAGTAAAGAAATGCCCATAAGCCAACCTAAATCGTAAATAAGTCTGCTCAACATTTCATCGGGGTTTCCTACCATCACAGATTATTGTGACGAGGTGTGCGGCGATTACTTTAATTGCCGTAAACGGTCAAATACACTTGTGCGTAATGCTGAGCGGTGTTGGCTTTGGCTCCTATCTTACAGATAAGAGAATTAGGAGGAAACGCGATTTCAGGGATCAAAGATTTCCTGGCCGACAACGACCGACCAATACGTCGCTTTGGACTGTGAGCATCGCGCTCTGCTATAACTTAGAGCAGACAGTGGCTACTTCTTTCACAGTTTTTTTGTCTTTTCTCCATGGTTGCCGTTACACCATGAAAAAAACATATATCAGGGGACTCATTTAAATCCACATTAACATTCATGAGGCGTTTTGCATTGACCATTTATTTAATGTGGGCGTGCAGAACATGAGTCGGAACCTGCTACCAGACCTTCAGGTACAGCTGTGATCTATATAATAGATAGAATATTGTGTGCTCTTTTGCGGCACGCAGACTTTTAATTTGGATTCTACGCAACGTTTTGTAAATGAGACCCCAGAATCCGGCCGCATTTGCCTGCTGTGTGAACATAGCCTTAAGTCACACTTGGGAGGAACCTCTATCCAGTTGCTTGTGTCCAGGATCTCATTCTTTTAGGCATGATCCTCGTCGCGCCACCATCAGATGGACCACAAATCAAGAGTACTCCTATTACGCATTCCTATTTCTGCAGATGAGTCTCCCTACTATCACATCTCAACCCGACTCTGCTGAAGGGAAAGACTGAACCCCAACCTGGAGCAAGTAGTCAGCCTTTGTCCCAGTTGAGGACTTCAGAGGAGCTGGATTCCACTTTTCTACAACCGTTTCTCTCATTTGTCATCAAGAAGTACGCCGTGTCCTGAGAAAGTGCAGGAAATGCTAAGCGTACCGTTACATAACCGATTGATCTGATACTTAGCAACATAATACAATCAGAAAGGTAGCTCATATTTGCCAGTGGGTAGCAAGTTGCCTATAAATACGTACAAATGAGAGTAAGAGCCAAAGCGAATCTGAAAATAACTCATCGCTTTCAAAGTCACAAATAACTCTTTTGGTTCTTAGATAACAGTAATCCAGTTAAGCACAGTTGCCAAACTGAAACAGCATATCTTGAGTGGGAAATGTGCCCTCCTCACTTAGATCACAACCCACACACTCATCCCCCCCCGAAGCCCTTAAGCTGCGCTAAGTCAGCTCAAGTGTTTAGCTCAACTTTCAAATGCAGATTTGGCAGCCAAACTATCGAGGAGGGCGCGGAGCAATCGGCTATTTTTTTTACGCGGCCTGAAGTCATTTGTTGCCGTGATGGAGCAGAGGGTTTAGGCTGTAGCAGTAATCCAGCCCGTGAACCTGCCGTCGCTCTGTTCGTGGGTAGAGGTGTGACCAGTGCTCGTATTTTCTCCTCTTTCTGTTTCCTTCTTCTCTCCGTACCCTTCTTCCTCCATCCCTTCTGGCTTTTGGACAGACACCAGTGCACGCCTCGCAGGCTGATTATAAAGCCTTTAATGCTCCAATTAACGGCTGCGTGTTCGCGGGTGTGCCTATGCGAGTGTGTGTTATATATTTTGTTTGACAGAACATGCGTTGCTTCCCTCGCAGTGAACCAGACAAACACGGCTGGATGACATTAGCCATTACTACACCCCCCCCCCTTGTGTCTGGCCATCTTGTTCCCTCCCAGAGTGGACAGAAGCAGTCTGGCATTTAGCCTGTCCTTTGATGGCCCGGTCCAAACAGCCTTATTAAACAGCCATGAAAGCAAATAGGGGCCAGATGAGCAGAGGACAAAGACTTTCTGCAAATGTTAACGACCTAATATCCCCGGCTGTTAGCTCCAGCTGCAGCTGCATTATTTTAGGGGGTTAAGGGAAATTGTGTTTTCTCCTTTCCCCTCTCGCCCTTTGATCCCTTTTTACATCTTTCTTTCTCTCTTTCACTTATTTTTTTTTCCACAGTATGTCCGTTTGGTTCGCCTCCCTCCTCCTGGGCGGGGTTAATGAACTGAGGCAGGGGCCATACAGAAGACTGCGCCGAAAGGGATGGCAGCCACATTGCATTTATTCAGAGAGTGACTTGTGTATTCTGGCGACTTCTCGCAGGTCCCCTCTGTCCAAGAGGGGCTTTCTTGCTCAGATTAGCTTGATCTTATTAGAGCAAACGAGTTTGTTGGATCAGAGGCCCGCAAGGCTCCTGCTAATACTTCCTCCGTCACACTCGTTTTGCTTCGCTCCTCCATCATTTCTTTAGTGCCGCCGCTCCTCTGTCTCTCCTCATCACTTTGTCCTCCTTCACGCCCTCCCCCACATTTCTTTCCTTCTTTACACCACTTAACTTCTCGCTGCAGTCTGATCGAGTTGCTGCAGTAGCAGCAAGTCGCAGGGAGAATACACCCATGTGCAATTTTAAGGCGGACAAAAAAAACGCAGAGATTTCTCAGAAGCTATTTTTTGGGGGATGCAAAAGGTACAGACATTTTATGTGCTTTTATCTTTTTCCCCTCTCTCTCTGTCTATCTCTCTCTCTCTCTCTGTCTATCTCTTTCTTTCTCTCTGTCTATCTCTCTCTCTCTCTCTGTCTTTCTCTTTCTTTCTCTTTCTCCCCTCTCAGTCTCAGCTCTCTACATCCCGCAGCGCTCAGTCGCTCACAATTCTCGTCCCCTTCCATCCATTCCAAACTCTTCTCATAAACGTCCACGTTTTTGGAAAACGTAACAGAGGGTCAAAGATGATGAAAAGGCCAGTCTGTCAAAACATGTGGCTAAGATAAGATAAGATAGGCTTTATTAATCTCACAGTGGAGAAATTCACTTGTCACATCAGCTCAATAATCAAAAAGAAGCTGCCAAAAGGAGGAAAAGGTGCATGGGGTATATACAGTGCGTCCACATATATACGGTGGGCCGAGAAAAAAAAAAGAAAAGAAATAAAGCAGAGATTTAAGATGACTTATGTATGTTTAAGGTGACATATACATATGGATTTGAGGTAAATTCAGTTAGTATTGATTTGGGGGGCAATGCATGACAGTCGGTCACCAGATTCAACCGAAGTAACGAGGTAAAGAAAATCTTCCGCTAGTGTTAGTGAAGTAGTTGGTGAGGTAAATAAAGTGCGACGTGTTTTTTGTTTTAAGTAGCTAGGAGGTCAGTTAGCGCCGCAGTTCCACCGACCCTACTCGGTTTGGCTCATCCGACCCGGCTCCTCCCCGCTCGGTTTATCTTCACGCGGTTTGTGTTTTGACCGGCCTAGAAATGCCTGGAAGAGGGAAACGCCTCCTGGGGGGGTGGCTTTATCCCCCCGTCAACACGCCCCACACCCTGTCTGCGACATTTACACTTTAAAGAAGTCTGTGAAAAATGCTAAACGCTAAAAAAATAAACCATTATAAATTAAACACAAATAAAGGAAAAGATACAAATAATGTTTGCATAACTGTATGTGCAAGCTTGTCTAATCCACCAGGATAAATATTTGGATCACACATCAGATTAAACTAGCTGCTTAGCCTGCAAGCTGCGCTGTAAAATTAGGTTTATGTTTGACCCACTTTGTTCATGGCGGTCTTTAATAGTAATGTTGTCGCTCTTTAGTTTGTCTGGACTTCCGCTGAGAACCACTGAAAAGCAGTGTGTTCACATCAAAGCTCCTCTATTGTCCGCTCGGTTTGACCCTGCTCTTGAGCAGGGCGGAGAAACCCGGGCTAGCCCTGAATAAATAAAAAAAAAAAAAACGTTCCTGAAACACTCGCAAGCTGAACGGCGTGCAGTGGAACTTAGTTCTGCTTTATCAGCACAGCTCCTCTGCTGTGTTTGCTGATTGTACGATGGACCCGAACCATTCTACAAATAATGGTGGGGGGGTAAGGTGAAAAGGTATTGCTTTACCTAGATGACTGGATTTCCTTTTTTGTTTGCTTTTGATTTTGTTTAAACATATAGGTTCCTATTATGATTCTTTTATTTCTATTTTTTTTCTATTTCATCTATGAATGTGTGGGATGTCATTGCAGATAAGCTGCTTTGCGACTGATTGAAGCCGCCTAAGCCCTTCTCGCCTTCTCTGTGGATCTTTCTTCAGGCTGTTTTCACTTATTCATCTCCAGTCCTCCATAATTCTCTGCTAGGGGGCCATTTCTCCTCTCACCTCGCCTGTTGTGACACCGGACAATCTGTCCATGCTGTCGTTTGTTACTTTGGGCAGAGGAGATGGAAGTGCCATTCTTCCCTTTTTTCCCCTCTATGTGATTGGACTACCGACAACCATAGGGAAGGTGGCATACGCTTTTGCTACCTAAAGTATAAACTTTATACTTTATACTATAACGCAAAAATTTTCGTAAAACTCACTGTACCTCCCACCTGCACATTATAAAAAAATAACTAGTGATCACAATATTTCACACTTTCACACAAGAGGTTTACGACAACTTAACCTCGAAGTAGCTGGTGTTTACGGTTATTTGCTACAGGGATCCAGTTAAAAAGTGATATTGACTCAAAATGATCAAAGCTTTATTATAATAAAATTGTGATTACGATGAGTTACATTTAACTTTCTGTATTTTACATTTACTAAACATGTAAACATGGATGTCGTGGAAGATGAAATCCTTTTACTCTTCATAGAATAACTCAAGCCTGCTAAAACCTTTGGCTAACGTCAAAGTGAGCTCCAGCCGATGTTTAAGGAACGTTTGCTGTAGGGTTAGTAACCTTCCGCTAACGTCACATGGACATTCACCAAACCTCCATGAAGCCCATCTACAGTCCTCTTTGTTGCAGTGCTGTGAAAAACTATTTGCCCCCTTAAGTATTTATTTTCTCTGTTTTTGCTGTATTGTTACTCTTCACTGTTTTGTGTAATGTAAAAAAAGCACAACAGCTGTTCCCTGACCAAATTATTAATCCTAAATCTGCCTTCAGTCGTAGACCGTTTTCGTGCAGAGGGGATAAAAACTAAACACTTAAGTGTACGCAAAACACAGGATTTTTCTCCTGTATTAAAAGGAGTGACCAAGTATAAATGTATGGTCACATAATTTTTACCCAGGGGTAGTCCTTAGGATCAGTTAACATCTTGTTATAAATCAGCAGGTTTATCTGCCCAGCAACAGATTCCAAGACAATTTGTGATAAACTTTATGTTTATGAATAAATACCTTTATGAATACCAATACTGGGGTCACAGGGAAATGTGCGGTGTGGGTAGTGGCATGGCATGGCTCCTTAAAAACACTTGTATACTAATACCTTCCTTGTTTAGCATGTCGCACAACCATAAACACTGCAATAAGTATGAAGTAAGCCATAAGCTCAAGAACATTTGGGTTATGAAGCAAGACAGTAATTTGAGGAACACCTGCAGGTTTACCTCTAAATGGCTAAAAAACAACAACAAAATGAATATTTTTGAGAAGGTCTTGTCAAAGTCCAATCCAGTTGAGGTGCTTCAGCATGTCCTTAAACATGCTATTCATCCTATAAAAAGCTCCAGTGTGGTTGAATGGAAACAATTCTGTAAAGAAGAGCGGGCCAAAAGTGCTCTACAACGATGCAAAAGATTCCTTTTTTACTAATCACAACCAGTTATTAGGTTTAGAGAGCAATTACTGTTTACATGTACTAAAAGGTTGGTTTGTATAGCATTTTCTTTTCCATTAATAAATGAAACAACAATTCAAAGAAGAAATCTGGAAGGGGGCAACTTTTTCCCAACTGACATGTTAGTCATTAAGCTTCGTCATTAAGATGCCTGTAGATTGGGAAAAAAATAAAATAAATGCAAACTTTTGTGGCTTCCACCATCAAAGCTAAAATATTGGAAATTTTACTTCAATACTGTCAGTTTATTTTCTGGAATTGGTTAAAAAAACTCTTTAAAATGAAATGCAATTATGTGAAATGAATCTTAGCAGCTGACCATTCATGCAAATGTCAGAAGTAGGACAGCTTGACATTTGGAGACAGATCAAATCAAACCTACCATCTTGCTTTTTTTGGTGATTATTTTGCCTATATTCTGTATAACCATGACATTTCATACAGTATATGTTACCCTCTAACTTATTGTCCTGGAGCTAGCAAACATATTTTCCCCTCTGGATAATCAGAAAGATTAATGTCTTCCTCTATGTTTGCTTTTCTTGACAAAGGTTGAAACCCACCCTCCTTATATTTTTGCACAAGCCCTCCAAGAGCGACCTCAGTCAGCTCAGATTGCCCATTGACTCTTTACTGAAGCGGTCAAGTGGGAGGTTATATCTAATGAATCGCTCAGCTTCACAGCGTTATTTAACAGTAGGTGACGAACTGAGCTGGAGCTCAGGGCTCTGTCGCAGAGTGACTGTATTAACCTCTGACCCCGTGTTCACAGGGCTGAAATGCATTGATTTAACAGACAGCAGCACAAAGAGAACTTTTTTATTTATTTTTTTGCCAGTCCTGAAACATAGTGAGCTGATCTAGATTAAATAGAATCAAAATGGGACGTATAATGTAAAGGACCTACATACAAAAAAAAATGTAGCAGTAATTTAGAACAGAACAAAGAGGGATGTATGGAATTCTGCAAAATACATACAATTACATAAAAACAAATGCGACATGATTTGAAAAATGTGTGTTCAGAACGTCTAAGATAATTCGACACTGCCGTAAAAATATCCGTTTCTGTGTTCCGCCAGTTCTTCCCTTACGGCGACGCGTCCAAGTTCGCCCAGCACGCCTTCAGGACCTTCGACAAGAACGGCGACGGCACCATCGACTTCAGAGAGTTCATCTGCGCGCTGTCCATCACGTCACGAGGCAGCTTCGAGCAGAAGCTCAACTGGGCTTTCAACATGTACGACCTGGACGGAGACGGCAAAATCACACGGGTGGAGATGCTGGAGATCATTGAGGTATCCCTACAAAAACCTCCCTCCCATCTCACACAGACTTCACTTACTTTCTGTTCTGCTGAGAGTCAGAGTCAGCTCGAGAAGTTTGACTGAACTCATAATGCTGCACTTCAGGACCCGGTGACGTTAGTCTGCAATGACAAACTAACTTTTTGAAATGGCTACTCTGGCCGAGCCTGCGATTAGTTCCTGCGCCGGATGTTTGCTGATCAATCTGCTGAATCACCAGGATCCAGCACATGGTTTTACTGGCTCTGCTAAACAAGTGAAACCACAGGTGGTGACATTTAAAAAGAAAACGGGGTAAAACGTCACCTCTACAAATTCAGACAACATGCAGCAAAAGTGGAAAACATGATTAAATTGTCAGGCTGTCAGTATAGAAAACATTAGTATTGGAATGGGGGAGTTGCAGTCTCCCCCTTGTGGTACCTGACGGAATTAGAAACTATTACTCAATTTGGCACACAAAAATAAAACAGCAGTAAAGACCATTGTGTTTTTTTCACGACAAACTAGCAGAATTTGTTATCAGTCGCACTTTTTATGGAGGAAGACAGCAATAAATGCAACACATGAAAACTAATACCCATTGGATGTTGTGTTAAAACTAAGACAATGACTTATTTCTATTAAATTTTCAATTCAATATTTTTTAAATAGCTCCATGTCACAACACATGTCATCTTAAGGCACTTTACGAAGTCAAATTCAAATAAATCATCCAGCCAGATTGGTCAAAAAGTTTCCTCTCTAAGGAAACCCAGCAGGTTGCATCAAAGTCTTGACAAGCAGCATTCACTCCTGGAGAAGCATAGAGCTACAGGGAGAATCGTCTGTATTGTACATGGCTTTGCAGCAATCCCTCATACTGAGCAAGCATGAAGCGACAGTGGAAAGAAAAACTCCCCTTTAACGGGAAGAAAAAACCTCCAGCAGAACCAGGCTCAGTATGAACGGTCATCTGCCTCGACTGACTGGGGGTTAGAGAAGACAGAGCAGAGACACAACAAGAGAGACAAAAAAGCACAGAAGCAAACATTGATCTAGTAATCTGTTCTACATTAGATGGTAATAGCGGGTGATCTGTCTTCTCTGGATGATGTCACAGTTAACAGAACGCCAGACCAGGTGTACCTACTATGAAGAGAAATAAATGACAGATAACAAAAAGTTAAAAGCTGAAATAACAACAAGCAATGCAAATTGGAGAACAGTAGGAGAACTCAGCAGAGTGAGAGAAATAGACCCTGATGTCCTCCAGTAGCCTAAGCCTATAGCAGCATAACTATAGAGGTAGCTCAGGGTAACAAGAGCCACTCTGACTATAAGCTTTGTCAAAAAGGAAAGGTTTAAGCCTAGTCTTAAAAGTAGACAGGGTGTCTGCCTCAGGGACCAAAACTGGGAGTTGGTTCTACAGGAGAGGAGCCTGATAGCTAAAGGATCTGCCTCCCTGCTGGCGTCGGTCCACTGGGTTTTCGGAAGCCCAAACTCAACACATCCATCTACCAGGAAATTCTAGAGCATTTCATGCTTCCCTCCGCAGACAAGCAGTATAGAGATGGTGATTTTATTTTCCTGCAGGACTTGGTACTGGGCCAGATTGCCAATGGTACCAAAAGCTGGTTCAATGACCATGGTGTTCCTGGTCTTGATTGGCCAGCAATCTCCTCTGACCTAAACCCAATAGAAAATCTCTGGGCTGTTGTCAGAAGGGAGACACCGAATCCAACAAGGCAGAGCATTGGAATGGGGGAGTTGCCCCTAGCGGGGCGTGTTTATTCAACCCACAGACTGAACCCACATTCTTCCTTTTTTCTCTCGTTAGGCAATCTACAAGATGGTTGGCACCGTGATCATGATGAAAATGAACGAGGACGGCCTGACGCCCGAGCAGAGGGTGGACAAGATCTTCTCCAAGATGGATAAGAACAACGACGACCAGATCACGCTGGAGGAGTTCAAGGAGGCGGCCAAGGGCGACCCGTCCATCGTATTACTGCTGCAGTGTGACCTCCAGAAATAGGCCGGGACGCGGAGGGGAGCGCTCCGCCAGCCGCCACGGACTGCACAGAAAGAATTTCATGTTCCATTCAGTTTGCAGCTATTTCCACTGAAAAAAAAAAAAAATCTGCTTGGACTACCTTTCAATGGATCTGCTTCTTGTGTTTGAAACACTCGTGTGCATGAGAATGTTATTTGCTATAAAAACATCTACACACGGCGTAGTGTGCGGGTGCACACTGACACCACGAACACAACACCTGCAAACACACACACACACACACACAACTCCACATATGAACAACTTGCACAAATAATAAGTATATATATAAATATAACGAAATATAAATATGAACATATACTATAAGGATTTATAGATCAACTGCCAAAATGTGAAGTGTGCAAAGTATTTTCCGTTCAGTTTCATTCTACCGGAGCTTGCGCATCAGTGATGTGCCACGTCGAATTCGCCGCTACTCTATTTATCGTTCCGAGTTTACCGACGCTAGCTGTGTGTGTGTGTTTTCCAGATACCGTCAAGCGAACCAAATTCCTACAACGATGTACCTTCTTCCAGTAAGACACTCCGTCCCTCTTTTCAAACACTAGCTCTAGGAGAGATGGGTTAGCTAGCGTTCGTCCCGGGCCCTCCCACTGAAATGAGCCTGCACTGTCCCGTGAATACAGTCGATGTCGTTCATTTGCATGCCTTTAGGTGCTGCCTTAAGTCTAATTTCCATCCGGTGATTGAAGACAGAACGCCTTATCAACGCAAACGCTGTGACTCCTGTGGGAACCCCCCCCCCCCCCTCCTCCTCAGCAGCAAGACGAGACGCTTTAACTGTGGGAGCATGTTTCCTCGTAGATTATCTGTGCTATGTGTTGCTAAGGACTAAATCCCTGCCCGGCGTGCATTTTAAACCCTCCATCTCGTCACCAGTTAGCCGATGCTGAGCGACGAGGACCGCGACCTTTCTGGAAACGGCATTAAAAAAAAAAAAAAAAAGAGGAAGAATAAAAAAAAAAAGAGCTAATCTTAGCGGATCTTTGGAGCAAACTCAAAGAAGGCGCGTGAGTTCAAAGCAGGAGTCCAATGCGAACGAATGGGCTGGAGTTCATTTGGGGAAAAGTAGTCAGTAATTAATGAACCACTTTTTTTTTTCTTATTTATCACAGTTTGGCTGACGGGTTGCATATCGTTCCAAGGAATCCAGAGTGTCTGAGCATTGAGGTAGCCCAGAGATGAGGCTGTGCTGCCGTCTGTGTGTACCGAGTGTTAAAGAGGTGAGATTAGCCGTAGGTTAGCATAACAGGACAGCCCCTAAGCTAAAGCCTTGTGTTTAGTAGGTTTATACAATTTGCCCTCCTGAGTCCCTCAAAGTATTTCTCTTCTACTGATTAGTCAGACTTTTTGTATGTTTTTTTGTTTCTTTGGTTACTCCCCTCATTTCACACATTCTACAGTACTTCAGCGAAGAAGTACGTCCTAACGGTGACATGAATACCTTTGCCTGGCCCCAGAATGTTCCAGGCTTTGTATGTTTGTTCTGCTGGATAACAGAAGAATGACGCGGATTTTGGCACACGGTGCGGCAATAAAGATGAGTCGCGTTAGTCCATCTTCGTCTCTTCGGCAGTGTTGATTGTCTCCCGTAAAGTGTCCGATCTGAACTTCTTGACATAATTATCTTAGGCTCGACGATGTTTCTATCCACAACCCCGTTACTGCTGCGAGGAAACCAAATCGAAGAGATGGCCACCGTGTAAAAAAGATTCTTTTGTAGCATGTATTGTGTCCCTGACGACATGGCTGCACTACTCCCTGTGTTGTGATTTAATCTAATAAAATAAACTCTATGGGCAGTTGTCTGGTCTGACATTTCTTCTAACCTTCCTTTGAGTCAACATCCAGGGTTTCCACGCAGTCCTGAAAAAACAGTTTTTCCCTTCTGCTGTTTTTTCTTTAAATGACAAAAGAACCTTTTTCATGTTTGCTGCAGTGGCAGTTCTAGACCATATTTACCAGGGGTAACAAGGTAGGGCCAGTCTTTTTTTTTTTTTTCATGAGGGCTCAGAACAAAAACAACAAAAAAAAAGAAACAAAAGAAATTAAATAAAATTAAGTGAGCCAAAGAGCCACTTGTAGCTCTGGACTTGCAGGATCTAGCTGATGGAAACTGCGATCCTACTTTAAAGCAGCTGAAACAAAAAGCGCAACACCTTCATTTTTAAATCACGGTTAAAGTAAAACCGTAAAGGTAAAAATGTTATTGCATAAGGGACCAATCAGTGATGGTTTCTGTGTTGCCGCATATTATCACAAGAAATTGATTTAGTATTTTGTTTTCAGCACAGGGGCACTGGCCCCCGTCGTCCCCCGTCTAGAACCGCCCATGGTTTGCTGCCTGCTAACTATTATATAGAAACAGTGCAGTGGGAGGAACCAATGAGGTCTTTCCAAGAATTCTGCCTGTTGTTGTGAAGTGGGAAATGTCCTAACAAGAAAGAAGCTTGTTCTCACCATCGCAGGCAAATTTTCATGACTTTGTGAAAGATGTACTGGCTGCTACTGAATGAACAATCATTCCGTACCCGTTATGTCCCAAAGTAGCTTGAAATTTAGATTGAACTGCAAATGTGGGTTTTAAACTGGGTCTAAACGCCAAACAGGAACTAGAAATTCTAGTTTTAGATGCCAAGGGCTCCAGATTTTTAAATAGTGGTGATCTAACTTGGTTCAGATGCTACAAAAGCATTACGTTCTTTGGTGTCTGGGGCCTCTGTAGTTAACAAGACAACTATTCAAGAAATGCAGTTTTTAATTGATTAGTTCACTTAATAAAGAAAAAAAGAACTGACACCAGTTGACCAAATTTTCTGGAAAGCTGAGTTTGATTCGAAGTAGGCTTAATCAGCCTAAAAAGCAACATCATTCCACCACTAAAGAACTGCAGGCAGGAACAAATATCCACACATGGAGATAACAGCGTGAACCTTCCCAGGAGCGGCCCACCCACCAAAGTTACTCCAAGAACTTATCAAACAGGGTTATTTAAGAACCCAGGACAATATGTAAAGTAATGTGGGCCTGACTTGGCTCAGTTATGGTCAGTGTTCAGGATTCAACAGCATGAATCACACTCTTTGCTTTGTGATTATTTTATTTATTAACATACGGCCACATAAAAAATAGGCAAAACAGGAGAAATCTGAAAGAAGGCAAGTAAATTTTTACAGCACATAATTTTTGATTTGTGCTACATTTTTTAACACCTTGTGTTTTCAGCAGACCAGGACATTATGTTGTTTTACATCATGGCAGTCACCATCAGGTTTGTCAATAAAAGGCTGGGGTTGAGGCTGGGAGGCAACAAAGAACTAAAATGGTTTAATATTATATGTATAGCTTCAGCTCTACTATGGTATTGTAGATATCAGACATAATAAAGTGACACCTAGTCTAAAAAAACTATATAAACACTTATTATAACACGTATTTTAACAGCTTCAAAGTGAACTCATTTCTTGGTGCACATTTTCACTAATCCCAGAATATTAAGCAGTGGTGGAGAAAGTACTCATACAATGTACTTAAGTAAAAGTACAAATACACAGACAAAAATTTACTCAAGTAAAAGTCAAAGTACCACATTATTATTTTACTTAAGTAAAAGTAAGAAAGTACAAGCTTTTAAAACTACTTAAGTATTAAAAGTAAAAGTACTTGCCAACCATAATACCTAACGGCTTATATAATGTCATTAAGTGTACCGATCGTATTTAGTTTTAATAAATCAGTAATGTACCATTTTAATGAGCAATGCTGCAGAAAAAGCATGTTTTTATTGTGTTTACCCCCTGTGACAGTTTAGATTTAGATATTTTATTCTATGCATCAGAATTCCAGGGATCGATATCGATAGCGTTTAGCAACTTAACTTACCTCAATATGTTTTTTCAAATTTGATGGTGAATTTTTGAAAGATAGAATTTCATGCTTTCGGGTAAGGCAAAGGCGGCATTGGAATCTCCAGGAAGCGTTTTTTGACCCAGTTATTTCAAAGAAATCTTTTAAATAAGGCCATGGGTGGGGCAGGTCTTCTGGAGGATGACTATCCTTGGACTCCATTCTGGGAGTTAATGATTCTGCAGGTCCTGCGTACTGTGCTGCTCTTCTTGAGGGAGGGCCTAATGGTTATTTCCCGCTTTGGATTGGTTCAGCGGACTGATTCTGCTCTCGCCATTGGATACTTTCAAACTAACGAACAAATCAAAAAACCGAAATGCGTCTTGGATGTAACGAGTAACGAAACGCTGTATAGAAATGTAGTGAAGTAGAAAGTACAGATACTTACTGTTAAATGTAGTGGAGTAAAAGTAGAAAGTATCCATTATTAAATCTACTTAAGTAAAGTACAGATACACGGAAATTGTAGTTAAGTACATTAACGAAGTACTTGTACTTCGTTACTTCCCAACACTGATATTAAGTTAATTTACGCTCAGAGATGTCAGGACAAAGTAACTCTACAAAGAATGTGAGTAGATAGGCATCACCTCTCCATCGTTATATGAAGAGAGTGGAAAAAACAGACATTTTCTTTTAAAAAAAAAATCAGCATTTATTTTACAGAAAGGTTTTGCTTTACATGAGCAGTTTCTGTTAACTCCTCTTTTACTGCTGCTCAGAGGGAGGGCTGAGATTATCAGAACTACTTCTGCTAAACAGGAAGGGACAAAACAAAAAGGTTTACACATCTTTGAAGAGTTTGAGCACAAATAGATCCTTCCTCTCTCTCCTTGGCTTCAATTCAGACAGCCGGTCCTGGCTGACTCCCAAAATAACCAAGAGAAAAAAATTAAACTGTAAAATGGCATTTTCAACTATAACAATAATTCACCACAAGCATAAACTTAACAGGATTGTTCTTTTGTTTTGTTGTTTTTTAATGAAAACTGAAAGATGGGAGCAGTGAGAGACTACTTTGGAGGGTCTGTGTTGATCCCATATTTCTCTTTTAAAAGCTTCAGCTGCTCCTCTTTCTTCTTTGTGTCCATTTTCTGGAAGGCCTGCAAAACAACACAAAGCAAAATTTAATTGAAATCAATACAGCAGTTTTTTTTTTCCTAATTGAAATTGAATATTTGACCTTGCTGGCAATCAAACTGTGTTAGCTAGCATGTGTGTATGTGTGTGCTGCTGTAGCCTGGCCTGCCAGACTGAACTTACGCTACGCGTATTCAACACAGCTTGTCAGTTTAGTCAAGCTTAGACTCTGCAGAATTAAACTTACCGGACCAATCACATAAATAATAATTCAAAACTTTTCCACTCTCTTCGCTGACCCCGTTATACCCGCCCTGTTCCTGCCTTTGAAATCGGACTCTACCCGCTGTTTTCCAGACCTGGGAGAGGAAGAACCTAGCACGCGTGGTGAGAACAGCACAGGGGATTGTGGGATGCCGTCTGCAGGATCTAGACTCAATTTACGCAGAACGGGTCCAAAGAAGAGCCAGACGCATCTTCATCGATCCCACCAACCCAGGCAATGCGCTGTTTATCAAAACAAATAAACTTAGAAACAGCTTCTTCCACAGAGCTGTGAGGGAAATCACCCCGATGGGAGACTGCAGTCCAACGCTTTTAAATCAATCACCGCACTATTACTAACCCGTCATACGTTACAGTCACCTTAATGCTACTGCCTACTGCAGAACATCTATATGCACATTTCTGTAAACGAAGCCTCAGGTCATCATAGTTCAATAAGCACCTTACTACCTCATTATCTGTTATCTGTGACTTTCCTGAAGGCTAAAAAAATAAAATAAATGTAACCTTTGTTCATTGCATGTTTGTTTGTTTGTTTGACTTTATTAAGTGTAGTGTGAACCGGAGTAGTCAAAGAGAAATTTCAAATAAATATTCTTGATTCTATTTGCCATGTTTACGGCGTAAGTCAGTGACTGTCTGGCTGGCCAGGCTAGCGCTGCTGATACGTACTCTGTTAGCATTGTAGTAGAGAACCACGAGGTAACGATTGCAGACGTTGAAGCCTGACAGGTGGTCACAGGCATTCTTGGCATCGAAGATGTCTTCATATACAACATAAGCTGTCCCTCTTGTTTCAGGCGTATTCCCTCTGAGAACAAAAAAGAGAGATCAATCCGAGCACTTTCATCACCGTTTAAAGCAAAGTGTGACATATAGATGGCAAATTATGTTATTTGAGAAAATTTAAATCTGATATATTCTGAGAAACAAGTTCTAGATACTTATCAACTGAGAGGGTTGATATTTAAACCAATAACTTTCTCTCTCTAACGAGGAAAGATGGACGTAAACGTTTTAAAAGTAAAGCATGTGGGCATTTCAGCATCAATGTTCTCTGTACCTTCCATCATGGGGTGGGTGCCTTAAAAGCAGGATAATTTCATGGTTTAGCCCCCCCACTAATCTCAAAACATAGAAAGTGTCCCAAACTGAACTTACGTTCGGATTTGCCGGATTGGTCCGTATTTCCCAAAGATGTCGTACATCTCCTCAGCTGTGATTTTATAAGGAAGATTTCTGATGTACAGGATTCTGTTCACCTCAGGCGGTAATCGGATCTGCAGAGAGAAAAACACAAATAATCTTAGGCATCTGGGTTATCTCAGAGATTAACAAGGAGATATGTCAGAAATCCAGCCGGTGCCTGAAAAGCAGGACCCAGCAGGAAATTGAAAATTCAGATCATTTTCTGCTCAGCGAACGCACCATAAGCTCTACCAGGTTGTGCTAACCATGACTCTCTTCAGCGTGGAAGTTGTTGCAGGAAGGCTCCATGTTGGTTGTTTTCAGTCTCTGTACGATGTTTAAAATTATGTTAGAGGAAGCTCAGGAGCTGTCAGACGTTAATTAGCAGAAAACTGTTCTATAGAGAGCATGTCAACTTTTTATTCATGCTGCTAAAAACACAGAGCTGAGTCCTTTCAGAAAAGGAGCCATCAGCCACAGGACATCAATTCATACCCGCCTTTAGCCATGTTACCTAACTAGCAAATTAAAATGATCCGCATCAGACGTCTACAGACACCAGGAAGTCCCAAGAACACGCTGGATTTGGAAATGTTGACAGCCTAGTGAAAATTCTCAGCTTTACTCAGACAACATCAGGCCACTAGATGTCCCTGTTTCCATATCAGAGATTAAATCTCTATTTAACGTGTGATGAAGTTGAGAAAACAACAATACTATTCTGAAACGTCCAAGAGAAAAACTGACAGAGAGGGACGAGTGTTTGAAGACAAATGGGAAGCTGGATACGTATTTGTGCTCCAGGGAGACAAACTGCTGTTTGTTCTGTTACGAGGCAGTGTTTGTGATGATGAGCGCCATTTACATCAGTGCTTCGACACAAAACACAGAGCCAAGTACGCTAAAACTGTCCTCTGGGGAAAAGGTATCAGATTGTCCAGGCATTAAAAAGGCAGACAACAATCTCAACACAAAACATTTCCAAAGGTGTTGGGCAGAAGCGACGCAGCAGTGAAAGCCAGCTTTATGCTGAGAGGTGCTCATCGTTTGGCAGAGGGAGCATTTCTAAAGCAGTGCGAGCAGACGTGCCCCTGACCAGATGCAGACTCTGAACGTAATCGGTTCAATGTGGTTTGTGGGCAAAAGTACTGGAGTTTGATAATATAACAAGCAGTCAGGAGAGCACCGCCTGAATCACCGCCATCCTCAGGTGGTTTTTGAAGGAGGCACGCTCCGAGCACCCGAGATCCGTCGTACTACACAGGAGAGAGACGGCTGAGAAAAGTTTTATGCAAAACAAAGGCCTGAACAACCAAATCCTAAATAACCATTTGAGCTGACGACGAAGTCAACAACCACCTCAGCCAACTGGATCAGAAACTGCAGGGACGTAAACAAATCGCTGCTCAGATCCACGACACGATCACAGCATCCCAGCGTTAGAAGTCCCAGCCGGACCTGGACAGGCTTGCCCACTTTCCTGTCCATATGTTCGGCTTATTTCACTATGTGTTGTGTGATTAAAATCAAACTGTTGTATGTATTTCAGTTCATTTCTGTGATAAAGGTAAAACGTTTTGTACAACGCCAAATGACGTCAGACAAAGATGGAAACAAAGAAGAAAAACACACTGGTTTTCTTCCGGAAAATAAAAGTTGGAATTAGCTCCAGAGAGACGGTGACCTTCGCATTTACCGGATCGATGTTTGTTCTCCGAATATAAATGCTTCAACTTCAATTGAGGAGGGGGGGGGGGGGGGGGGGGGGTGCTGGATGACTACTAATATAACTTGTTGTAGTATTAGTTCGTCAACAGAAATAGGCATTAGCAGTAATCTGTATTCGTCAGTCAAACCTTTAACAAAAATGTAGTTTGGCACCAGATCACAAATCTGTTTAGTTCACCTTTAACAATGAAAGTATGCATGTCATCAATCAACACACACGTGAGTGTGTGTGTTAGTATTTTTTTCTCGTTTCCTACCTTTTTGTACGTAAACACAGACCCTTATGCTAATACTTAGCGCCACGTCTGAGAGCAACTGATAGCGCCTCATTCACAGTTGAAGAATTCATCTCATCGGACACAACAAAAGCATAACAAACTTTTTCGTCAACGTAAAAAAAAAAATACAAAGTAGTGTAGTAGCTTTAAATACAGAATACCGTAGCTCTTCTCCGACACACTGGTTAGCGTGCTAACGGCTAGCCGAGTGCTAACCCGAAGCGTAAGAAAACTTCAGAAGGACCCTAGCTAACATTTCCTTTAGTCGATAACTCGTAACTTACGTTAGCGCGTTTCGCTGCTTGCATAGCCATGGTGGCGGTTTTGCTGGAGTATACAAAAACGGTGAAAAACAAGCACGCAGTTGGCTTCCTGGGACTCCCTCCCTGTCGTCGTCAAAATGGCACGCCGGCCTGTGACTCACTTCCGGTTCCAAACTTACAGCCAAACAAGGCAGTGCTGCCCCCATGCGGTGCAGGAACGAATGAGCAAAACTAGGAAGCTCTTCCAAAAGCTGTGGAAGAACTGAAAAAGTAAAAAATATAAAATATTTCGTTATCTTAAATTAACACAGGTGTTGTTATGTAACAGAATTTGATCCTTGAATGGCATTGTGGTCCACACGCTATACCATATATATATATATATATATATATATATATATATATATTAGGGCTGGGCAACGATTAAAATATTTAATCGCGATTAATCGCCCTGATTAATCGCGATTAATCGCGATTAATCGCATTGTATTTACAAACTCCAAGAATTAATTCAAAAGTAGTGTAAAGAGCACTTTTATTTTAATGTTCTGCTGCCATATGAACAAAAGTGTTGTAACATTTGTACCACTTATTTTATACTGGATATTTTCAACCCATCTATTGAATTTAGTGCACTAGTTGATCTTTTCTTCATAAGAGAACAAGCACTGCAGCCAAAATATGGCCTTTTTTGACCTGCTGTATATTAGCCAGTCCCTAAGCTTGATGTATCATGAAACTGTTGACCTTTTGGGTTTTGTGGTTTTTATTTTATTATTACAATTTAATAATAATAATAATAATAATAATAATAATAATAATAATAATAATAATGTTGTGTTCAGTGTTTTTTCGCTAATCCACCTCTTATTTATTTCAATCCTTATGTAATTTTGTCTGTGTTGTATGCACCTGCCTGTTGCTTTAATCCTATAAATTTCCCCGTCGTGGGATAAAAAAAGGATTAACTAATGTTATCTTATCTTAAATAACACTTTTTAATATATGTACTGGGTTCTTTCAAGGTCTTAATTACATGTTATGTGTGGGCTCCAGTAACATCCATCCATCCATCCATCCATCCACTGATCTACCTGGATGTTCCCTGGAGGACTGAAACGCCTCAGTCAGAGACGTCTGTCTGTGGGTCTGTCGGGGCAGTGAGAGAAGTTTCGTCTCCTCTCTCCGTTTCTGGGGCTCGACGTTTTCATGTTTTTTCACGTGCTTAGATAAATTTGTTGTGTTTCCACTTAAATGAACCGGCTTTTTACAAAACATACAGCTTGATATCATTTACGGTATTAAAATAAAGCCGAACGGTGCTACTTCCTCTGTTCATGTTTTTTCGCTGCTGCGTTCTCTCTCAGCTGTTTGTGTATTAAGTTTGTGTGAGAGCTGAGTGCGCGGGCCAGGCTGAGCCTGCGTGCTGATTGGCTGGCGCCGCTGAGCCATGTACGAGAGGGGAGGGGGAGCGAGAGAGTGCTGCCGTGAGACAGCGCGCTGCAGTCAGCGCGCGTGCTGACTGACACTGACTGAAAGCATGATGTGAGCAACATGCGTTAATGCGCGATAAAATAAATATCGCCGTTAATAGTCTAATGAATTAACGCGAAATTAACGCGTTAACTTGCCCAGCCCTAATATATATATATATATATATATATATATATATATATATATATATATATTCTGTATATATATCTACTTTATTTTATTTTACTAATTTTTATATGATTCTGCAAATAAAAACGTAAAATAGATTTTACATGTTTACAGTTCACAGTGACTTCAAGGCAGACCAAAGCATTTCCGTACGAAACTCTCTCTCTCTCTCTCTCTCTCTCTCTCTCTCTCTCTGTATATATATATATATATATATATATATATATATATATATATATATATATGGTATGGCGTGTGGACCACAATGCCACTCAAGGATCACCTTCTGTTATATAACAACACCTGTGTTAATTTAAGATAACAAAATATTTAATATTATTTACTTATTCAGTATATATATATATATATATATATATATATATATATATATATATATATATATATATATATACGTACATATATATATCAGAATCAGAATCAAGTTTATTGCCAAGTAGGTTTGCACTTACAAGGAAATTGACTTGGTGTTGATGTTGCAGACGAAAAATATAAAATGAGTAAAATAAAATAAAGTAGATATATATACAGAAGCTACTATATACACTCAGTAAACTGTGCGTTAATGTAATGCAGAAGCTTGTAAGTCATTATATATATATATATATATATATATATATATATATATATATATATATATATATATATATATATATATAAAATGAAGAAAATAAGAGGAAAGCTGTGCATGACTTGCTATTATCATTCTGAAAAACTATGATGAAATACATTTTTAACAAAGTTATCTTTCCCCTAAGTCCGGCTTCCTCCCACAGTCCAAAAACATGACTGTTAGGTTAATTGGCTTCTCTAAAATTGTCCTTAGGTGTGAGTGTGTGTGTGTGAATGGTTGTTTGTCTCTGTGTTGCCCTGCGACAGACTGGCGACCTGTTCAGGGTGTACCCCGCCTCTCGCCCAGTGAACGCTGGAGATAGGCACCAGTGACCCCCGTGACCCCATGAGGGATTAAATGGGTCAGAAAATGGATGGATGGATGGATCTTTCCCCTACTATTTGAATTCCAGATCGCCAGCACACCTCTTAAAGGTCAGACTATATGTTACATCCAAAAAATAAATAGATAATTTGCTTGTTATGCATGTCTAAATTTCTAAATAAATTCAGTCTTCCTTAGTAAAATTCTGATGGCAATAAACGTGAAAGATAGTGTTTCATGGTTCATGGGGAGCGTCACACACACCATCTTTAACTACAGTGTTAGAAAACAGGTGACCTGATATGTTGATATGTTACGATGATAAAACAAATAAAAAAGGTGACACAAAATGTCTAAATAATTAAGTAGCAAAATAACAGTTTTTATAACGACAAAAATATTAATTACATTATTAAATAAACATTTATTGAGTTATTTTAAGATTTGTTCCCCAGATCATTATATATTTTTTTACATTTAAATTGTTATGTAATTTAACATACATCTCAGATGTCATATTTTAATCCATAAACCACAGTTTAAATAAGTTCACGGTGCTTTATTGGCCCATAATTTATTTTTATTATGAAATCATTGTACATTAATTGAACAGGTAATGGTTAACGGTTTAATTAATGATTTCTACCTGCTGGGTCATGTGTTTAGTACATCATTGAGACATTTAGCATTCATATATAAATAGATTTATTTTTTGCTTGTGGGCGGCTGCACAGTGGTGCAGTTGGCAACACTGGCTTTACACACAAGGTCCTGGGTTCTTTCTGCATGGACTTTGCATGTTCTCCCTGTGCATGCATGGGGTTTCTCCGGGTACTACGGCTTTCTCTCACAGCAACAGGTTAATTGGAGTTTGGTCGTGCGTGGTTGTTTGTCCTGTGTATCTCTGTGATGGACTGGCGACCTGTCCAAGCCGCACTCCTCCTGTCGCCCATTGACAGCTAGGGATAGACCCCAACACCCCGCATAACCATGCAGGATGGTTGTGGGTACATAAAATGGATGGATGGCTGTGTGCTTGTGTATTTGACACATTTCTTTCCATATTAATTACATTTATGTTGTGCATTGTGCTATATTTAGCCTTCTATATACACAAAATTATCAAACATATTTTTGAAAATTTTATTCAGTTTTTTATGCTCTAAGGAAACAACGCCAAAAAAAGAAAAGAATAACAGGCGCTGCTAGTTCATTTTTAGACTAAAACTGCAGCATGGTCGTTCTGTGGCATGTCCCAAAATGTCCACTAGATGTCTCTAAATCTCATCAGAATCAAAGGTTGTTCAGCACTCGGACCTCTGAGTTGATTTATGTCTATTGGTTGAAGACGTTACAGGTCGATTAACTGTCGGAAATTTTCTTATGTACGCCATCTAAACAAGAGAAAATGGCAAATGGAGGCAAGCAAAAGTCAATATTAGGTCCATTTAAAGTTTTTATTCTTTCAGTTGTTTATTACATTTTAAATGCTGTACATTATTTGCCAGATTTGAATGTCTCATTTAACTTTTTTAATTATTTTTTTTTAAAAATGAGCATAATTTATATTATGTTTTAATGAAATAATACATAGTGTGAAGGAGTAAGAAAGACGACACAGTACCAAGTTTTGATCACCTCGTTTACTCGAATCCAACTGACGTGGCCTTTAATGGCTTCCATCAGTTTCAACAGTTTTTTTTTTTATTTCGTTATATCATTATGCTTATTATACTATATATTAAGTTTTTGCGTACATTAATTGCATAGGTCTCGAACTACCTTAATTTTAAAAATGTGTTTTTTATTGTACTTAACCGCAAAAAGAAACTGGTTTTGTTAACGCTTAATGGTATTTCCGGTTCACGCGAGGAGGGAAACCCCGCTGGACAGGCGTTTGGCTAGCGACCGTTGGCTAACGGCTGCGTGAAGTACGGTTGCGCTGAGAAGACCAAGTTTTCTGTGGTGGGAACGGCTAAAATTTCAATTTGACCGCATCCTTGCGAAAGGTGCCGTGTCTGGACCGACATTTTAGGCTCTGCGACGTGTGGGACGCTTCAGCGGTTGTGGGGGAGCGCCGTGCATCACTGCGGCTGCTGGAGGATCTGCTCGGCGGAGGCGAAGACGCCGAGGTTTTGTTGGTAAGACGCCATCGCTGCAGGTTTTCGGAGGACTGGGCAGGATTACCAGGATTAAAAAAGGTGAGATGATGTCCTGGAGCGGTTAGTTTCCAACTAATTACCGATAAGGCTTTGCGTGTCAACCGGGGGACCGTTAATAACTATACCAACAACGTGGCCTGATATGTTAACGGCCGTTTTATTCAGTCAGCCGGCCAAGCTGCCCCTCTAACTAACTACCAGCTTGAGTGATTAATAGACAGGTGATGTAGATGTATGGTAGTTCAACGGCCGTT
The DNA here is from genome assembly GCF_011125445.2 of Fundulus heteroclitus. Taxonomy (NCBI): domain Eukaryota; kingdom Metazoa; phylum Chordata; class Actinopteri; order Cyprinodontiformes; family Fundulidae; genus Fundulus; species Fundulus heteroclitus. Next base: position 25,111,647 of record NC_046375.1, read on the forward strand.
GATTGGGGGCGGCAGCTAGTAGTGTGCGTGGGGTGTGGGGTGGGAAACTCAATGCAGCTTCACTGGCATGCGGCTGCCATGAATGTGCCACGTCCGTTGCCGCACTCCCGTTGCTGTTTTTGGGCAAACGAGTTGTTACAGATGCCTGTTGGTCTATAACTACTTTCAAATAATCATGTTTCAGTGGTATTATGTCCAATGAAAGCTTGTGGCACTTTCGCCAGCCGGCTGCTACAAAGCGTCACAACGCGCGCAGTCCAGTTTAGCGGCACCACCTTGTGGCAGGTGGCTGCAGTGGCATGTTGCTGCCACAAGGTGTCGCTAAGGCGGCAGGCCACCAGCCGCTGCCGCAGTCTGTTGCTGTTTCTGGGCAAACGGTTTGTGCTCTATATTTACTTTCAATTAATGATGTACTAAACGGATATCATTTAATAAACAAATTATAAAGTGACTGTATGTGAGGGTTGACTTGTGATAAGAAAAACAAACGTGGTGATATAAAATAAATCACGTGAAAACATGGTGGCACACTTTGAAAGTCCGTGAAGTGTGAGTCCCCCCCCCCCCCCAAAAAAGATCTCTATTAAATTACTGTAATCTGGAACATATTTGATCTCTCCGTCATGTTGGCCCCTCCGAGATTTGGAAAGAGGTCTGCAGCCCAGTTGCTGTGAAGGTTATCGGTGAGATGTTTGGGTTTATTTTGTGACACTGTGTATTTCATGATGTTGTTTATGAAATGTTGCTAAAGCTAATCATAAATGGTGATTTATACAAAATATTGGATTCAAATGTTGATTAGATTCCCAAGTTTTGTGTATATATATATATATATATATATATATATATATATATATATATATATATATATATATATATATATATATATATATATATACTGCTCCCAGGGAGCATTCTAGGGCTAAGGGTCTTGCACGGGGGCCCATGGTAGCATGTCTGCCTGGTTCCAACCGGGTTCTTGCAGGCTTCCTAGAACGCAAGCACGCTGCTCTAACCCCTGGGCCACCACTCCCTTTATTACTCTACTCCCCTGAGTGATACATTCAGACCTTGAAATATCTACAAAAAACATGTTTGATATTTCCAATTTAATTTAAATTATTACATGTAACAGTGTACAACAGGTTTTTATTTTTATTTTTTTTACTGTTGAGATGTCCCTGTTTGCATTTTACGGCAGGCATTTCCACTGTTCTCACCAGCGCATTTGGTAATTTTGACAAAGTCAATCCTCACAGACGTGGCATAATGCAGTTTTGTGAAAATCAGCCTTTAGGCAAAAGTATGAGTTATGCCCCTCTGCAGGAATACTGCTGGTAGATATTATTTCAGATTTGATGTGTGATCCTTATGTTACAGATCTTGATTCAGTCCCCTCCCCCCCAATTTTGTGCTTTTGTTTCACAGGTAATATCCAGTCCCTGCACACCAGTACTGAGAGCTGACAAGTCATGAGCAGTGGCCATTCAGGAAAGGGTCACAATGTCTGCAATCACTGGACTTCCTACAAGAGGATCGGACGTAACCGTTCTTGTAGATAGAGTTCACTTGCATCCCCTAAGTGTGCTGGTAGAGTTCTGGGGAAAATTTAGCCTGCAGAGAACAACAGATTATCAGATCTTGGCGGATGAAATTCAGTCACATGGAGCCTTATTTAAAGACCTAGAGGGAAATCCCGGAGACCAATGCTTAGTTCAGATAGATGCTACTTGGTACAGGGCACGCATAGTGTCAAAAAATGGCTCCAAATACGATGTCTTCCTCATCGACAGAGGGAAGATGTGTACTGCCACCACAAGCAAGCTAGCATGGGGTAAAAAGGAGCATTTCCAGCTGCCCCGTGAAGTGGAGTTTTGCATACTAGCAAACGTGCTACCCCTGGCATCTGACAATAGATGGTCTCCAATGGCTCTTGAGTTTCTGAAATCTTTCAGTGGAAAGTTAGTGCATGCACATGTGCAAGACGTGCTGGTGCCAGAAAGAATGTTTCTTCTGAACATCCCTTGCATATCCAAACAAATGTATGAGTTGGGGTTTGCAAAGAAGCTGTCTCCAGTAGCCTTCCACAACTTTCTCGTTATGTCACTGAAATCCCTCAACGGAGCCGAAGTGTCAACGGGGGTCCAGCAGCTCCACGCGGGATCGGGCGAGCCACTGCGGAAACAGGAACTGTTCATATACCCGGAGTTGTCAGGAGGAACTGTGGAGACGGTCATCGTGACAGAGGTGACAAATCCTCAACAGATCTTCTGTCAGTTGAAAGTTTTTTCTCACGAGTTAAAAAAACTAACGGAGAGGGTGACGCAGAGCTGCGAGGGCAAAGGGTCCAGTTGCGTTATAAGCTCGGACATGATTGGGTACCCATGCGCAGCAAGAGGAACAGGCGGTAAGTGGTACCGCTCTGTTATACAGCAGGTGTTCCAAACAAATAAAGTGGTGGAGGTGTTGCATGTGGATTTTGGAACAAAGCAGTTTGTGCAGATGGAAAACGTGAGGCCACTGGCTGCAGAGTTCCTTAGGATGCCAGTTGTCACGTACACGTGCTCCCTCCATGGGCTCCTTGACAAAAGGACGGGTTGGACGACCAGTGAAATTGACTTCCTCAGGTCAGTCCTGCTTCACAAGTCTGTAATAGCAAAGTTTGAGTACCAAAGCATCACTGAGGAGGTCTACTATGTCACGCTCTATGGTGACGACAACATAAACTTAAACACCTTGTTTGGTTCCAAAGAAATCAGTTTCGTCAGGTATGAGAAACCACCTGGGCATTGTGCCCTGCCAAGTCTGGCTTACAGCCATCAGCAGCCAGTCCAGCCAGAGCGAAAGCTGTTACCGTCTCAACAGACCGTGGAGGAGAAAGAACAGACAACCCTTTCAGATAAGCCTCCAGCTGAAGAGCTCGCCCTAAACTCCTCACACTTGGCCGTTGTTCAGCACGTGTCCAATCCATCCGAGTTTTGGATCCAAACCGAGAACTACAGAAAAGATTTGGAGGAATTGTTGGACCGTATCTACCAGCTGTACCGGGATTCAGGGAAGACTCACGCGGTGAAGTATCCAGCTCCTGGGCTCTACTGCGCCGCGCAGGCACAAGACGGTGAATTCTACAGAGCAACTGTGACAGAGGTCGGCGAGACCCAAGTCACGGTGTTCTTTGTTGATTACGGTAACACGGAAGTGGTGGAGAAGAGTAAAATCCGGACCCTCCCCCCTGAATTCAAAAAGACTCCACAGCTGGGTTTGAAATGTTCCCTTGCTGGGGTCAGACCAAAAGATGGGAAATGGAGTCAACATGCTTCAGAATATTTCACCGAAGCAGTCGCAGACAAGCAGCTCAAAGTGCATGTGAAAGAAAAATATAGAGACTGCTATGTCGTCCAGCTGACAGATCCTGGGGTGCAGGGGGAGCAAGATGTTGCTACACAAATGTGCAATAATCGCCTCGCTGAAAGAACAGAGAATCCAAGGCCAGCCTTAGTCAGAGGTGCGGGGAAGCCTTCCAGTATTCCTCCAGCGCAGCTCGCTGACGCAGGACTCCCAGAGGTGCGTAAGCAAAGTGGACTATCTTTCAAGTCCATGATTGGGCTTCACAACGCTGAGACAAGAGTCGCTACCTTTAAGGAGCAAATGTTTCCCATCGGAAGCGTCCTTGATGTCAACGTTTCTTACATTGAAAGTCCAAATGACTTCTGGTGTCAGCTGGTTCAGAAAGCTGGGCCTTTGAGGTCGCTTATGTACGACATGCAGGCCTACTATGCAGCCAGTGAGTTTGAGCCCAACGTCGACGCTGCCTGTGTAGCTCGTCACCCTGATAATGGAATGTGGTACAGAACTCTGGTTATCCGCAAACTTGAAAGCGCTCAGGTGATTGTGTTGTTTGTCGACTATGGGCAGACTATGACGGTCTCCCTCTTCGACCTGAGAAAGATATGTCCAGCGTTCCTAACGCTCCACGGTCAGGCCTTTCGATGTAGCCTGTTGAACCACATCAATCCGACATCTCCCATTAACGAGTGGAACCACAAAGCAACGGAGATGTTCCAAAATTTCGTTAAAAGCGCCGACTCCAACTTCGTCATCCTCAAGTGCACCATTTATGCCGTCACGTACTCCGAGCAGATGGTCCTTCGCAACATTGTGGATCTAGAGACTCCGTTTGAAAGCATCTGCACCAGTATGGCCGACCTGGTCACAAGTGTCCCTTCCAAGATGCCTTCCGGGGCGTCTCTCCGTTTGGACACGTACTACTACTCGACACACAACATCAAAGTTGGCACAGAGGAGCAGGTCACAGTGTCGTGGGTGAGCAACGTCAGCGAGTTCTACTGCCATCTTGACAGGAATGCTGACGTGATGAAGGATCTCACAGTAAAGGTGAACGCTCTCTGCCAGCAGCTTGAGAAGGCGAAGGTCCCGACGGTCTTCGGAGCCTTGTGCTTTGCGAGGTACACGGATGGACAGTGGTACAGGGCTCAGATCAAAGCCACAAAACCAGAACTACTTGTCCACTTTGTGGATTACGGTGACACGGTTCAGGTGGACGCGTCTGACCTGCTGCCCGTGCCCAAAGAGGCGAGCGACATCATGTCTGTGCCCGTGCAAGCGGTTTTGTGCGCGCTGTCCGACGTCCCTCCCGATGTTCCCGTTAAGGCAAATGAGTGGTTTGAGAAAACGGCGACAGAATGCCAGTTCCGTGCCCTGATAGTGGCCAAAGAAGCTGATGGCAAACTACTGGTGGAGCTGTACCACGGACACACCCAGGTTAATGCGAAGATAAAGAAAACCTTTCAGATTGAGATGCAGGAAGAGCAGGTTATCTACCAGAGTTGGAAACCGTCCGAGGCCCCAGCATCTCATGCGCCGAAGAGGACTTTACCAAACCGAGCCACGGACAGTAAACTTTATGAACAAGTCCCCAGAAAAAACTTCCCTATCACAAAGCCTTCAAGTCAAATCAAGACTGGTGGCAACTTTGCTGATGAGAATCTCAGGCCTGCAAAAACTCCCCCAGGTCAACAAAGCAGATTACCTCCCCGAGAGCTGTACAGACCTCCACATCAAAGGCAGCCGAACAGAACGGCGACTAAGGATGGTGCTAGCGAAGCTAACGCTGGGCTGGAACCCACAACAGTCAGCCCTCCCCCTGAAGCTGAACAGTTCATCCCAGAATCACCCGGCACAAAATCCCAGCAGGGAAACGCAGCCGAGAAGCTCCCAAAACTGTCCGACCTCCCGTCGAGATGCATCGCCCCCGGTTCAGCCGCGGACGTTTACGTCTCTCACTGCGACGGCCCGCTGAGCTTCTGTGTGCAGCGTGTCGACGAAGAGGACGCAATGTTCTCTCTGGCGGAGAAGTTGAACGATCCATCTTCAACACCAGAAGCCAGCATCAACGGAGACGTGCAGCCGGGGGACCTGGTCAAAGCGGAGTTTGCGGACGACCTGTCATGGTACCGAGCGGTCGTCAAAGAAACCAGTGAAGACGCCACGGCTCTAGTTGAGTTCATCGATTTCGGGAACACGGCAACGGTGGCCGCTTCCAAATTGGAACGACTCCCCCAGTCTCTGCTGCTGCTGCCGGTTTATAGCACGCGCTGCAGGCTGCGTGGCGCCGCGCTCCTGGGGGAGGAGAAGGCGCTCGATCCGCACGCGGCGTCCGCTTTTAAAGAAGACGCGGGCAGCGGTGGAGACAAGGTGCTCAAGTGTCGGTTCATTGAGCGGGTGGGGTCCGTGTGGGAGGTTGGTCTGGAAGAGAACGGCGTGGATCTCTGGTGTAAAGTGTCTCCAGAGAGCAGAAACATCGCCGGGGAGAGACTAGCAACGGAGGAGTTTATTGAAGTGGAGTCTGAGAGACCACCAGTGCGACCCTGCACTCCAGGCTACGCACATCAGAAGGAGGTTCTAGAGGGGCAGAAGCTAGAGGTGTACATCTCAACCATCAATGAAGATCAGACCTTTTGGTGTCAGCCTGCTGATTCACAGGAGCTCTGTAAGATAACGTCAGCAGTTTCAGAGGTTGGCAACGCAGCCGACGCACGGATTCATCCAGACGGTCTACTCCCGGGGACGCCATGTGTGGCTCTGTTCGCTGACGACCAGCTTTGGTATCGCGCAGAAGTTGTGGATAAAAACGAGGACGAGCTTTCTGTCCTTTTTGTGGACTACGGCAACATGTCGCAGGTCGGCGTTACCGATGTCCGGGCGGTGCCGCCCGCCTTACTGGAAGTCCCACCCCAAGCGTTCCTGTGTGAGCTGGAAGGCTTCAACTCTTTGCGCGGACGCTGGACAGACGGCGCGGCAGATGAGCTGTCCACGCTTACAGCAGACAAGCTGTTACAGCTCACTGTGGCCGCAGTGAGCACGACAGGAGGGAGACTGAAGTGTGTGGTAGAGCTGGAGTGTGAGGGCCAGGCGATAAGTGCAGCAATGCGTGCCTACTGGGAGGCTTTCACCACGGCAGAAGCGCCCGATGCCGGGGCGTCGATCGGATCGCCTGAACCGCCGCAGCAGCTCGACTCAACCAGAGCTATGCTGGAGCTTCACGACAAGCCTGACGTGCGAGGTGCCAGCGATGCTGCTTGCACGGCGTCTCCGGGTGGATACAGCGAAGAACGAGGTGCTGAGGAGCTCAGCGCCTCCCCAGCAGAACACCAGGTCTTGAAGTTAGTCGGCAGTCCAAAGCGCAGTGAGTGTTCTGATGACCCGAACGCTGAGGAGTCTTTGCTGGAGTCTGCTGAGGAGGAGCGAGACTCCAGTGAAGGGGCGACCGCGGTCCCTGAAGATATGTTGTCCTCTGATGGCGGCATAGATGAAGCCTCGCAACTCTCAGTTGACCTCAAAGATGACCAAGACACTCTGAGCCAAAATACCATGGAGGTCGCTGGCCAAGATGGCGAGGAAGAAGAGGCCTCGGTGCTTCACGCTGAAGAGCCGGAGGATGATTCCGACCCGATGGATGATGCTGCAGAGGAGGAGGAGGAGGAGGATCTGGAGACTGGAGCTGGTGACGGGGGCGAGTTTTTTACTTCCACCCACAGCTTGGACATGGACCCTGCTGACGGTAAGAGCCTGGTCAGCTTCTCTCCTTCATCTTGTTGCTACGCCTCAATTAGCTTCTAAACAAAAACAAGCTATGAATCCACACAAGTCATTTTGTTAGCCAAAATAATAGATTTTATTATTTTAAAAGTTGGACAGGGAATTATAGTCAGCTACGTGAGGGTTTTCTTCTCTTAAAGCTCCAGCTGTGGTAACAGATGAAAGGGATGTTGCTAGCGTACATCCTGACCCGATGACCCGTCCATCAGACGCAAACATGCTCAGTGTAGATCTCAGCGCGGTCACGGTAAGTCGAATGAAACTGCTGATACTGGTGTAAGGCGATGGGAGTAAAGATGGGAGTTATGGTAACTAATTGGTATTCTTCTGTTCAGGAACTTCAAGAAAATGTTTTAAAAGAGGGAACAGATTCCTCCAAACAGGTAGATCCAAGCCGCTGGATTTAGAAGTCTTGCTAAGATTTTGCGGGGGTCCTGAAGTTCACCTGTTTTCTGTGTTTGAATTTGTTTTTCTGCTCTTCTAGACTGAACCAGTACCCTCCTCTCCTACGGTCCTAATTCCGCTGTGTGGTGAGCAACTCTTCCATTTCATCACGTAGTACAGAGGTGCCAGCCACTTAGAAACCAAGCTGTGCGTAACAGTTATGCGCCAGTTCACTACATCGGTCAGGTTAACATTGGATGCTGGCACCAGCTGGAGCAGCTATAGACGATATTAAGTTCATTAAGGTGCCTTAAAATCACATTTACTTTATTGTTACAAAAACAATAGACCAAATCACGGGCATATTTCTCCATGTTGTTCTTTAAAGGGATCTCATATGTGTCACAGTGACTTATTTGATATGCATGTAAGGTGTTAAAATGTCAGCTCTAAAGGAATAAAACACTTCAACCAGGTTGAAGACGAATGCTTGATGTTTATTTCTGAAATGTGTCTGAATGTAAGGATGTTATTGTTGTATCAGAGCAGGAGACCGAGGCTGGAGAGGGCAGTCTACAGGAGGGCCGGACACAAGTGAAGGAGACGACTCAGAAACAAGAGGTAGTTGTTTAGAGATGATCTGATGAAGTTGCTTTAAAACCGAGGCTGGTCACACTGCAAAAAGGGAACTCAAAGTAAGTACATTGTTCTTGAAATTTGTTTGTTTTTCCTTGATTTGAGCAGGTAAATCCGACTATTTGCCAATGGAATAATATTTTTGCACTTAAAATAGGAACATTTCATCTCCATCATCTTATTTCAAGTGCAGTATATCTAATTATCTTATTTTAGGGGTAGAAATACTCATTCCATTGGCAAATTGTGTTATTTAGCCATTCAAATCAAGGAAAAATATACTCATTTGAAGAAAATTGTACTTACTTTTAGTTCCCTTTTTGCAGTGCAGAAGTTAATAGACATGGAAGTCATCACAGCTTCAGCTTCGTTAATGATTTAGGCTTCTTTCAACTGTTTTCTTCGGGCTGGAATAATTGTGCAAGAAAAAGCCTCAGAAACTACAAATATAGTCCCATTAACATTTTGTTGAATGTCTGTCAGCAAGTTAAAGAAAAATCAAATTTTTCTAACCATCACCGAGCTTCTGAAAGCGCTCTGCCTAAATGTTTCACCTGCTCTTAAACAGAACTAGTAGTCTCCATTTGAGCGTTTTTTTTTTTTTTCTGGGACAGACTCTGTTTTAATCGTAGTCCAGAAACATTCAACAAGATTGAAATTGGACCCGGAGGCTTGAAGGTAAGCCGCTTTATCCGGTACCAAAGCGGTTCAATGTGTGTTTGAAGCGTTTTTCTGTTAGAACCTCCAACCAATCTAGCAACAGCACTGATGATCAGACACATCAAGAGATGGTCACTCTTCATTGGTTAATACAACGTGCTATACACCTATGTCTGCTGGTTCTCCACAGAATGATGCTGCCACCACCATGCTTGCCAGCTGCTGCAAAGGTGTAGCGTCTAAAGCTTCAGCTTGATTCGTCCAGACTTAACTATGGTCACTGGACAGTCGGCTCAGTTGGTCTTAGGGGATCAGACTTGTCCATGTGGGAGCAGGGGGCATTTAACCGGCTGCTGGGAAGGACTCTTATTTAAAATCTTCAACTATTTACAATATAATTTCACCCTGGGGAACGTATGGTTGGCATAGTTAATTACAGGAATGACGTCCTCATGCTGAGAAGTGTATAAACCCCTGGCAGCAACTGTATTGTAAGTAATGTCAGAGGTTGCAGTCTTGGACAAACCTTCATGTTGGCGTCCCACATGTGTTTCAGGCCGATGTGGCAGGGGAAGAGGCAGCTCCAGCTCACCCCGCCGACACCCAGCCAGGTTTGTTAACACCAGCTCATATGATCCGTGACGATGCTTCATGCTGCATTTTAAGTCGGTCACATCTGGATCAGTTAAACGCCTTTGGCTGCAGCGACCAAATCTCTACGCATCACTGTGTATTTGCAGCTTTGCTCCAACACCCAGCAGCAGACAGAAGTGAAGAGCACCACAGCACGGTCCCCTCTGCAGAAACGGTGAATGGCGATTTCTAGCTGAACACTCTTACTTCACTTGGCATGTTTTGTATTTTTAGCTTGTGTGCCTGTGCTGCCTGTTGAGTCACACATTCTGAAGAAATGCACCAGGAACTTGTGGGGGAAATGTCATCACATCAGGCACTACCATCTTCTAGGGCTGATTTGATGCTGGCTCTAAAGCGGTCCATCAAGCATCCTCGTATCTTACAGATCTGCTTGTTTTAAGCAAAAACAAAAACGTGTTTTTGTACCTGAAACTTCCTTTCATGTTTGAGCCACATTAGGTTTTTTTTTTTTCTAATCCTAAATGTTCTATAAAATCTGTTTATTTAATGTAATATTTAGCAGGAGAAGTGTCACTGATTTTGGTAATCCCACTGATGCCGCCTCTGTTGTCAGAACCTTCTTAACTCGTCTCCATACAGAGTGTAGGAAACGCATCAGAGGTTTTTTATTTTGTGTCTGACGTCACCAATGCCTCAGTTAAGCTGCAGAATACAGAAAAAGTGTCCGTCACCTGAACAGGAGCACGTTTTCTTGTTTGAGCTTCTCCAAATCCCTGAAAGGTGACCGGTTGTTTGCTGCTGCTGTGTTAGGATGAGGATCCTGACGATGGGCCCTGCTCCCTGGCAGAGACGCGTCCTGCAGGTAGCCCCCTTCATCAGTTCCTGTGCCGCTCACAGTAATAGACATTCAACCTGGCCCGCCCCGTTATTACATTTCTGCCTTGGCTCTGCAGATCCGGAAGAACCGAGTCGTCACGAAGAGATGAGTGCAGGAACAGATGGCCTGAGCGACGGCACGGCGGAGGAAAGGCTCCCTCGCATCGCCGAGAGTTCCAACATGGCGGCCGTACGTGTGAGAGCCAGAGAGAGTTTAGGCTTTGCAGGGCCGCGTTTGCTTAGTGACCTAATTCACTGCTGTGTTGTTGTTTTTTTTATAAAGGTTTCTGAAGGAGATGTTGCTCCGCTGATAAAAGACGTGCGTGAGAGGATGGTGCCTGCTGAGGAATCAGATATGGTGAAACCTGCTGCTGCTGCGCAAACGACAATTTATGGACAGCGCCTTGCAAAAGTCTCCACTCATTGTACACGGTCGACATTTTGTTGCTTTTCAGCAGCAAACTTCAATGTTTTTGAAATAATTTGTGTGACAGACCGACACAAAGTGGTTTATAAGTGAACAAAAAAAAAGAATGTTTTCAACTATTTTTTTTTTTTTAAATGGGTAAAAATCTGAAACCTGATGTGCATTTGTATTTTGTCCCTAGAGTCAATACTTTGTACCCTTTTACTGCTTTACAGCTGCAAGTCCTTCTAGGGTATACCTCTACCAGGTTTGTGCTTCTAGATACTGAAAAGTGTCTGAGGCAGGTAGGGATCCAATCAGAATCCTGGACCGCCACCACCTGACTGTACTCTGAATACGACGGTGATCCTTACGCTTTCTCTGAGGCCGCCTTATGGAGGAAGCTTACGGTTTGCATAAGTCAAAACGGGTTTAGTTTTAGTCTAATCTGACCACAGTCCCTCCTTCCACATGTTTGTGATGTCATCTATGTGGCTTATGGCAAACAGCAACCTTCTCTTTGGTCCTCGTCCATAAAGGCCAGATTTGTTGAGTGCATGACTGATGGCTCTTTTAACGCGGTTACACCTGAGCTGTGGATCTCTGTAGCTTCCATCCTCAGCTGTGCCATCCTCTCTTCCTTTTTCAGACGATGGTTTTAAAAGTTTGGTGAGACGTTTAAAGTTTGTGACGTCTTATAAAGGAACCCTGCTTTAAACCACCGTAGAACAGCAGCGTTTACACTGAGATTGAATTATATGCTGGTGAGACTATTTCCTGTTTCAGCAACTTCAGCAGACAGGCTGTAATTTTAGAGCAAAAAAGGACTGAATACATAAACAAACTTCCGATTATTTCTTGTTAGAAATGTCAAAGCACGTCCACTGCTCGTCCTGTTTGTCAGCAACACACTTTGTGTTGGTCTATCACCTAGAAGACGACTACTTCAACGAATCTGAAATTGTCTTAGAGGCGCTGCCGTGGATTGTCAATCTCTAACGAACTTTCACACATTTAATGGTGCTTTGATTCTAAAATTGTTCTCGTTTTTGAAATCCTAGGTGCAGGAGGAATCAGGAGGTGAGTGATCATTCTGACCACCTGAGAAAACAAATGAGCTAAAGCAAACCGTTGAGGCCGACGGACACTGAAATAACGGCAGATTAATTCAGATGTCTTCGAAAGAGGATCAACTAATGTGGAATGGGACAGGAGTGCAGCAAAGATTTACAGTTGTCTTTATTCACTGAAATTTGGAGGAAATGTCCCTGCAGTCAGTGATGATTTTCTTCTCTTGCTCCACGTTTGACCCTCTGCTTCTTCTCTCTCCACAGAAGGTCCAGCAGGCAGCACAGCTGGAAGAGCCGGCGTTCCCCTGCAGGGCGAGGCGCCGCGTACCCCCGGTCCTGACACGGCGGTAGAATCCTCACGGCCGGACATCCTTCCCCTGGTCCGCGACGCGTCTCTGACCCGTCACTGTGACCCTGTCTTTCAGGACGGCTCAACGCTTGAAGACGAGACCTTTACCAGCGAGGGTTATTCCTGGTTTCGTTCTCTTCGTGTTTACCGCGATTGCTCAGCACATTTTTTTTTTTTTGGCCCTGTTGTCTTCACGCGTTTCTTTGTTGTTCCCTCTGCAGTTTTGCCAGCTGACGTGGAGCCGCACATCTGCACAGATGTGGTAATCTTTCCGTTTACGTTCTTGCGTTGTGCTGCGTGTTCTTTCACCCGTGCCTAAATCCTGCTTCTGGTGCCGTTTCAGAGGAACAGCTTTGAAGAGTTGAGGCGTTTTGCCTTTGAGATCCGCTTGGAAGACGTCTCTCAGGGTATCAGAGACACTCCAAATACATGTACCATATGAAATACTGTTTGAAACTAACAATGTATAAAACTGATCAGGATATTCCAGCTATTACAAGTCACGCTGACAGTCCCTTTTTCATTCAGACTCGGAGCAAGAAGCTGAAATGAACGCAGACTGTACGTCTGAGCAGACCTCCTCTCCACTGAACAAGGTAAACGGAGAAAACACGTGAAAAATGTTTCTTCACTTCTTTCTCTCAGCGCTTGCATTCATCATCTGTAGGAAATGTTCCTAGATTTACAGACGGTGCTGAAAGCTGAGAGGAGCTAAACCAGCCAGCAGGCTTGTGTAGCTAAATGCGTTGAATCTGCTGGCTCATCCAGGAGGGCTTCATCTAGCTAAATGTTAAAATCCCAATATATAAACGTGTCAAAACAATCTGCTTCTGTTACGTATAGTTTTATGAAGCTCCGCCCATCAGTGTTTTCATGTTCTGAAGTGGATTTGTTATGTTTGTTTTGTTTCCTGCCTGGAGTTTGATGACCCCGCTCTGTCCGAGGAAAGCTCCTTGTCTGCAGAGGACAGCTTTGGTAAGCGGTCCTGCTGTTCCCTAACTCTTTATCGCTTTTAAAACAACAATTTTAGAAGTAAATGATTTAATGACGTATAGACAGCTACAAAAGCTCTGTCATGTCTAAAGTCGTTTCTTAGCGTAACTATTTCTCAGATGGCCCCAAAACACTGAAATTGAAGGTACAATACACTGAAGCATGGTGGCTCCTATAGAAAATGTAATGGGGGGGGGGGGGGGGCATCAAAGCTGCAGTTTGTAAGGCAAACCCATGAAGAGTAGAGGAAGTGTGGAGTGTAGCAACGGTCCTGGGCCGGAAAACCTGCTGCCAGAGGTGGGTGGTGTCCATGAAACAGAAGCAGGTTGCAGACCCGGCGCTGACAGCTGCATCTGTGCTGGTGACTCACAGGAAACTTAAATCTTCAAGCTTTTTTCAATTGCTGCAATAAACGTAGTTTAGAAAAATGGTGACGCTGCCATTTTGGGAGGTGCCTAATACTTTACCTGACAACCTGTAGAGTGAAAACAAATTTGATAAATTTTCCGTTTTGATTTGGAACAGACTGGGGGGGGGGGTATATAGTTGTGCTCGTAGGTTTACAGACTCTGATGCGATGCTTGATTATTTATTAAATAAATATAAAGTTATTGCTAAAGAATTCAACTTAACTTTCCATGAATACAGCTCTCTATGAGCAGTCAGCCTCTCTCTCTCTCTCTCTCTCTCTCACTCACTCACTCACTCACTCACTCACTCACTCACTCACTCACTCACACACACACACACACACACACACACACACACACGTAAATTTATACATGGTTATATTTTAAAGCCTACCGGCCTCTCCTCCTTCCTACTTTTTGATTGAATGAAAATCTCTTTAAATCTAGATCTGCCAGAGTTTAGAATATGTTTGAGCGTAACTATTAGATTTTAATCTTCTTACATTTAGAATCCTTCTCATTTCTTAGACGGACATAGGAAGATGGATTTTTGTTTCCAGCAGACTAACTTTTGCAGATGTGCGACAATCAGAGCAAGCGGTATTTCTGTAGGGCGTCTGGAAATGAGAGCGTGCCGCATTGAGCTTTACACAGACGTGATCATCATCGTATTTGCATTAGGCAAACATTCTCGGTATATAGAAGTAATCATGTGCGACACCATGGGAAATAAACAAAAGAGTAATTTTTCTGCTGTAAAAGGACTCATTTACAAGGAACCTAAATGGAAATGCCTCAGAATGTGATCTGGTGCTATTTAGGAAGGCTACTAGTCTTAATACAATGAAGCATGAACACATAAAGACTTTTTAAATAATTTCCTACATGCCGTGATGTTCTTGTTGGGGCTGGGTGCCCCGCTTGTAGAACGCTACGCCTTTATTCGTTGATATTACCGGAGTGGCGGTCTCATTCTCCTGATCTGTGTCATGGAGCTGTGGGGAGAGCTCAAAACGAGCGCTTCATTCAAAGGCAGCCCAGGAATTTCCAGGAAGTGGAGGCTTTTTGCCAAGAAGAGTGGGGCTGCTTCACCATCGGAGAAAATAAAGAGCCTCATCCACAACTAGCACAAAAGACTCCCAGCTGTCACGGTTGTTAAAGGGGACAATATTAAGAACTGAGGGTATGTAAACTTTTAATTAGGTCATTTTGGTAGTTTCTGTTTCTGTTCTTGCACTTTAAAAACCACATCCTCTGACCATGAGTGGAAAACGCTTTTACAGCAAATTTATGTTCTCTGAGAAATGGCCAAAAACATCAAGAGTTCCAGGATGTAAATTTATGAGCACAACTGTAAAAAAAATAAATATCAAAGTTGAAAAGCTTTACTCAATGTTTAAAATCTTTTAAACACAACTGCTGATCTTTTATACCACCCTTATCCACACCAGGTCTTAAATACGTTAGGTTGTCATAAATGACCACATTCGCTTCCATCAACGTTTTTTAAGAAATGTTGCTGGTGAAATTTGCTTTTATTTGTTCCTTGGTGTTTGACAAATAGCATCTGATCTGACCGCCTGCTGCTGACTGAGGCGTATTAGATGCCACTGTCTGATCCAGTTTCAGTAGGACTTGCATTTATTAATGATACCTTTTAGACTTGCATATGATCTGTCATTCATTCAGCCATAACTAATGTTTTTTTGTTTGTTTTTAAGAGGCCCAGCTGTCCAAGATAACCCACCTGTCTCTGATTATATACGACGGAGCTGCTGATGCTGAGCTGGCTGAGCAGCAGCCAGAGGAGTGACCACCTTTTGCTCTACGGCCTCAGATGTGAAGTTGATCAGCTACTTGTGTTTTGTTTGAAATCGGTTAGCTCTGCTCGGCCGTAGCGCCAGTCCTGGTTTTTCGTTGACTCAGCAGGTCCCGTTTCCTCTGGGAGCTAATGTCACGTTTTCATTGTTTTCTAAAAGAACAGAGCCTCTCTCGGAGTTTGTTTTTCTGACGTTTGCGCCGTTAATGGGAGCGCTGTTGCTTTTGCCTCATATCGGTTTGTAGAAGTTGCCACGTTTTTCTTGATTGGAATATTTTGTTTAAGTAGCTGTGATTGGAGTACAAACTATTTCTGTTTGTTTGGAATGCATCTGTTGACTCAATAAATATTCCTGTTTAGTAATAATGAGTGGTGTTCTGTCCTTGCTGCTGCCAGAAGCTGACATCCCTCATCTTACCGTCTTAAGCCAGAGAAACACAACATTGTCTGATTATTTACAAGAAAGTGAGGTTACGAAGGCTTTACAAGTGTTGTCTACAAACCAGATTTATTAGACTTGTCTAAAACATGTAGATATTATGAACCGTATGCGTTTAAAAAATAATAAAGACGCCATTTCCTGATGGCGAATCATACCAGGCTGCAGCTCATAGGGTCTAAATCTCAGGCGTTGCGGTTGAACACCTGAAGCGAGGCCTTTGATTTGGCCAGGCTAATTAAAATCCAGCTTATATCTGATATGGTTAAAGCTCTTGGTACATAATCACAGAGGTTATAAAGTAGCTCAGAACCGCAGAGGAATTGCTTCCAATACTTGGTTATTACTATACAAAGATGGAACCTTGTGCCACTGCTGCTAAAAGGTTTCACCAACAGTGAAAGGAAGTCTTGGTACGTTAAGGCCTCTCGATACATTCGGCGGTATACTTGGTGCTTTGTCCTTCCTGCGGATGAGGTAGACAGACTTTCCACTGCTCATCCAACAAGTTTAACCTTCAGTCTGTTACAGAGGAACTCGTCAGGACTGGGATTGGTTCTGGAGCACGGAGGGGGAGCTGGCCGCCACCAGGCTTGTCCTGTGGTCTTTGAGGCACGGCGGATGCTCAGATAGCAGACTGGAGCAGAATCACATTAGTTCCTGGGATGAGGTTTTCATCTTCCCCGTCAATCAGAGGGTCCCACTGATTGAAGTCCTTCTCCAGACCTACCAAATGAAAAAAAAAGTGAAAATCATCTTGAGCTTCGCAGACGAACTGAACCGAAGCTCAGATTGACCAAACGGGCATCTTCTTACCCAGATGGCGTTGCAGAAAGGCCAAAGTGGCTCTGTTGCAGAGGTCTATGGCTAGCTCCGGATCGATCTCTCCTTTCAGCTTCAACAGCTTGCCGAGCCAGTTCCCCGTCAGGAAGGTGAAGTCTGGAAAGCTCTGGTGAACGGTTCCTCTGTAGGGGAAAAAAAAAAAAACAAGGGGAACTATGTTAGCGCAGACCACGTTAATCATGACAACCATGGTCCTTGTCGTACCTGATGGTGATCATTTTCCTCTGGATGACGGTAGAGTCCAGCTTCTTCATGCGGCTGATGTTTCCTGCCCACTGGAACTTCTCCGAGTTGATGAAGAAAATGGGCTGCTTGACCCGAGGGAAGATCTCGTCATCTAAAGGAACCATCCAGGCATCCAGAGCTACTCCACACCTGATTGGAGAACACAAGTTTGGAGGCTTGCAGCACTAAAACCTCATCCAGTGCCCTTTTAATATATTAAAAACTTGTTACAAGCTCAGATATGATTAGATCAGATCCTGGCCGCATGTTTACGTTCATCGTCTTGCTGGATGGTGAACCTCTGACCCAGCCAAGTCTTTTAAAAGCTTTGCTTTTTTTTGATTTAGCGCCATCTATCCATGTAACTACTGTAAAGAGGTTTCTTTCAACAGCAGTCAAGTGAGTTGGAAAGGAAATAAAACACTGACAGATATTCAGCTTCAGGGCTGTCTGTCTTCCAATCTGCAGAGCCGGCATCTTGCCCAGTCTGTCAGGACGGCGATCTTGTCGATTTTCAGTCGTGTCATCTTCTTTCCATCATCAGACGATGGATTGGACAGAGCTCAGAGAGATGCTCAGAGCTTGGAATATTTGAGAACCTAACCCTGCTTTAAACTTAAAAACTCTCTGACCTGTCTGCTGGGTACCTCTGTCTTCATGATGCTAATCCTTCACTAATGTTCTCCGACAAACCTCTGAGGCCAGAAACGGATCAACTGGAGTTATACCGAAAAAAAAAAATTACACACAGGAGCATTTTATCCGCCTTCTAAGGCTGAATATAAATGTACGGCTCCATATTTTTTAAAGATTTTTTTTATTTGCAAAACAAATCGGAAAGCTTGTCCTTTTTCTTCATCTTCGTTTTGGTCAAATAAAGCCATAAACGTGCATACAGTGGGGCAAAAAAAAGTGGAGTCAGCCACAGATTGTGCAAATTCTACTTAGAAAGATGAGAAGTCTGTAAATGTCATCATAGATACACAGACAAAACGAGGGGAAGGAAACCACATTGTAGAATTTTTGAAGATTTGTCTCTCTCAATTATGGTGGAAAACAACTATTTGGTCACCCATAAACAAGTGAGATGTCTGGCCCTCACAGACCTGTAACCTCTTAAGAACCCCTGTTTGAACCCCTGTCCACAGCCTCAAACAGCCAAACTCAACCATGGCCAGGACCAAGGAGCTGTCAAAGGACACCAGGAAGAGAACTGTAGACCTGCAGCAGGCCAGGAAGAGTGATTCTACAGTAGGCAGCAGGTTGGTGTGAAGAAATAAACCGTGGGAGCAACTGGAAGAAAATGAAAGACATACAAGACCACTGATAATCTCCCTCGACCTGGGGCCCCACGCAAGATCTCATCCTGTGGGGTCAAAATGATCATGAGGACGGTGAGCAGAAACCCCAGAACTGAACGGAGGGATCTGATGAATGACCTGCAGAGAGCTGAGCCCAAAGGAACAGAGGCTACCATCAGTATCACACTACGGCGAGAGGAGACTCGCATCCTGCAGTGCCAGGCATGTCCAGGCCTGTCCCCCTGCTTCAGTCAGGGCATGTCCAGGCCTGTCTGAAGTTGCCAGAGAGCATGTAGATGATCCAGAAGAGGATTGGGAGAATATCATGTGATGTCGACAGTTTGGGTTATAGAAAGTTATAGAAGTTTTTGGCACGAATTCAACTCGTCGAGTGTGGAGAAGGAAGAATGCTGAGTTGCAGCCGAAGAACAGCATACCTACTGTGATGCATGGGCGTGGAGGCATCATGCTTTGGGGCCGTTTCTCGTCAAAAGGGACAGGACGACTGATCCGTGTTAAGGGAAGAATCAGCGTGAGATTACATCAGTGAGAGCACTGAAGATGGAACGTGGCTGGGTCTTCCAGCACGACAATGATCCCAGACACAAGGGTCGGGCAACGAAGGAGCGGCTCCATTAAAAGCAGGTCAAGGTGCAGGAGTGGCCCAGCCAGTCCCCAGACCTCAACTCCATAGAAGATCTGTGGAGGGAGATTAAAGTCCCAGAACATCACTGCTCTAGAGAGGTTCTGCATGGAGGAAAGTACCCAGCTACAGTGTGTGCAAACCTGGTGAAGGCTTACAGGAAACGTTCCACCACTGTCACTGCCTACAAAGTATTGAGTTACAACTTTTATTTAACAAACACTTCTTTTCCACCTTAATTTACAAATAAATTATTTAAAAATCCTACAATGGGATTTCCTGATTTTTTTTCTTCTCACTTTGTCTTTTGTAGTTGAAGTGTACCTATGATGAGAATCACAGACCTTTCATCTTTCTAAGTAGGAGAACTTACAGTCAGTGGATGACTAAACACTTTTTTTTGCCCCATTGTAAACCAAAAAAAAAATAAAAAATTAAGGGACAAATCCTTTCACAGGGTGCTACAACCCTATTGTTCCTCAGAGAAGGACGCTTGTGTTTTAAGTGTGAAGCAATCGGATCATTTAAGGCGTCGCAGCAGCACCATCCTTTAACTCACCAGAATAAATGCACTACTTACTGAAGCAGTTGAGGACACCCTCTCATTAGGAGCTGCACGTCAACAACTTCAAATAAAAACGTACTTTTTTTAGAATGAATGGGTATTTAAGAGAGGACGTACTTGAACTTGACCTCTTTGCAGAGGGCTTCAACAGTAGTGGCTCCGCCAAAGGAATGCCCCATCACTGCTGTCCGGCATAGGTCCATGGAGTTCTGGAGGCCAGGAGACGAGAGACGGAAATGATTCAAAATGAAGGGTCGTTTTTATCATTATTATGTATGAATTTGAATTCAACTGAGTCATTTTATTGTTGCTGCTTTAAGTGTAGAGTTCTAAAAAAAAAAAAGATCAAAATAAAATACTGCAGAAGACAATCAAGCTCTAATGGCTTCAAGCTTTTTAGGACGGCGTTTAAGAGCAGCAAACAAAAAGATCAAAACAAGCGCATCGTCCTCGGTTAACCTCTCATTTAAATACAGTTGCATTAAGCCGTAGCCACGCCTATCACCCGATGCTTTCAACGTGACTGAATATTCTCTACCCTGGAACGTGCCGTTTAGTTTTTTTTCTTTATAGCTGCCAGATTACGCACACGTTTAGCCGGCTGCTGTCGTGCGGCGCCCAGCCGACGCGTTCGGGCTCGTGTCGCTCATGACGTGTGAAAACCTGAAAAGCCATGCTGACGGGAAAAAAAAACAGCAACCTCACCTGCAGGGTTGTCCAGTCAAACTGCGTCTGCAGAACGTTCTGCACGGCCACTCCAGAGTTGATCTCTGTAAGCTTATCCAGAGCCATGATGCACTCGTCTGCTCGCTGCTTCACCTGGAAGAAACGAGAGAAAACAAAGTAGAAAAATAAAGCACACGAGTGCTAACGCAAAAACAATCATACCCTTAGTACTTGCTTATACAGACTTCTTTGTATAATCCATTTTAAACAGTTATTTTGAGAATTCTGTATATAATAAAAACCCTTAAAAAGTGGCGCTCATTTGTATTTAAACACCCCGATTCATTACATCTAAAGAGACGTAAGTAAAGTAAAGTGGTCTTGATGCGGAAAAAGCATTCGCTTCTGTAAACTGGGATTATTTACATCAAACATGCAGCAACGCCGTGGCTCCAACAGTTCCGTTAAGTTGATTTTATTAAATTTAGATCACAACCCCAACAGCCCGGATAACGGGTCCAGGTAGTTTAACAAAGTCGGTGCTTGTTCAGAGGGGTTCCCTCCCTGAGTCCAGCCCTGTTCCCGTTATTCTTTTCAACCCCTCGCACTTATTAGGGAAGATCGGGAAATAAACGTAAGCTGTGTCAAAGATACAGAAAATAAAACGGAAAGGCATTTCTAGAAAAAAAAAAAAGAAAAATCACTATTTGTTTTTTATAACTCCCAAAATGAAACAAAAAGCTCCACCCCCTTTGATGCGACGTTTTGGGACTGTCCAGCTCGCCTGACTGGTTGCGGTTACTGGAAGGATGAAATTAATTACTGGTCAGGGGGTTTAATAGGATTTCTCTTTGTTGCTTCTGCGAGGTGCTTCATCTCTAAAGCCAACCTAAAACATCAATACTTGATGAAAATTATTGAGCAGCACAGCTTTTATTTTCTCCCTCCCTGATTTACAAAACCAAGCTCCACACTTGTTTCTCCTCTCTGCGTCCTCGTCTGCCAGACTCTACATCCTTTTTGTTTTGGGGGATTTTTCTCGCTAGCCTTTGCATTGTGATCGTACTCGTCGATTTGGTTTATTTTTGGTATGGTGTTAGCTTAAAAAAAAAAAAAAAAAAAACACCCCAATTCAGCTTTGTAGAACCACTAGTTTTGCCGTTACAGCCCTAACTGTGTCGGGGTGTATGCCTTAGATTTGCACATGTAGGGCGTAGTTTTCACCCTTTCATCTTAGCTCGAGCTCAGTCCGCATGGATGGAGCAGTTTCCAAGTCTCGCCACGGATTCTTAATCGGATCCCAGGGCCGCCCGGTGCCGCTTGCAACTTTAATTGGATTTAGAGCTGCCTTCTCTAAAACATGCATACGCTCAGCTCTCGTTTATTTCAGTGTATCTAGGAAAAGCAGCATTTCTGTAGTCACAGCCGAAGGGTGCATTGTGGGTATATCTCCCAGCTTCACACACGTAGAGACTGAAGTTTTCTTTCTTTTAAAACGCTCTGTTACAGCTAAAGTTAAACACTTATGAACACTTCTGCAATTCATTGTACTCTGAAGTTCCTTACTTCGAAAATACACATTTATGCTGATTGTGCACCAAGTAGGAAAAAAAGAAAAAAAAAAAAAAACATTAAAGAGGATGTGGTTTTTACACCGTAAGGCCTGGTGGTGCTGCTTTGTTTCTACAAAATTCAGAAGTGAGGAAGTCTGAGCGTGGCAAAGCCGCCGCATGAACTCGGCAGATTGGGGAGGACCGTCTCTGACCTGCTTGTTTCTGAGGGGGAACTCGCTCTCGCCGCGCTGCAGAGCCCTGTAGTACATCCACTCCTTCACCAGGTGGTCCTGGACCGGAGCCGATGACGTCTTGGGCAAGCTCTTCTGCGTCACCTCGGGTTCTGTGTTCTCGTGGAAGTAAAACGTAGCCGAGGCCGACTCATCTCTGCAAGGAGAAAACAAAGATGAATGCTGAGGCAAAAAAGCAGAAAGCAGCCATGTTTACGTGTCTAAAGCCTCACGACATACCTATATATATAGTAAACCTAAAAATTTCCTGTCTAAGGAAACCCAGTAGATTGCATCAAGTCTTGACAAGCAGCATTCACTCCTCATGAGAGAGCGCAGAGCCACAGGGACATTTGTCTGCATTGTCCATCGCGTTGCAGCAATCCCTCATCACATAAGGCAGCTGAGTGTCAGGAGCACAACAGTAGGTGATTTTCTGTTTATTTGGATGTTTTTGATCAAAAAAGCTAAACCTGCGAACTGTTTGTGAAGACGCTACGAGGATTTCACAAAAATGTGGCCCAACCCTGACAGTTGGCCCTACCGTCAATCCAACTGTAGCACAGCTCGTGCCCATACCTGTCCCCATTACGTCGCCGAAGTGAATCACAACCTACTATCAATACTAGCAGGATACAGCATTCGCTCACTCTACAACATACATCTAAACCAGCGGTTCTCAAATGTTTTCTGTTGCAACCCCCCCCCCCCTTTGCTCCCGTTCTGAAAATTACCCACAATCCCTGATAAAATGTATAACATATATATATATATACACACGCAACTAGAGTGTTTCAACATTGCCACACTTTTTTTAACCATATAACATTAACAACAATATAAACGGCTTTTAGCCCGACTGGCAAAAATAATATAAAGCCATTAATATTAAAGACAGACTTCAGTTCCATTAAGGTTTGTACTTTTTTGTTAATAGTATTCGTCACACTACTGACCGCAGGTCCAGACCAACCAGCAGGGGGTGCTGTTGTCACATTTAGAATGATTTAGAAAGCCTGGAGTGTTTGGACAGGCTGTGTTTGCACCCCACACCCTGCAATACCTTCACGCCACCCCTAGGGGCCGCGCCCCATTATTTGAGAGTCACTGATCTAAACCAATCAGATGGAGACAAGATCTGAAGATGA
Source organism: Fundulus heteroclitus (assembly GCF_011125445.2). Taxonomy (NCBI): domain Eukaryota; kingdom Metazoa; phylum Chordata; class Actinopteri; order Cyprinodontiformes; family Fundulidae; genus Fundulus; species Fundulus heteroclitus. Next base: position 25,134,579 of record NC_046375.1, read on the forward strand.
TGACATTGTTAGCTTCAGCTCCACCATCCATTTTGGGGCTCATCGCCACGGAAACTCGACTCGCATGCTTCAGAGTCATAAAACCCGCTCCTCTGCCACAGAGTTTACTGATGCCCTGCTGATCAGCTCCATGCTTCCCCCTATTATGTTTGATGTGTTTGTGTTTTCATGACGTCAAGCACTTTGAACTGCTTTTTCTGCTGAATTGCGCTATACAAATAAACTTGACTTGAGTTGTTGTGGCGTCATTGACCCGAATGAACCACAAGGCGACATCAGAGGCTAGTTTTTCAAAGCCTTTGCACTTTTGGATCTCCTGCAAGGAAAATCCATACTTTGTTACCCAGCGATGTTCTTTTTTTTTCCCCCTCGTTGTTGTTGTCAGTGTACATTTGTTATAGGATCTTTAAAATATGGAAACTGTAAGTAGGGTTAGGGTTTATTGGAGAAACTCAAAGAGACAATGTTTTTCAGAGATAACTGCCAGTAGAAGCCGATGCAGATAAACTTAACTTCCTTTATGAAGATGGAAAAAAAAAAAACACATTTGTGTCTGAGCACTCTCTATTAAAAACATCCTGTTTGAGGTGAATTAAAAGGTAATCTGACTTGAAATCTGCACATATCTGTGCAAGGCCGCGCTTCGTGTGCAGGCTTGTTTACGAGCCAGCTGCTGCCTTTGTTCCTTTTCCTCCTCTACGCCTAGTTTCTGTCCAGATCTGAGACAAAAGTGAGCGGTGTGAGTGGCTGCTGACTGAAACATCTGAGCGACACCACAGACTTGTGACACAGCCGCGAATGACCGAGCAGCCACGTGCTCGTTCTGCGGCTCCAGCCTTTAACCCACCGACAGCCGGCCCTCGGGAGCCACGGGGAAGCTGCGGCCATTATGTTCATCTCCATACGGTCCCCTTGTCTCTAGACTGAAAAGAAAATGTGATGACCTGGTACGTACGATTGTCTGCGTACCCTCCCCCCCCCCCCCCAACCCCCACTGACTCCACAGCTAAACAGCAGAGGAGGGCTGCCCTCTGGTAACGCGCGTTTGGCAAACATTCAACTAGAATTTCCTTCAGATTTTTATCCCTGGCCTCCGTCCGTGCGATCCGGCTGGGCCAGCATGTCGAGCTTTAACACAGCTGACACAGCGTTGCAGCGTAACCACCAAAAAAGTGAAACGCGAATGGGAAAACGCGATCCACAGTGCTGTGAAAGGGGAACCGTCACACGTTAAACGCTTCAGATCAAACCAATGTCATACGAAGAGAATACGAGTTAATAAAAAGCTGCTTTCAAATGAGAATTTAATTTATTAGGAGAAAAAAACCAACAACAACCTGACAAGCCAGACAGATAATGTGCTACACATTATGTAGCACAATGTGTAGCACATTATCACTTTGCTTACGTCACAGCTGTATGTCCCGCCTTGACCCACAATACCGCAACGTGATTGGCCCGAACCGTTTTTGGTTCGGACACAGACGGTCGAAGTGAAAGCGGAGGAAGGTGAATTCTCGTGTGTTTGTGAACGCACAAATATCGCGAGAACTCAGCTTGCAGGTAAAGTTAGGGGGAAAAAAAGCTTTCCAGATCAACTAGGCCTTTAAAAAAAAAATAAAACAAGGATTTTTGCACCAACCTTAAAAACTGGTTGTGCCACGCCCGACTGCCGAAGAGTGTTTAACGTCACTGTGGAGGAATTTTGGAGGAATTTTTTCTTTGCAGAAGCGTTTCAGATTAGCCACACGGGTGGGTTTTTGACCACGAGTGGCCTTTTTAAGATCATGCTACAGAATGTCGATCAGACTTAAGTGTGGACGATGCTTCAGATCGTCAAGATGTTTTTTTCTCTCAAAACTCCCCCATGGATATCGGGTTTTTTTTCTCCAGCATCTCAAGAAAAGAACTTTAAACCAATAAACGGTGCGGCTTTTGACAATATCCCTTTTTTTAAACCGTGGTTTAACTTTCTACCAATAACTGATCCATCCCCACAGTCAGCTTCAGACGGTTCACGTCCCATCGAGTTCAGCGGGACAAAACCAGCCGGACCCCCGACCAGCGTGGAGAGAGGGAAGTGAATTACCTGTGCTCCACGGACGCCACGATGAAGCCCCGAGAGGCCAGTTCTGCACATATAGCTGAGTACAAGGTCCTGGAAACAAAAAAAAAGCAACGTATCAGTCAAAAAAAGCCTGTCCAGCAGCAACGGGGGAAATCCCCACACGTCACGCTGTACCTGAAAGCACCGAGGCCGTGGGAGAAAATAATCACGGGACACTTCTCGTTGCATTTAACGGCGCATCCACGTAGGCTGGGATCTTATAGGAGCCTGAATAAAACGAAAAGAATAAAAACCGACATCAGTTTTGGAAAAGACAAAACCCCCGGTGACCCACAGCAACCCCCCCCCCCCCCAACCCCCCCTCAGCCCCCGGCAGCCTATGTGTTTCTACTCGTTCCCTTACTGTAAAACGCAGAATTGAAACAAACCAACTAATTTCTGCTTTTGTCATGTTGCTAAATTTCTGCCAAGCATGCCTCTGAAAATAAGATCAAAGTAAAAGATAGCGCGCGAGCTTTCTGCCAAACCACTCGAGACTTTTTCACCCGCAAGCCAGAACCTGCTGGGAAGTCCCAAACTAAAAACGGGGCGTTTGGATTTTTAGCTCCCCGCTGGTTTCAGGTGAGCGTGTTCCTAGTTTCGACCGGCCGCGTTTTCACCACAAACCCAAATCGTTAAGCTCGGCCTTTAAAAAAAAAAAATCTGCTGTAAAGCTGGATGTTGGGCAACACATCTGATTTCATTACATAGTGCAAATGTCTCAGAGATGCTAACTGATATCTACAATCTGTTCCTCGTTTGTTCCTACGGTCAGGACGCGTGATCTTTTAGCCTACGCCATGTTGTCACATTCTATTAAGGAATCTTTATTTGGTTCTACACATCTGGCTTTGTAATCAGCTCTTTTTTTCATAGGGAAGCAGTATAAGAGTCCAACCCTGAATCAAGAAA